>NC_086098.1:6828523-7131023 GCF_963921235.1 Mobula hypostoma
ATATAAAACACTTAAGAAATGTATGTATTTCAATAATTAAATCAGTGTGTTGCTTAGTAATAATTGTAGCTTTTATCGGGGCAGGGCCTTTCACATGCTCCATTATTCTCACTTTATCCTTTATCCTTTAAACTTGTTCCAATCGTTGACTGACTGTAGCTTAATGCTTTTCCAATGACTGATGGCGTTTCATCTCTTTCCGATCGCTTTATTATTTCCACGTTATTTTCAATCGTGATCGTTTTCCATCAACGGAACAGAAACACTGCGGATTCAGCAGCAGTTGTGGGCAGCGGGTCCTGGCCTGAGCTCCCCCGGGTCCTAAGGTCTACCTGCATTGAGACAGGTTAAATGGGACAAGTGGGGGCGGTTCTGACTGGAAAAGGGGGGGGGTGTCAGGGTGAACCTTGCTAAGAAAAATTTAAGCCAAATACAAAGTTAACGGCAACAACTTAAAATGGCGGACGGCGTTCTCCTTCCTCCATTTGTAAGTACGAGATGTTCGTAAGTCGGGCGTTTGTAACTCGGGGACTACCTGTACTCTTCAGAGGTTGTCTGCTTGACGTCATTGGTTGCAAAACCAGGGCTTGTGATGTGCATCAGCTGCTCATATGACCATCCACGACCTGCTCCCGTGGCTTCACATGACCCTGATGAGGTCAAAGCAGGTGCTACACCTTACCCAAGGGTGACCTGCAGGATAGCAGAAGGTCCTTCGGTAGAGACCTATCTCCACACTCCACTCGAATTTTTGCATTACTCTTAAAAGATGTCATAGCCAAATCCTTAAACGCAAATGGAAATCAGGACAGAAAAGATTACAAAGTAACACACACAAAATGCTGGAGGAGCTCAGCAGGTCAGGCAGCATCTGTGGAAAAAGATAAACAGTCGACATTTCAGAGTGCAAAAATAGAGGGAGTATCATTGATCATTGAGGAATCCGATGGCACGGAAGAAGCTGTTCCTACAGAGTTGAGTGTGGGTCTTCGGGCTCCTATAACTCCTTCCAGTTGGTAGTAACGAGAAGTGGGCATGTCTTGAGTTAGCACTTTTTGAAGGCATCCTCGATGTTGTGGTGACCAGTGCCCATGATGGAACTGGAAGTGGGTCGGGTAAAAATACTTCCAATAGCATACAGAATCTTACATTTCATTAGTGGAGGCCAAAGTTCTGGGTACCAACACTTCAGGAAAATTGTGAAGGCTTTAGTGAGCGTAAAAAAAATGATTTGCTAAATTGACTGTACCTCTTCCTATAGATACTGCCTGGCTTGCTGCGTTTACCAGCAACTTTTATGTGTGTTGCTTGAAATTCCAGCATCTGCAGATTTCCTTGTGTTTGCGTTGCTAAATTGATTCCTGGTATCAGGGACTTTGGTTCTGCGGGTGGATTAGAGAGGCTGTATTGTTTTCATTCAGGACAGAAGAGGTAGAGAAGGGATTTGATAGAGGGATTTAAAATCACGAGGGGCCAAACAAAAATTGAAAGAAACTGGATGCTGAAATCAAGCCAAGTACAGAATGATCCCAGCTCACACTGTCAAAGTAGCAGCAACAATTAGGAACATTTTGGTAACACATCTCTTTTTGCATCTTTCTTTTAGTCAGGTGCCAGCAGGTTCTTTTTCTTTCCCTTAATCTTCCACCAGCCGTGATGTGAAAGCTCAAACTGCAAGATGACTAACTACATTAATATGTAGAAGCAGTTTAGGAAGATGATAATGCAGCAAACAATGAGCGAAGAGAAAAAGAAATCTTTTCCAGAAAACTCACTGAAGCTCATTACATCCATTTGTGAGCCGCAAGGTTATACATTGTTCTGTTTAAGGACACCTTGACTGAGCTGCCTTCAACACTGTAACGGGAAACTGTATTCTCTCCTTCTGTCCTCTGCTCTTCTAAAGTTGCAACTGTAAATCTGTGGGGAGATGGGCTTGGAGAAGCTCACAGCTCAGGCAGGGTTGAACCAATGCAAAAAGTGTCATTTTCAGCAGAAAAAAACACACACACAAAAGATTGTGATTTGGCAGGATATTCATTTTCAGAGTTGAGGCACTTCAGTTCAAAGTGGCCTGATGTAAAATCAATAACGTTCTCAAATCTGATTTTTTTTCCCCTTTTTCTTGCAGTATTTCACACCAGGTGGCACATTCTGGGGTGCCAGTGAATTTCATTTGATTAGTCTGACCACAAATCAGCACAGTCATGTACTTCGCTCTGATCGATGCCTTTCAAAACCATCTGGTTCGTGTCATCGGTAATTGGTGAAATTATACATTAACCAATTAGCAGGATCATTAAAACCAAGTGATCACTGGTTAGTGGAATCATTAGGTTAATAAATCTTTCAGGCCACTACAATTACTCAGTAAATAGTTCTGTTATAGCGTGAGCACTTAAAAAAAAACCTACTTTCTTTCATTTTCCACCATGCTTCTGATAAAAGAACCATTTGAAATAATGTTTTACATGAAAAAGATAATTAGAAGGTCCTTCTCTCATGCTGAGCTCATGGAACTCAGTCAGCTCCACCATGGGTACCAGCCTCCTCAGCATCCAGGGCATCTTCAAAAGGTGATGCTTCAAAATGGCAGCATCCATCATTAATGACCCCCACCACCCAGGACAGGTCCTCTTCTCATTGCTACCATCAAGGGGGAGGTATAGCAACCTGACAATACACACTCATAGTTTTAGGAATAGCTTCTTCCGTCTGCCATCAGATTTCTGAATGGATAATGAACCCGCAAACACTACCTCACTACTATAATTTATATTATACATTGCAATGCACAACAAATTTCGCAACATATTCAGTGATATTAAACCGGATTCTGATTCTTTGAAGTAAATGAATTGAGATCCTTTTGTTCAGTGATTTTTTAAACTGGTTTATTCAGAATGAGGAATAGGTTTTATAAAGCAACACACTCAAAATGCTGGAGGAACTCAGCAGATCCGGCAGCATCTATGCAAAGGAAGAGTCAACATTCGTCTCATCAGGACTCACATCCAATCTAACCATGAAACCAGCAGACAAATGGGTCGCTGTTGTGGTCTAACAACTACTTTGCGGAGGTCAGCCGGCAACTCTCAGACACCTCCTCTTACTTACCCCTTGAACAGGAGCCCACCCTGATCCATCGGCCATTGTCCCCCGCACCATCACCAACCTTATCCACCGCCACTTCTCTATTTCTTTATTCAGGTTTCAAGATCGCTCAATGTCATTTCCAATACTCAAGTATAACTTGCTTACTTACTGCCCGTTACACCACTAGCGTATAGGGCAGCAGTGAAGGTCCTCTATCTCTGGTGGCGGTCAGAGTTTCATTCTCCTGTCAGTAGCTTCCTCTCGGTTGTCATGCAAGTCCCGGGTGGAGACTCAGGAATGCCATCACGCTCAGATGTAGAAGAATTCTTCACTGCTGTTTCCATAACAATTTTGTTTTACCAGTCAGGGTTGTTAGCCCTGAGCTGAACCCCCGAACCTGGAGGACCAATGGATCGCTCTTAGTTTGGCCTCTACCCTTTGACCTATTTGGCACGGGTGATCCTACCAGGAGCCAAAGCATAGAGCCCTGACTCCAGCCAACATCGCTCTCCGGGTCACTGAGGCACGCAAGACTCCAAACCCGATGACAAGGATGTGGTCCCCTTGGAGGGACACGTGTTAATGAGAACAAAGTCTCTCCAGCATTTTGTGTGCGCCGCTCTGGATTTCTAGCATCTGCAGTATCTCCTGTGATCATCATTATATATTTAATTTTTATCTATCTTTTCTTTTCCGATCAATACCCAATGAGAAATGCTTTGATATTCCTTGCAGATTTCAGTGAAATTAGGAATGTTACTGGATTTCCGGTGGTATTTGTTGGCGACTTGAAAGTCATGAAAGATGGCATTTCTCCGAGATTTAAGCTCTATTCTCTCCATACTTATTTCCTAAAGTTAAATAAAAACTTCATAAGCAATAATTTGCAGCATCAGCTAATTTTAGTCACAAAGTTATTCCCCACTCTGACCTTTCACTTCTTCTCACCTGCCTATTCTCCATGGGTTCCCTCCTCTTTCTATTTCTCCACTCTCCTCTCTTATCTCATTCTTTGTTCTCCAGCTCTTGACCTTTCCAACCCACCTGGCTTCACCTATCACCCTGCAGCTAGCCTTCTTCCCCTCCCCCCTCCTTTTTATTCTGGCATCTTCCCTGCTGAGTTCCTCCAGCAGGCCAGGCAATCTAAAAGTGCTGGAAGTTAGACTGATGACACTGCAGTTTGAGTATTTTAATTTTTTTAAACTAAATTCTGGAACAAAACTAGTACTTGAGTTTGGATTTAAATTAATAAATCTCAAGTACCTTTGTATATTGATAGGCCCTTCTGTACTGATTTAATGCAGATTCTCGGCAAATCAATTTACTGTAGACAAAAAGTACAAAACAGTTCAATCCAGTGGGAATAAAGGATTTAAATTCTGTGCTCCTTCATTTTTATGTAGTGCCTCACAGTTTGCAAATTCCCATCTGCATTCTATAATGTCAAACCCTCAATTTAACCCCTAGCCTAATCACTGGACAAATTACAATTAACCTACCAACTGGTATGACTTTGGACTGTGGGAATTGAACCCGGGCTGCTGGTACTGTAAAGCGTTGTGCTAGCCATTGTGCAACCCTGCAGCTCGAGGCATTGGAGTTCAGAGTCCAATTCCAGCATCCTCTATAAAAAACTGTGCGCATGGGTTTCCTCTGGGTCCTCTGATTCACCCCCTCCAGTCCAAGGACATACTGGTTAGCAGGTTAATGTGTTGTAAATTGTCCTGTGATGTGGCTAGGATTGAACAGGGGGATTGCTGGGCAGCAGGGCTTGTTGGCTCGGTTCCGCACTGTATTGCTAAATAAGTAAATATTCCTCTGGTTAATTATGGAATCTTTGTGAATTATTTCCCTTTTCTGTATTGCCCTGGGAGATGAACGTTAGTGAGGAAGGTGAAAGATGCTATCAGAGTGTCAGGACACAGAAAATTATCTGCAGGACTTTTTGATTATGGCAGGCAAAACAAAAAAAAAGGAAAAAATAAAGAGAAGCCCTTGCTAAAAGCACTTAGAAATGCTCAGTGAAAGTGGCCTGCCGGATAATGAAGCCATAAGTGGTTTTCTGAATGCTTCCTCTGCTGTCCATCAACCTGTATCAGGAGTGGTCTCAGAAGGGAAACCTGTTTATACATTTCATTCTCCATACAGGGAAGGCACATTAAAAGCAGCTTCTCGGAACAAAGCTGCCTTACAGAATCTTTTCCAGGGATTTCAATAGATGGAAATGATTGAAATATCATTTCCAGTACATAAATGTAGGTTTCGTGAGTTTTCTCCAGGTGCTCAGCTTTCCTCTTAAGGTCCAAAGACATACCGGGTAGGTTAATTGGACATTGTAAATTGTCCTCTGATTAGCTTAGGGTGAATCGGGTTTGTCGGCGGTTGCTGAGGTGACATGATAAATTGATGGTTCCTACATAAAGTGACAGTAGACACAGGAGCGTTTCTGACGGGAAATGATGAAGTATTGGTGGCTGGGAGTGTGGAGGAGTGGGTTAGCGGGTGAAGGTGCTGATCAGCCTTGCAGCTTGGGAAAGTAAATGTTTTTGAGTCTGGTGGTCCTGACCTGGATGTTACGTAGCTTCCTCCCCGATGAGAGTGCATATTTAGAAAGATGCTGAAATTTAGAAATTACTGGGGTGAATATAGAGATGTCTATGAAAGAGTTTGTGAGCCAGCTGCAATTTGAAAAAGGTTTCCAGGTAGTTTAATGCTCTTTTCATAGTACTCTTGTGGGCACTCAACCAATTTTGTTAAATGTGATTTAGTTTTCTAGTGAGAGGATGCTCGATTCCTTTGATCCAGACACATGTTTGGCAAAGTACTGCATTATGTGAGTAATGTCACTGCAAACTTGTGTTCCTTCCAGTAAAGAAGGTCAGTTATTTACTACAATTTAAGTGCATCATTTTAATTAAGAAGAAACTATTTTGGGGGAAATATATCTTTTTCATGGATGTGACTTCGCACCTGTAATAATTAACGACAATGCAGATATTGCAGCTGGTTTTCAGAATGTTGCATGCAGCATTCAGAGCTGGCCTGCAAGCTACCTGACGCATCTGATGTCCACACACGCTCGTGTTAGAAACAGCTTCTCCTCTGCCTTCAGATATATACATACATATGCTCACATATGTGCACATTATTTTGTGTTTTATATTTGTAATTGATTTAGATCACTTAGTAAAGATCTGTTTTAACTTTGACACAAAAGAGTTTTTTGCTGTTGATCCGTGTCAGAAATCCACATCAAATCCACTGCGATTCAACGTTGTAAAACAATAAAACATGAAAACTTCCCGGGGAGGGGGGGATGATGAATAGTTTTTATAGGTTCTGTATATATATTATGCGGTATTGTGTGTGTGTGTGTGTGTGTGTGTGTGTGTGTGTGTGTGTGTGTGTATGTGTGTGTGTGTATGTGTGTGTGTATGTGTATGTGTGTGTGTGTATGTGTGTATATATATATATATATGTGTGTGTGTGTGTGTGTGTGTGTGTGTGTGTGTGTGGGGGGGGGGGGGGTGGGGGGAGGCGGTGTTTCTTTGTTTTGTGGCTACCTGCAAGAAGATGAATCTCAAAGTTGTATACAGGGTAGAGGCAAAACGAATCCCAAAATCAAAACAAAACAATTGCCCGCAACTGTGTGGACTGCTATACTTGTGTGACGCGCCCACAGCATCAATGACCGCTCCAAAAGTTGAACCCTTCATTCAACTTTATTAGCAATTAGAAAACATACAATTAAGCATTATTGAGTGCTATCTCAGCAGTCAGCAGAAGATACGACCTCCGCCAGTCCCACGGTACAAGCTGCCAGGAAATATGCAAGAATACGTAAATTATTGCAGTCACTTTTACTACGCCCCCACTGATCTGACTGATAACCATAATAGACAGTGAATGCGCAACACAGAATACAATAGAACAGGTACATGGCTCCTACAGACTGTATCCATACTTTGTTAATAGATGTACTGTGAACTTTGATCATAAACCTGGTTCTGATTGTAAGAGTGGTGAACAAAGCAGAACACTAACGCTGGGTTGAAAGAGGAGGAACAGTTTTGAAAGCTACTCCGTGTGAAAGAATTTCATTCCAGTTTGCAGAGCAGAAATTCTATGAACGACCTCTCATGCTCAACCAAGCATCCGATAGCCTTGGTAAAAGAACACCAACAAGATATTGTAACTGACAGGATTACCCTTGGTGCTTTAAGTTCTTTTTGTGCCAGACTAAAGTGGGCTTGATTCAACTCCTCTCTCTGTTTGAATAAGAAATGAATAATGAAATTCAATATCTTCTTAAAGGGCACAGAGATAAGGTCAGATTTATCACCCTGTCTAATACATAGTAGGGGTCCTGCACATGTATTTCTGTGCAGATAAAAAGGCACCTTGCTGTTCTCTAATGTCATAATGGGACAAGGGAGTACGATACCTTGCATCTGCACATCAGATTCAAGATTCAAGATAGTTTAATGTTAATTTCCAGTACAAAAGTGTAAAGGAGAACAAAATAATTGTTACTTTGGATCCAATGCAGAACAAAAAGCAATAAGATACGTAGCCCCCCTGGCCACCCTCAGGGTCGCTCAGCTCACTGTCGTCTAGGGAAACAGCCCTCGGCCCCGCCAAACTGGGTAATAGTTTGAGTGGATGCTGTGTGATGTACCCCACCCCGCCCAAATAACAGACAATACACCAGATACGATTAAATGATTTACAGCTTATAGATATTACTGGAACTATATAATTAATAGAGAATAAAATATAAAAGGAAAATAAAAGGCGCCACACTTATCAAAGTTCAATCTCTTTGTGCACAAACAATTGGAGCTCGGGACCTTTCTTCTTCACCCTGCGACCCCCGGACCACCTCAACCGGCCGCCTGGGACCAACAACAGTGGTCAACCAGACGCTCCACACGAGTCCGTCTCCGTCTCCTCTCCTCGCTGAATGCCCCGCTCGGGGTCCGACCCCGTTAGCGGACTCACAGCACCTGGTCCATCCTCTGTCTCTCTCTCCCGCCTTCTGCCCCAAAACCCCGCACATACAGTATCTTCAAATACACCAAAAACATAACAACTATCCCAATTGGTTCATTCATCCTCATATCAATAGATAATACAAAAAAAACGCTAGCGGGAAGGACTTTCTCAGCGTTTAACATAACAAAGGAGCATTCCTAAGTATAACATAACAAAGAAGCCATTTTAATTAGCCTACACAGTAACATAAAAGACGAAACCCCCTTACGGATAAATAACACAGTAATAAAAAAAATCACAATAAATATAAATACATAAAACAGCTTATATGCATGGATTGATTGTATGTTTATAAAGTGACTCTGGGCACAGGAGTGTCTGTACATACGGTGGCTCTGACAGGACATGATTAAGTAGTGGTGTTTGGGAATGTGGAGGGCTGGGTTTGTGGGTGCAGGTGTTGATCAGTCTTACTGCTTGGGGAAAGTAACTGTTTTTGAGTCTGGCTGTCCTGGTGTTGGTACTATATAGCCTCCTCCCTGGTGGGTGTGGGACACCAGTCCATGAGCAGGGTGTGTGGGATCCTTCATGATGTTACTGGCCCTTTTCCGGCACCTTTCTCTGTATATACGTCTCTGACAGTGGTTAAGCTGGTGCTGCTGGTGCGTTGGGCAGTTTTGATTACTCGTTGTAGAGCCTTTCTGTCCACCACAGGCATTTCCCGTACCAAGCAGTGATGCAGCTTGTCAGAATGTTGTCTACTGGGCATGATGTAAAATGATGTGAGTACAGATATCGCTGTGATGATTGTACGTTCTAGTATCAATTGTTTGGCGACAATAAAGTATGTGTGGGTACAGATAAGCAGGATGTGCTGAAGTCAATTCTGTTACAAAGTACTTTGCATCCCATGTAGATCTGACATCGTCAACATTCGCAAATTTTACTCTGAAGTTGGGACCAGATTCTCCATTGTCACTTGGGCACGTGCTTATTCTTCATCTAGAATACTGGACAGACTGGTAGAGTAGTGGTTAGCGCAATTGCATTACTGTACAGTGCCGAGGATCCCTGATCAGGGTTCAGTTCCCGCCTCACTCTGTAATGAGTTTGTCCGCTCTCCCCGTGACCGTGTGGCTTTCTTCCAGGTGCTCCAGTTTCCTGCCACGGTCCAACGATGCACAAGTTGGGGTCAGTAAGCTGTGGGTGTGCTGTGTTAGTCCCAGAAATGTGGCGACACTTGCGGGCTGCCCCCAGCATAATCTTCACTGGCTTGACTTGACACGCTTCACTGTGACGGATAAGGGAGGGGAGGGAGGGAACATCGACTCAGACCATGAGAGGCCTGTGTCGAGCATTTTCATGTCTTACAAGGTGACAGATAAAGCTAATCTTTATCTCTATTGTGTATTTATTGAGATACAGCATGGAATAGGCCTTTCCAGCCCTTCGAGCTGTGCTGCCCAGCAAATACCGACTTAACCCTAGTCTGATCTTGGGACAATTTACAATGAATAATTAACCTACCAACCAATGTGTCCTTGGACTGTGGGAGGAAACTGGAGCACCTGGGGGAAACCCACGTGGTCGCGGGGAGAACATACAGACTCCCTACAGGCAGTGGCAGGAATTAAACCTGGGTCGCTGGCACTTGTGCGGCCCGATCCTCGGAGAAGCAACCCACAAACAAATCATGTCAGCCCCGGAATGTTGTCATCTTGATGTACGGAAGCTGACAGCTAATTTGATTTAATAATTAAATTCATCACTTTTGTTCAATATAAGCGAAAGCTAACAAAAGAATGCACCCTCAGGCTGAAGCAACATAAGGAACCAAAAATTCAAGTTCTCAGTACATACAGAGTATTTCAACAGCACAAATGATGTAGTCAAACAAGAAGAAAGTTTCACAGAGCTGCAGAACGTTGTGAACTGATTTTCACAATACGCACAGGTGTGGTGGAGGTGTTTGGATTCTGACTCAGATTCAGATTTATTTTTCATATACAACACGTATGATGTGTACAGTGTACGGTGAAATGCGTCATTCCTGAGTGTGTATGTGTATAGTGATACACATAATTTAAATGTCAGTGGAATGCATCGGGCGTTAATGAGTACAGTGAAGTGTGTAATTTCTATTAGCAACCAAACACCTATGAATGTGCTGGGGCAGCCCACAATTTTGTCACACATTCGGCCACTAACCTATTATTCCCACCATGCCTGGCAGAACAACACAGAACACAACAAACAACAGTAGAACAACCCACATTTTCCATTGTATATATACAAATAGGCCTCCAAATCCAGGACAGGTCTCCACAGACAGGCCTCCAACTCCAAGATATGTCACCCAGCCAGGCCTCCAAATCCAGGACAGGTCTCCACAGACAGGCCTCCAAATCCAGGACAAGTGATAAGATACTGGTGATGCTTCACTTGGAGTATTGTGAGCAGTTTTGGGCCTCTTATCTAAGGATGTGCTGAAACTGGAGGGGGTCCAGAGGAGGTTTCACAAGAATGATTCTAGTAGTGAAAGATTAATGTATGAGGGACATTCAAGTTTAATTGTCAATCAACAACCTGTAAATACAGCCAAACAAAACAGCTCCAGGGCCAAGGTGCCAGATGCCCCAGAGCCATCAAGAGTTTTTCATGGCTCTGGGCCTATACTCAGTGGATTTAGAAGAATGAGGGGGGACCTCACTGAAACCTGTCTAATATTGAAGGCCTGGGTAGGTTGGACGTGGAGAGGATGCTTCTATTATGAGAGAGTCTTAAGACCGGGGGCACAGCCTCGGAATAGAAGGCTGTCTCTTCAGAACAGAGTTGAGGATGAATTTCTTCAGCCAGAGGGTGGTGAATTCATTGGCCACAGATGGTTGTGGAGGACAAGTCATTGGGTATATCTAAGGTGGCGATCAATAGGTTGTTGATTAGTAAGGGCATTAAAGGCTATGGGAGAAGGCAGGAGAATGGGATTGAAAGGGTTAATGAAATGTACTTTGAACTTTGAACTTTGAATCAGCCATGATGGTTTAATGGAGCTGACTTGATGGGCCAAAAGCCCCAGTTCTCCTCCCAAGTCTTATAGTCCTGTGGTCTAAAACTGCCTTCTAAAGATGATTATTAACACGTACATTGTTTAGAGGGGTAAGATAAACCTATAGCAGGGTCAATGCTGGGCTGGTACTGCTCTATTCCCACTGGGATAGGGGATGATGCCTACTTCTTTTCAAGGTACCCCTCGGTTTTCATACTATTCCATACTGGCCTGCTTAGACGTTTTTTTTTACACACACACCTTGAGTGTTTTTGTCTTTTAACCCCCTAGGCTGTGGCTGTAGAGACTATATTTTATTTTGAGACACTTCACAGTAACAGGCCCTTCTGGCCCAATGAGCCTGTGGTGCCCAATTACACCATGTGACCAGTTAAACTACTAATCTGTACGTCTTTGGAATGTGGGAGAAAACTGGAGCATTTGAGGAACCCATCCGGTCACAGGTGGAATATACAAACTCCTTACCGACAATGGCGGGTGTTGTGATGGCGTAACGCCACTACCTGTTGCAATTTAAAGTGGAATAATGTAATGTATATGTTGAATAATACAGTAATACCATTCAAAAATGAACAACGGCTTTGCAAATAAGACTTTTCCCCATTAAGTGGCTGCTGATTATTTTTTTTAAAACAACTTTTCACACAAGCCTGCTTCTCTAAAGCTGCATTCAATTGTATTGTCACTAAAAGAAAAGTGTTGACATTAATGTAAAGGACCAAAAGGTAACAACAATCAATACGTATCCACTAGCAGAAATACACACACTAGACAATTCACTTAAACTGAGATAGATTAATTTAACTCCAGACTGGAGAGTTTCAGCCTCAACAATCTTTCTTGTTCTCCTTCATGCTGTTTAATGTATTTAATTTATGTGCATAATGTTTCTACCTTGTTGGGCATCTTGTAAATCAATAACTCAGCATTCTTCTGCATGCTTGTTATGTGCAGCCATACCGAATTCTTGCTCTGACTAGATTCAAGATTCACGATTGTTTAATGTCAGTTCCAATGCACAAGTGTAAAGGAGAATGAGATAATTGTTGCTCCGGATCTGGTGTAGCACAAAAAAAAACACACAATGATAATTAAAAAAACAAGAAATATAAAGACATTAATTAGCTTCTATACATAGAATGATTGTATGTCCATAAGAAGACACTAGGCACGGGAGTGTCTGTACATAAGGTGACTAACAGGAAATGATAAAATAGTGGAGGTTGGGGGTGTGGTGGAGTGACTTAGAGGGTGGAGGTATTGATCAGCTTTGGGGAAAGTATTGATCAGCTTTGGGGAAAGTAGCTGTTTTTCAGTCTAGTGGCCCTGGTGTGGATGCTATGTAGCCTTGTCCCTGATGGGAGTGGGGCAAGCAGTCCATCACGGGCAAAGCTCTCCACAGCCCTTGAGTATATTTACATGGAGTAATGCCACAAGAAAGCAGCATCCATCATTAAGGACACCAACCCTCCAGGCCAGGCTCTCCATTTGGCACCGACAGTAGTTTGTTAAAGTTTTAGACGATGTACTGAATCTGTGCAAGGTGATGTTTATTTATCCTCAGGCGTTCCACTATTCATGGCCTCCTGACCTTGCCAGGTGCTCCTTTGAGTGATAAGTCCCATCAGCAAGTGGCTCCATTGCAATCCAAAGCAATCCTCATCCTATCCTGTAGGCAGCTGGAACTGGAACCTCGGCACTGGCTTGTTCTTGCCATGTAATTGGGTTAACAGCAAATCTGAAGTGACATAGACTTGACAAGACCACAAAGTCGACTTTCAAAGACCTCCCTCTTTCCATTAAGTACAATTTCTTCTTAGAGGGAAGAGACGGTGGTCCTTAGAGCTGTGAAAACGTATCTTTAATTATCCAATTATGTGAATTATCCAAATGTGTATGAGCAACCCCTTTAGACTTTATACTCAGTAATATTTAACTCTCTGTAGCATCTATCTAACAGGTAGGATTTTTACTTTAGAGTTAAATAATAACAGCAAAAATTTATGCTACATTTGTAAATACAGTACTGTGCAAAATGATTCTGGGATTGAAAAGCTTGTCAAATGAGGAGTGATTGATGGTGCTGGGCTCACTATAATTCAGAAGAATGAGAGGGGATCTCATTGAAACCTGTTGAATGGTGAAAGGCCTCAACAGAGTGGATGTGGAGAGGACGTTTCCTATGGTGGGGTGTCTAGCACCAGAGGGCACAGCCTCAGAATAACGGGGTATCCTTTTAGCACAGAAATGAGGAGGATTTTTTTTTAGCCAGAGTCGTGAATCTGTGGAATATGTTTCCACAAGCGGCTGTGGAAGCCAAGTCTTTGGTTCTGTTTAAGGGCAGAGATTCCTGATTAGTTGAGGCATGAAGGGATATGGGGAGATGGCAGGTGACTGGGCCTGAGGGGGAAAATGGGTCAGCCATGATGGAATGGCGGAGCAAACTCAGTGGGCCATACGGTCTAATTCTGCTCCTATATCTTATGGTTCTATGGCCTTAGGCATGCTAGATTTTTTAATGTGGTTTCAAATAGCATGGCCTCCACAGATCTCTGATCTCAACATCATCGAGGCCAGAGACAGAAGCAAGTGAGACAGCCAAAGTCTGCACAACTGTGGCAAGTTCTCCAAGATGCTTGGAAAGCCTACCTGCCTATTTTCTTGTAAAACTGCAAGACAGTGTACATAAGAGGCAAAAAGGGTGGTCACGCTAAATATTGATTTGATTTCAGTGTTTACTGTTTACTGATCTTTATAGCAATTTTTTGATGTTTAGAAACTTATTTTTGAAAGCATCTTAACTTCATAGATTTTTTTTACGTGTGTAAGACTTTTGCACAGTACTATATATTTCAGTAAGAGCTTTATAAAAACATCTCTGAGTATTATTAAACATAATATTTATGACACTGTAATTTTCATATTGTAGTGAGCTTTATACTACAGAAGAAGATATACCAGAATGGTAATTATGCGTAAGTAAAATTTATGCAAAAGTATACTGTGTACTGGCATAGTGACATAGTGGTTAGCACAATGTTTTACATTATCATTGACCTGGGTTCAATTCTTGCTCTGCCTGTAAGAAATTTGTACCTTCTGCCTGTGACAGCATGGGTTTCCTCCGGGTGCTCCTGTTTCCTCCCACAGTCCAAAGACGTACTGGTTGGTGGGTTAATTAGTCATCGTAAATTGTTCCCTGATTAGGTTAGGATTAGAAGCGGAGGGTTACTGGTCGGTGTGGCACAAAGGGCCAGAAAGGCCTACTCCACACTGTATATCAATAAGTCAATAAATAAGTACAATTTATGCAAAAAATACACAGCTGTAATTTTATCTTGAGATGTTTGTAGTACAAGAGGATTATATAGCAGTAACGTTTTATGTTGTAATATGACTTTTGCCATAAATGCATCTCATAGTAATATTTGTGCTGCTATAATTTTTATACCTCTGTAATAGGTAAGATTTATTCTATTGTAAATTCTTATATTGCAGTAGTAAAGAGACTGCAGTCAAATTTGAATGGTGGTAATATTTATCCCTCTCATTCTAAAGACAGATGGAAGAGATGATCAGCCATGTCATACGGCACAGCACGTAACGATGACGATGATGAATATTTATTCAAAGATTCAAAGTACATTTATTATCAAAGTATGTATGTCATATACATCCCTGAGATTGACCTTCCCCACAGACAGTGAGATTGGGGCTGAGAGGGAAAAGAGATCGGTCATGATGAAATGTCAGAGCAGACTCAATGGGCTATATGGCCTAATTCTGCTCCTAAATCTTATCTATATTAGAATTAATATAAAGACAAAAAATAAGAATAACATTGTCCAGAATCTTTCTTCATTATCATATTCTTTTGCTTTGTTGAATTCAGCAATTCATTCCCTTGTCCTGTTTCCTCCTTCTACAATTCCCAGTTACAGCTGCAGAATCAGGTAACACTGCTTGGGCTCAGAAAGCTTACATTTCATCCTTTTCGTAATGTTAGCTGCAGAACGCCCCCCCCCACCTCTCCTGTTTGCAGTTATCCAAAATTTCAACCGATCAATCTCAGATGGCTTTCAAAAAAAACCGAGGACATGCTCCGTTTCTTTTTTATTAAAGGTACATAGACCGTGCTGTTATGGTTCAGTCAAAACAATTGGTATGATTGTGCTGTTATCTCAGCGCTCTGTAATAAAGTTTGTGTCAGTGATTAAATGATAATATATAGCCCCATCTGAAGTCAGCGTGCATCAATTTCCATTTTTCACATTCCTTTCTGATTAAAATAACATGATCAAAGAGTGCTGGAGAGCAGACAAGGAGTAGATCGCAAGCCTCGTGTATTCAGCTCAGCTTTGATTGGTTGTCCATCATATCCGACGATCACAGGAGAGTCTTTAAAGTGAAAAAGCAGTTGCACTGGGGCAACACACAAAGTGCTGGTGAACGCAGCAGGCCAGGCAGCATCTCTAGGAAGAGGTACAGTCAACGTTTCAGCCCGAGACCCTTCGTCAGGACTAACTGAAAGAAGAGTTAGTAAGAGATTTGAAAGTGGGAGGGGGAGGGGAGATTCGAAATGATAGGAGAAGACAGGAGGGGGAGGGATGGAGCTGCACTAGGGCAGTCCACTCTCTCGACCTTGGAAGTCCGGGTCCAGTCGTATGTGTAGTTGTCACCAGTGGGTTCTTCCTTGGTTGCAGTGGATAACCGTGACTTCTGTGTCTTGTCACGCCCTTCGCTCTCCGCGGATCGTTGCAGAACTACCTTCCTGGCTGTTGGATCTCACTGTTGAATTCACCTGCCCAGTCTGCTGGAGGTGCCTCTGCATGCTGGGATCCTGTCTCACTGAGGTACGAGGCCCATTGACTACCCTCACCTGGTTTAGCCCACCCGTGAAAATGGTGAACGGAGGTGTGGCCACTGTCACATGCAAACAGCTACTTGGAGCCATGAGTGAGAGCTGAGTGTCTGGTGAGTGAGCTGCCCCAGAATGGACACGACAAGCCCCTTCACCAGATGTATTCAGCATTCCTTTGTTCATTATCTGCCATGTTGCTGACGTGAGCTAGCAGGATCTTTCCATGAATATGATTGTTCTTGGCATATTTTTTCTGCAGAAGTGGTTTGCTATTGCCTTCTTCTGGGCAGTGGCTTTACAAGACGGATGACCCCAACCATTATAAACACTCTTCAGAGATTGTCTGCCTGCGTCAGTGGTCACATAACCAGGATTTGTGATATGCACCAGCTGCTCATACAACCATCCACCACCTGATCCCATGGCTTCACGTGATCCTGATAGGGGGCTAAGCAGGTGCTACACCTTCCCCAATGCCGACCTGCAGGCCAGCGGAGGGAAGGAATGCCTTACACCTCCTTTGGTAGAGACATATCTCCACCTCACCACCCAACATTAAAGCTTATAAATGGTAGTAGGTCCACGTGTATTACTCTGCCAGTACAGAAGGAAACAACACTGCAATGTGCATATTAATATTACAGTTACCAACATTACTGCTATAGCACAAGTATTACTGTAGAATAAATGAATATTGCCATGATACCAATATTAAAGTATTAATTGAATTGAATTGACTAATTAATTCAGTGTGAATTAATCAGTTCTGATGGCCTGGTGGAAGAAGCTGTCCCAGAGCCTGTTGGTCCTGGCTTTTATGCTGAGGTACCGTTTCCCGGATGGCAGCAGCTGGAACAGTTTGTGGTTGGGGTGACTCAGGTCCCCAATGATCCTTTGGGCCCTTTTTACACACCTGTCTTTGTAAATGTCCTGAATAGTGTGAAGTTCACATCTACAGATGTGCTGGGCTGTCCGCACCACTCTCTGCAGAGTCCTGCGATTGAGGGCCTGATTGAGTTCCCATACCAGGCAGTGATGCAGCCAGTCAGGATACTCTCGACTGTGCCCCTGTAGAAAGTTCTTAGGATTTGGGGGCCCATGCCAAACTCCTTCAACCATCTGAGGTGAAAGAGGCACTATTGTGCTTTTCTCACCACACAGTCAGTATGTACAGACCAAGTGAGATCCTCGGAGATGTGTTTGCCGAGGAACTTAAAGCTGTTCACCCTCTCAACCCCAGATCCATTGATGTCAATAGGGGTTAGCCTGTCTCCAGTCCTCCTGTAGTCCACAACCAGCTCCTTGTCTTTGCAACGTTGAGGGAGAGGTTGTTTTCTTGACACCTCTGTGTCAGGATGATGAAATATATAACTGTAGAACAAATACTGCAGGAATACAATGATTAATGCGGGAAGGTCCATGCATTTCAGTAATCTCGCCTTCTTTCCGTATCCCTTCATGCTCTGACCAATCAAGAATCCATCAGCCTCTGCCTTAAATATACATAAAGTCTTGGACTCCACAGCTGCTTGTGGCAAATAATTCCACTGATTCACCATTCTCTGGCTAAAGAAATTCCTTCTCATTTCCATTCTGAAAGGACGCCCCTTTATTCTGAGGCTGTGTCCTCTCATCTTAGGCTCTTCCACCATTGGAAACATCCTCTCTACATCCACTCTATCAAGGCCTTTCAAAATTCAATAGGTTTCAATGAGGTCATCCTTCATTCTTCTGAATTCCAGTGAATACAGGCCCAGCGATGTTAAAAGCTCTTCATATGACAAGCCTTGCAATCCCGGAATCATTTTCATGAACCTCCTATGAACCCTCTCCAGTTTCAGCACATCCTTTCTTAGATAGGGGGTCCAAAACTGGTCATATACTCCAAATGGGGCCTCACCGGTGCTTTATAAAGCCTCAACGTTACATCCTTGTTTTTAAGATGGAAAGTTACTTGAGGTGGATACACAATTTGCAGGAATAATTTTAACATTAAAGATAGATAAACTCGATTTGTCACATGTAGATCAAAACATACAGTGAAATACGTTGTTTGCATCAAATGAAATCATTGAGAATTGATGAGTTGTGAGCTGCCTATCGTGTCGCCAAGCTTTCAGTACCAACAGGCAACTCCCTGATGCTAACCGCATGTCTTTGGAACGTGAGAGGAAACTGGAGGACCTTGAGGAGACCCACACTGTCCCAGCAAGAACGCGTAAACTTGTTACAGACATTGTCGGGAGTTGAAGCTCAGTTGGTGAAGGCTGATGCTGTAAACCGATTGCAAAACTACTAGGATAAAATTGTACTGAGGTAAAGTTGTAAAATTATTCCTGTAACTGCCAGTGCCAGTTCTGATCCAGTTGAGACGTCAAGCAAAGTTGAAGTTGATGACGATGAGAGCAGAGGACTGGCGGGTTTTCGGCACCGTCCGCCCGTATTTGACTGGATTTCCTCTCCCTCTCGCGAGCTGCTGTTGGAGGAAAGTGCAGGCGTCTTGGGATCCACATCACCAGATTGATCTGCGAGGCTGTGGGGGATTTTGAGGTTCGTGTTGCATGTGGTTCTGGATTCTGGTTACTTTGTTTCTGCAACACACACAAAATGCTGGAGGAACTCAGCAGGACAGGCAGCATGTGTGGAACTGAATTTATGGAAGGCAGCATTTCAGGCCAAGACCTTTCATCAGGACTGGAAAAATTTTACCCTCCACACCATCAAGTATACTTACAAGGAGTGCTGTCGCAGGAAAGCTACACGTGCTGAACTGAACTAAACTGAATACTCCTGGTTTGATTTTTGATGTGTTGAGGCTGAATGATAGATAAAAATTCAATTCAATAGATTTCAATTAATTATTTACTTTTACATTTAAGTATATTCAAAGCATTTATTATCAAAGTGTGTATGCAGTGTACAACCGTGAGATTTGCCTTCCCCCAGACTGCCACAAGACAACGAAAACCAGGGACTCGTTCAAAGAAAAACATCCAAACCTCCCCAACGTGCAAAGAAGAAATCGCACAAACCCGCAAAAAACAGGCAAAAACACAGAACATAAAACATCAAAGTACAAGTCATCGCAGCAGTCCAGGAATAGTTAGTTCTGCTCAGTTCAGTTCCATCCAGTGCTGCATTGTTCACTGACTGCAGGCCGCAGAGCCAGACTGCCCAGATCAAAAACTGCACAAAATATCAACAAGAAAAGGGAGTGTCCAGGAACCAGAAACACGTCTCAATGTGAACAACAGAGCCCAATCCACAAATCACATCGATTAAACCTTGCCCAAGACCCAGGACAGCGGCAGCATCCTCTGGCACCATCGAGTGAGACAGAGAGACCAGTCACTTAGCTTGCCTTTGGCAGCAACGAATGAGAGCGAGACAGAGAGACCGGGCAGTTGCTGCTGAACACCTGCCCGCCTTCCACTCCCGTCCTTGTTGATTTCAATCTTCTTCAACGCTTTAATCAATGGAATTGATGAGAAATGGAGTCAAGCATGGGCTCGCACCTTGTCTCCAGGCTTCTTGGCCTCAAGGCTGTACTCTGAATAGATTAGAATGCAAGGATAAAAGAGAGAGCTATCATATCCAATAAAGTAAGCCTTAGTTACCTATCGAGGGAGAGAAGGAGGGCCATGGAATATTATGGGATATGATTTAGTAAGGGTCAGTCCATAGTGGACTTTTTATTACTGGAACTGTACCCCAAGATTTCTCAAGACACATTTCGGATCCTGTTGAAGGGTCTTGGCCTGAAACGCTGACTGTACGTTTCACCTCATAGATGCTGCTTGACCTGCTGAGTTTGTCCAGTGTTTTGTGTGTGTTCAAAGTTCAAAGTAAATTTATTATCAAAAGTACATATGTCATCATGTACAACCCTGAGATTCGTTTTCCTGTGAGCAATCACATAAATACAAGAAACACAATAGAATCAATGAAAGACCGCACCCAAGATAGACAACCAATGTGCAAAGGACAGCAAACTGTGCAAATACAAAAAAAAAGCAATAAATGTTGAGAACATGAGATGAAGAGTCCTTGAAAGTGAGTCCATAGGTTGTGGGAACAGTTCAGTCATGGGTAAGTGAAGTTGAGTGAAGTTATCCCCTTTGGTTCAAGAGTCTGATGGTTGAGGCGTAATAACTGTTCCCAAACCTAGTGGTGTGGGTCCTGAGGCTCCTGTACCTCCTTCTTAATGGCAACAGCGAGAAGAGAGTCTGGCCTGGATGGTGGGGTCATTGATGATGGATGCTGCTTTCCTGCAACCACGCTTTTTTGAAGGTGTATTCAATGGTGGGGAGTGCCTTACTGTGATGAACTGGGCCCTATTCACTAATTTTTGTAGGTTTTTCTGTTCAAGGGAATTGGTGTTTCCATATGGATCATGATATAACCAGTCAATATACTCTTTAACGTACATCTATAGAAGTTCATCAAAACTTCGAAGAAAGTAGAGGCCCTGATTCCTCAAGCTTTTATGATAAAAATGTTAATTACTTTGCACCAATTTTTGATATTAAATTAGTGATTGGGACACTCTAACAGTAATTGTGAAAGTTGCAAAAAGTGTGGGAATTTTCTTTGTAAATTAACATAACATCGTTATCAAATTTACCTGGTCACACAGGTAGATAGGTACATTGGCCTTCATAAATCAGAGTACAGGAGTTGGGATTTTAAATTGAAGTTATGTGAGATGTTGGTGAGGCTAAATTTGGAATACTCATGCAGTTCTGGTCACCTGCGTATTGGAAAGATATCCACAAGCTGGAGAAAATTAACAAGGATGTTGCTGGGACTTGAGGACCGGAGTTCTAGGAAAAGGTTGAGTAGGTTAGGAATTCATTCCCTCTGGAGAATGAAAGCAGATCTTATCAAGGTACACAAAATTGAGAGGTATAGGTAATTGAGAGGTAAATGCTTGTGGGCCTTTTCCCCTTAGGTTAGTTGATACTAGAAATAGAGGTTTTAGGTTAAGGGTGAAAGGTGAAATAATTAAGGAGAATTTGAAGAGTATCTTCTTCACTCAGAAGTTGGTGCAAGCTTGGAACAAGCTGCCAGTGGAATGATAAATGCAGATTCACTTGCAACATTAAAGTGAGCTTTTGACTGTAGACTGTAGGAATAACAGAGGTATGGAGGGTTCTGTGCCAGGTGCGGGTCAATGGGACGAGGCAGTAAACCAGGCTGGTGTGGACTAGATAGGCTGAAGGCCTGCTTCTGTGCCTTAGTGCGTTATGACTCTTTATTTGCATAAATCCATTCTAAAACTGGTGTTGTTGGCATCAGCACAGTAGTCCCCCTTGATACGTTCTCGCAGTTGGCTGCCTATTACAGGGAAAGATGATTGTTGCAGCCAGCTCTTCTAGGGTTAAAACACAAAGCAAGGTGTACTCTCCTTGTTGCAGCTGAGTGGCTCTGTGGAGATAACGACAGTGTTGAAAGATGAGTAGGAAAGTTCTCATTCGAACCTGGACAAGCTGGTGGAGAACAGTGACTGTAACAGCCATGTTCTCTGTGAATGGCAGGGGCCCTTGTTGACAGGAAAAACCGGGCTTTTCCTGTCAGGAAGTTGCCAAGGATGTTTGCACAAGGACTTTGCATTATTATATACTGTCATTTGCAGAGAAGAGACCTCTGGGCCCATTGGGTCTATGTCAGTCGCCATTTTGTGGACCCAAGAGAAGCTGGAAATCTAGAGCAACACAACAGTGGGTAGCACAGTAGCATAGCGGTTAGCACAACGCTTAACAGTACCAGCGACCCGGGTTCAATTCCCACCACTGGCTGTAAGGACTTTGTAACGGCATAGTTTCCTCCCACAGTCCAAAGACGTACCAGTTAGTGGGGTAATTGGTCATTGTAAACTGTCCTGTGAATAGGCTAGGATTAAATTGGGGGATTGCTGGGCGGTGTGGCTTGAAAGGCCGGAGGGGCCTATTCCACGCTGTCAATAAATAAACAAACAACAAATAAATAAATAAAATGCAGGAGGAACTCAGCAGGCCAGGCAGCATGTATGGAATAGTGTAAACAGTTGATATTTCGGGCTGAGACCCTGTAGGTCCGGACGATGGGTCTCGGCCTGTAACGTCAACTGTTTATGACGAGGGGTCTCGGCCTGAGACGTCGACTGTTTATTCATTTCCATAAACACTGCCTGACCTGCTGAGTTCCTTCAGCATTTTGTGTGTGTTGCCATTTCTTTAACTTGAAATGTTTGAAAGATGATGTGGTTAATAAAAACTGGTTTTGCAGGAGAGGAAACACAATTGTTTGTTACATTAATGTTGATGCCATTTGGGAGTGTTTTATTTGATAAAACGTGTACGAGAGAATGAAAACCTTATGAAAAGAGGTTTACTGGGATGTTGCCTGGTTTAGAGGGCATGTGCTATCACAAGAAGCTGGATAAACATGGGTTGTTTTCTCTGGAGCGCAGAGGCTGAGGGGAGATCTGATAAAGACATAGATAGAGTAGACAGGGCGTATCTGTTTCCCAGGGTTGAAGTGTCTTAATACCAGAGGGCACACGTTGTAGGTGAGGGGGTTTAGGTTCAAAGGGGATGTGAGGACTAAGTTTTTTATTCAGAGAATGGTGGATGCTGGAATGTGCTGCCTGATATGGTGGTAGATGCAAATATATTAGAGGCTTTTAAGAGATGTTTGGATAGGCCACATGGTTGTAAGGAATATGGAAGGATACGGACATTGTGTAGGTAGGAAAGATTAGTGTTTGGGTGTGTAAGGGGTTTCTTCTTTTATGTTGCTGCTAAAGCTAATAAAATGGCTTCTTTGTTATATTAGAATAAAATGACTTCTCTGTGATGTTAACTGCTGAGACAGTGGTTCCCTCTCTAGTAGCTTGTTTGGGTTATAATTACTGATAAAGAGAATTGTATTCATTTGCTAACCAATTGGGATAGATGTTATTCTTTCTTGTGTGTCTGTAAGCTGTTGTTTTTCGTGGGCTTTGGGCAGAAGGCGCGATGGGGACGGAGAGCAGAGGTGCGATGCTGTAAGCTGGGCGATGGAACGGACCCCGAGCGGGATTCCGAGGCCCAGGGTCTTCGGCGAGGAGAAGAGGTGAGGACAGACTGGTGTGGAGCGTATGGTCGACCACTGTGGTTGGTCCCAGGCAGCGGATTGAGGTCGGAGAGGATCGAATGGTGGAAAGAGGATCCCGTTAATTGAGCTCCAACGGTTGTGCACGAAGTGGTTGAACTTTGATAAGTTTGGCGCCTTTTACTTTCTTTTTATATTGTAACTCTATTAATTACATAGTTCCAGTAAGATCTATAAAGTGTAATTATTTAATTGCATATGGGGTACTGTCTGTTATTTGGTGGGATGGGGTACATCACACAGCATCCACACAAACTTGATTACCCAGTCTGGCGGGGCCAAAGGCTGCTCCCCCCGAGATGGAAGTGAGCTGAGCGAGCCTGAGGCTTTCCAGGGGGCGACAGGTGCTTTTGATTTACTTTTGAGCTGGTTCAGCACAACACTGTGGGCCAAAGGGCCTGTTCCTGTTCTCTGTTCTATGTTAAGAATTTCCTGATCAGAGCTGAGCCACTTAGAAACTTGAGTAGAACTGCTGAACCTCAGGTTAAGTCAGGCTGTTTTACAGGAGATGTGTATTTTTTGGAGTTGAGTTCTAGCCTATTTAATATATAATGAGTAACACATTTCTATATTTTAATGTGTTACTGCTCAAACAGCACTTCCAATTTTAAGCAATTATCACTGGAATAATCTTTGACTATTTAGTAGCTAGAATGAACTTTCAGTGAGGAAACTGAGGGGCAGCTTCCTCATTCGGAGTTCAAAAGTTCAAAGTTCAAAGTAACTTTATTATCAAAGGACATATATGTCGCCATATCCAACCCTGAGATTCATTTCCTTGTGGTCATACTCAATAAATCTGTAGAGTAATAACCATAACAGAATCAACGGAAGACCACCCAACTAGTGTGTTCAACCAGAGTGCAAAAGACAGTAAACTGTGCAAATATAAAAGAAATTGTAATAATAATAATAATAATAATAATAAATAACTAAGCAATAGATATTGAGCAGGTGAGATGATGAGTCATTGAAAGTGAGGCCATTGGTTGTGGGAAAGTTTCAATGATGGGGCAAGTGAAGTTGAGTGAAGTTATCCTTTTTAGTTCAAGACCCTGCTGGCTGAGGGGTAATAACTGTTCCTGAACCTGGTGGTGAGTCCTGAGGCTCCTGTACCTTCCTCCTGATGGCAGCAGTGAGAGGAAAGCACGTTCTGGGTGGTGTGGGTCCCCGATGATGGATGCTGGTTTCCTGCGACAGCGTTTCGTGTTGATGTGCTGGATGGGGGATATGGTGATGAGCATGTGGAGATGGTGGATGTGGGTTTGGTTGCGACATTTAAGAGCAGTATTTCTAGGTGGAGAATTCCGAAGGTTCACTGTCGCAGGTTGAAAGAATTTTAGTAGCATCGCGTTTGTGTAATGTTTTGTAGTGCCAGCTGTATTTCCGGGGTTCAGTTCCCGTTGCTGTCTGCAAGGAGTTTATACGTCATTCCCCATGACCGTGTGGGTTTCATCCCACACTCCAAAGACGTACCAATTAGGATTAGTGAATTGTGGGCTATCTATGTTGGTGCCAGACATTTACAGCAACACACATCAAAGTTGCTGGTGAACACAGCAGGCCAGGCAGCATCTCTAGGAAGAGGCGCAGTTGACGTTTCGGGCCGAGACCCTTCGTCAGGACTAACTGAAGGAAGAGCTAGTAAGGGATTTGAAAGTGGGAGGGGGAGGGGGAGATCCGAAATGATAGGAGAAGACAGGAGGGGGAGGGATGGAGCCAAGAGGTGGACAGTTGATTGGCAAAAGGTTTGCAGGCTGCCTTCAGCACACTCTTGACACAAGCAGTGCATTTCATTTGTATGCTTTGATGTTGCATTGTACATGTGACAAGTGAAGCTGACCTTTATCCTTAAGGTTGTTATAGCTGGGGGTGATAATGAGGACAAGCTCCCCCTACCTATTAAATGCTCCCAATGGCGTGGGATTCAAATAGCATCTGACAACCAAGTCCAGCTCCTGGCCTTCATGTGTGGCATAGCTACTAAGCCCGGTACAACCGTTTCTACTGACAAGAGAGGGGGCAAAGGTGGGTTACTGGCACCATAAAACCAGTCACTTCAGGCAGATAGAGTCTGTTAGCTGTGGTTGGCAGCTCATTTAGGAGAAGGAAATCTCTGATCTCAAACCTCCGCTGCCTTGCGGCTGTACCCACTCATGGAGAAGGCTTCGCGAATAAGCCCTGTGGTAAAAATGGGAGCTGGAGTCCCTAACCCAGTCCTACACTGACTGGCAATTCCTGCAACACCGCTGGTACCAAAACGTATAGGTCTGTGTTGTTCCTTTGGGTTCATCAGGATCATGGAGAGGGGGAGCTTACTACATGGGCAACAGCTTGCTCTCCATATTGTACTACCCTGGATGCGTATCTAGACAGCTGGGACACAATATCCAGGGTCAACCCTGACCAATGGAGGCCTCACTCACTATCTTTATTAGAATTAACTGGCCTCTTATTTTGGGACTATGTTCCCTGGTTCTCGACATCCCAGCTTTGTAATAATTTTGTATATTTCAATCACCTTTCATTCTTGCAATTCCACGGTGCTTAGGCCAGACTGCTTAATCTTTCTTTATGTAACGAATGTGCTATCTCATAAATCAAACCGTGAACCTGCATTGCACTCTCTCTATTGTAAGGATATCCTTCTGGTTGTATGGAGATTAGACCTGTGCACAAGGCTCCAGATGCCTTATACACTATAATCATAGCAGCATGTTGTTCCTGCTTTTCTCCAGCCTTCTTCCTAATTGCTTACTGAAGTTGGAATTAACTTTCAGTGAGGAACCTAAGGGGGAATTTCTTCACTCACAGGGTGGTGGGAGTGTGGAATGAACTATCAGTGGAAGTTGGTAAATGCAGGTTCAATTGCAACATTTAAGAGATATTTGGGTAAGTACATGGATGTGAGGGGTAAGGAGGGTGCAGGTCAAAGTTCAAAGAAAATTTATTATCAAAGTACATATATGTCACCAAGTACAACCTTGTGAATCAATTTTTTGTGGGCATACTTCTTCTTACAGAAACATCTGCATGATGGTCAGCTAGGGCACATCACCAGTGATGTTACCTGGGGTCGTCAGGTGTTTCGGGTCTTTCAACATCATACACCCTTGCCCAGGCGACCCGACTGGGGTTGATCAGACCCCGGCCTGTGCCCTAGTAGCAACCCATGGATCTGCCCTCTTTATCCAGAGCCATCTTGACGCTTTCTCGGCTGCATCTGTGGTGGTAGAAATGGCTCTCCTCCTTCCCTCTCCCGTGATTCCAAGTGCAGTGTATACTTTGCAGAGCGACTGGCCGGCAAAGCCACAACACCCGACCTCCACGGGACAACACTTTGCTCTCCAGCCTCTTTGGCAGTTGTTCTTCAGGTCCTCATACTTGGCTCTTTTCCGTTCGTAGGCCTCCTCCATGCGTTCTCCCCACGGCACGGTAAGCTCAAACATAAGAATGTGCTTCGATGATTCGGACCACAACACAATGTCGGGCTGCAATGTAGTCTCTGTGATGTGGGGAGGAAACTGCAGCCGTTTTCCCAGGTCTGCTTTTAGCTTCCAGTCCTGCGCAGTGAAGAGCAACCCGGTTGCTCTCTGGTGTTCTGTTGGTCTTTCACCCTCTTTGACAAAACAGATGGTGTTCTCGACTGGACCTGTTTTCCGGCAGATGTTAAGGGTACTGCAGATTGTCTCAGCAATTGTCCGGAAGACCTGGTCATGGTGCCACCGATAACGGCCATTGGCAAGAGCTCTGGGGCAGCAGCTCAGAATATGCTGTAGTGTACCGGTCTTCTCACAGAGGGGGCAAGCTGGTCGTTCTGCAAGGCCCCAGCAGGGCAGGTTGGATGGGCTGGGAAGGACGTCATAAACAGCCTGGATAAGGAACTTGATGGGGTGTGAATCCACCTTCCAGAGATTGTTCCACGTGATCTTTCGCTCGATCACCTGCTCCCATTTGGTCCAGGCTCCTTGCTGTTTCCTTGCCACTGCTCTGCTGGTCCTCTCCTCCTCCACAGCTGCTATTGCTTCATTCTGGACCAGTTCTCATCGCTCTTTCCCTTGTACTTCGTCAAAATGGGGGCTTCCAGGTCCAGCTCTTCCCTTGGCGACTGCCCCCACCAGCACTTTGTGGTGCAGTTGTGCCTCAGCTTCTGCTCCACTTCCTTCCAGTTCTCACTGCCACTCTTGCTCCGGCAACCTTTGGATCGGAAGATTCCCGGAACTTCAGCACCTCTTTGCTCGCAAAACTTTGAACTCCTCCTGGATGGATTTCGGGGGGAGGCCTCGGTTTGCAGTTATTCCCGTAGAGAGCAATGCTTCTGATGTTCCTCGGTAAACCCAGCCTTCTTCGCAGGAACCGGCTGACTACCCTCTCTAATTCAGCAACAGTGGAAATCGGAAACTTATCGAGAAGCAGTGGCCAGAGGATTCTTGGTAGAATACTGTGCTGGTAAATCCATGCCTTAAATTGCCCTGGAAGGCCCGTCCTGTCAACCTCCTGCAACCACAGGTGTTTCTTATTGCCACCTTATCTCTGAGTGTTGCATGAAACATCTTTCCAAGACTTTTAACAGGGTTCTCTGCGATGGTAGGAATTGGAATGTCCTCAACAGAGAAATAAAATCTCTCCTGTACTCTCCCCTTCTTCAGCACTGCAGATCTTGACTTTACAGGCTTAAAGGACATCCTTGCCCACCTCATCAACCTTTCCAGCCCCTTAAGAACCCACCTAGCACCAGGCACCTACTCCATAGTGATAGTCAGAACATCCATGAAGGCTCGTATTGCTGGTTGGCGGATCCCAGATCTTGATTTCGGGCCTCGACACTCTGGCTGTGCAGATTTTACCAGCATGTTGATTGCCAGGGCAAAAAGGATGACTGAGATGGTGCAGCCTGTGATGATACCAATCTCCAGCCTGCACCGGTCTGATGTCATTGGCCCTGTTGAGACTCTCAGGTGGAACTCGTAGTAGTAGTCCATAAGAAGGCCTCTGATTCCTTCAGGAACATGGTGCCTCTTCAGAGCGTCTTCAACAACCTTGTGGGGGATTGACCCATAGGCACTGGCCAAATCCAACCTCAAAATCAATACTCAATAAATCCAATTACTGTAATGAAACACCTTGCCAGATGGGCATACAAACTGTGTAAAAAAGAGATGAAAGCAAGCAAAACAAGCTCTTTTTGCCTCCCTCCTGTACACTGACCCACCCATATTCATACACCCGACAGGTCCCCAACCTCAGACCAGATCTTTATACCTTGGCCCCAGATCCGCAGGCTCATAGGCCTCAGACCCTCAAGCTTCACCCCAGGATGCTGATAACAGGTTTGACCTTTGAGCCTTGACTTCGGGACTCGTAAAATGGAAAAAGAGAACATTTTTGTGTCTGCGAGTCCTGAAGTCAGGGCCTGAAAGAATCAGTTGATGAAAACATCTTGACTTGCTGATAGTGATGGTAGTAGTGACTCACAGATAATGGTGGGAGCATAGAACTTTATCACTACCAGGCGTGGTGGTAGAGGCAGATACATTAGAGGTATTTAAGAAAGTTTTATAAGGGCATATTGGAATGATAGAAAAATGAAGGGCTGTGTGTGAGGGAAGGGTTAGATTCGTCATGGAGTATGTTAAAAGGTCAGCACAACATTAAAGTTCAAAGTAAAATTATCAGCATACATAAATGTCACCATATACAAGCCTGAGATTCATTTTCTTGTGGGCATTCACAGAGGAGCACAATAAAATCAATGAAAGACAGACAAACAGCCAGCGTGCAGAGGACAACAAAAAAAAACACGAAATAATAAATAAATAAACAATAAATATATGCTGCTTGAAACTGATATTAAATGTACTTTGAACCTCGAACGTGAGGTGAAGCGTCATTGAAATCGGGCTGAATGCTGTCGTGTTCTGTGTTCATTCCCACGTCAGAATCGGAATCAAGTGTAATTATCACCAGCATGAAATCTGTTGTCTTTGCAGCCGCAGTGCAATGCAATCAATGCACAATAATACACAAAACATGAATTCTGATTCTAAATAGTTAAATTAATCATTGGAAACAGACCAGACAAATATGACTTTTATTTTCTGAGGTAGCCCATCTCAAGGGACTGAATGGCTTGTGGGGTGTAATAAGCGTGTCTTTTTGGCATCTTTATCTCAATTGAATAGTTCTTTTGTACCCTCTTGATTTATCCCAGTCACCAAGTAGTTTAAAATACAGCTTGTTCTCACTTTCATTGTTATTCAGAGTCACCATTGCCAATTTGTCTTGGTTCCCACTAAAAGCAATTAGAACAAAAGTGTGGAATGGGCAGCGCCTTTATTACACCCGTGCACCTGTGGTTTCAATAGAAGCTTGGCGTTATTTAAATAAGCTGTTCCAATAGGACCCAACGCAGAACAAATCAACACGGCAGTTGTTTGGTTAGGGGCGTGAGGCTTAATACCACGCAACTGCTATTAGCTACACTTAAAGGCATTTGATTCAAAAGAACTTTAACTTTAAGTAATCTGTTAACTGAATTGGAATACTTTTTCTCTCTCCGTGGGACTTATCAAGACTTGAGATTGTTTAATGTCATTGCCAGTACACAGGTTTAAAGGAGAACGAAATAATTGTTACTCCGGATCTGTTGCAGCACAAAAACGCAATAAGATAAAGAGCACAATAATAAAAACACAATAAATATAAATGCATGTGTAGATTGATTGTATGTCCGTAAAGTGACACTGGGCTGTACATAAGGTGACTGACAGGAAATGATAAAAGTTGTGGTGGAGTTAGTGGCGGAGGTATTGTTCAGACTTACTGCTTGGGGAAAGGAACTGTTTTTGAGTCTGGTGATCCTGGCGTGGATGAAAGTGGGACAAACGATCCATGAGCAGGATGGGTGGGATCCTTCAGGATGTTACCGGTCTTTCACTGGCACCTTTCTGTATATATGCCCTTGATGGTGGGTAGGCTGGCACCGGTGATGACTGGGCAGGTTTTCCAGTCTGTCGCAGTGCAGTTTCTATACCAAGCAGTGATGCAGCTTGTCAGAATGCTCTCTACTGCACAACTATAGAATGACCTGAGTGTAGATGTGCAAAGTCCAGCTCTCTTCAGCCTCCTCAGGAGGTTGAGGTGTTGCGGAGCTCTCCTGGCTGTGTAGGACCAGAGAGTGTTTTTATTATCAATCTCCAAGATGAGAATAAATATGTACTCATTGTTCTCAGAGAATCATCAGCCCTCACGGTTCCACCAAAATGTTGCTCATGGCATCAGTTCATGAGCATGGTTTGCTGAGATTTTTCATCATTTTTTTTTAATGGAGTGTTTTTTTGCCGCTTTGGTCATACTTTACATTGGGTTGGTGGCAGGTTTCATCGTGTCTGCCCTGAGCTTGCTGGTGTTAGAAAGAGCGGAAGTGTTGACACCTTGAACAAAGGATGTGATGGCTTGATAGGAATGTACCCCGTCCTCATGAAGGGTCTTGACCCAAAATGTCAACTGTCCATTTACCTCTCAGATATTGAGTTCTTCCAGAATGATCCAGAACATCTTTCTTGCCTAATGTGATAAACATTTTCTCTTCTATCAGTAGCTTCTGAGAGCAGCTTTTGCATTGTGGAAATACTGACTGATTCAATTCACAAAGTTACTGCTTGTGTGTGTGTGTGTGTGTGTGTATGTGTGTGTGTGTGTTTATGCGCGAGTGTGTATGGGTGAATACAACACAGCAATACGTGCTGTGAGTCAGAATTGGGTTTATGATCACTGACAAATGTGAAATTTGTTGTTTTGCAGCAGCAGTGTATTGCAATATGTAAAAAGATCAGAATCAAGTTTAATATCCCTGGCACATATCTTAAAATATCTTTGTGGCAACAATACAATCCAATGCATAATAATAGAGGGAAAAAGTGAATTCAGGTCAAAGATAATTTTTTTTCAAGTAGTGAGGTAGTGTTCATGGGTTTAATGCCTATTCAGAAATCATATGGCAGAGGGGAAGAAGACTATAATACCATAAGACATAGGAGCAGAATTTTGCCATTCAGCCCATCGACCCTGCTCTGGCATTCAATTGTGGCTGATCCCGGATGCCAATCAGCCCGATACACCTGCCTTCTCCCCATATCCTTTGATGCCCTGACCAATCTGGAAACTATCAACTTCCACTTTAATATACACATGAACTTGGCCTCCACCGCAGCCTGTGGCAGAGCATTCCACAGATTTACCACTCTCTGGCTAAAAAAATTCCTCCTTACCTCTGTTCTAAAGGGTCACCCTTCAATTTTAAGGCTGTGCCCGCTAGTTCTCGATAACCCCATCATAGGAAACAACCTCTCCACGTCCACCATATCCTTTCAACATTCAGTAGGTTTTAATGAGATCCCCCCTCATTCTTCTAAATTCCAGTGAGTACAGGCCCAAAGCTGCCAAATGCTGCTCATATGTTAACCCCTTCATTCCTGGAATCAACCTTGTGAACCTCCTCTGGACTCTCTCCAATGAATACACAGCCTTTCTGAGATATGGAGCACAAAACAGTTAACAATACATTTAGTGCAGCCTGCTAGTGCCTTATAAAGCCTCAGCATTATCTCCTTGCTCTTATATTCTATTCCCCTTGAAATAAATGCTAACATTGTATTTGTCTTCTTTACCACAGACTCAACCTGTAATTTAACTTTCTGGGACCCCTAACTCCCTGTGCACCTCTGATGTTTGAACCTTCTCCTCATGTAGAGAGTAGTTCGCACGATATCCTTTTACCAAAATGCATTATCATACATTTCCCAACACTGTATTCCGTTTGCAACTTTTTTGCCCATTCTTTCAATTTGTCCAAGTCCTGATGCAATCACATTCCTTCCTCAGCGCTACCTACCCCTCCACCTATCTTCGTATCATCTACAAACTTTACCACAAAGCCATCAGTTCCATTATTTAAATCATTGACAAGCAATGTGAAAAGTACTGGTCCCAATACTGACCCCTGAGGAACACCACTAGTCACCAGCAGCCAACCAGAAAAGGCCCCCTTTATCCCCACTTGCTACCTCCCACCTGTCAACCATTCCTCTATCCATGGCAGTATCTTTACTGTGACGCCATAGAATTTTATCTTGTTAAGCAGCCTCTTGTGTGGCACCTTATCAAACACCTTTTGAAATTACAGGGAAACAACACCCACTGCCTCTCCTTTGTCCACGCTGCTTGTTACTTCCTTGAAGAACTCTAAACAGAGTTGTCAGGCAAGATTTCCCTTCACAGAAACCATGCTGACTTTGACATTTTATCATTAGTCTCCAAGTACCTTGAAACCTCATCTTTAATATTAGACTCCAACACTTTCCCCACAACTGAGGTTAGGATAACTGGCCTATAATTTCCTTTCTTTTGCCTTCCTCCCCTCTTAAAGAGTGGAGTGACATTTGCAATCTTTCAGTCCTCTGGGACCATGCCAGAATCAAGTGATTCTTGAAAGATCATGACCAATGCATCCATGATCTCTTCAACAACCTCTCTCTGTATTTTTGGATGTAGTCCATCTGGTCCAGCTGACTTATCCACCTTCAGACCTTTGAGTTTACCTAGCACTTTTTCCTTTGTAATAGCAATGGCACTTATTGCTGCTGCCCTGACTCTCACAGACCTCTGGTACACTGCTAGTGTCTTCCACAGTGAAGACAGAAGCAAAGTACCCATTAAGTTCATTTGTCATTTCTTTGTCCCCCATTATTATCATTTTCCAGTGGTCCAATGTCAACTCTCACCTCCCTTTTACTCTATATAAATGAAAAAACTTTTGGTATCCTGCTTTATATTATTGGCTGATCTGCCCTCATATTTAATCTTTTCCTTTCTTATAGCTTTTATAGTTGCCTTTTGTTGGATTTTGAAAGTTTCCCAATCATTGAACTTCCCACTCACTTTTGCTACATTATATGCCCTTTCCTTGGCTTTTATGGAGTCCTTAACTTCCATCGTCAGCCATGGTTGCCTACCCCTGCCATTTGAAAACTTCTTCCTCTGTGAGACATATCTATCCTATGCCTTGTGAACCATTCCCAGAAACTTTATTGCAACTCTGATAAAGAAGAAGAGGGAGTTGTATGAAATGTATAGGAAACAGGGGGTAAATCAGGTGCTTGAGGAGTATAAGAAGTGCAAGAAAATATTTAAGAAAAAAATCAGGAGGGCAAAAAGAAGACATGAGGTTGCCTTGGCAGTCAAAGTGAAGGATAATCCAAAGAGCTTTTACAAGTATATTAAGAGCAAAAGGATTCTAAGGGATAAAATTGGTCCTCTTGAAGATCAGAGTGGTCGGCTTTGTGCGGAACCAAAGGAAATGGGGGAGATCTTAAATAGGTTTTTTGCGTCTGTATTTACTAAGGAAGCTGGCATGAAATCTATGGAATTGAGGGAATCAAGTAGTGAGACCATGGCAACTGTACAGATTGAAAAGGAGGAGGTGCTTGCTGTCTTGAGGAAAATTAAAGTGGATAAATCCCCGGGACCTGACAGGGTGTTCCCTCGGACCTTGAAGGAGACTAGTGTTGAAATTGCGGGGGGCCTGGCAGAAATATTTAAAATGTCGCTGCCTACGGGTGAAGTGCTGGAGGATTGGAGAGTGGCTCATGTTGTTCCGTTGTTTAAAAAAGGATGGAAAAGTAATCCGGGAAATTATAGGCTGGTGCATTTAATGTCAGTAGTAGGTAAATTATTGGAGGGAGTACTAAGAGACAGAATCTACAAGCATTTGGATAGACAGGGGCTTATTAGGGAGAGTCAACAAGGCTTTGTGCGTGGTAGGTCATGTTTGACCAATCTGTTGGAGTTTTTCGAGGAGGTTACCAGGAAAGTGGATGAAGGGAAGGCAGTGGATATTGTCTACATGGATTTCAGTAAGGCCTTTGACAAGGTTCCGCATGGGAGGTTAGTTAGGAAAATTCAGTCGCTAGGTATACATGGAGAGGTGGTAAATTGGATTGGACCTTGGCTCGATGGAAGAAGCCAGAGAGTGGTGGTAGAAAATTGCTTCTCTGAGTGGAGGCCTGTGACTAGTGGTGTGCCACAGGGATCAGTGCTGGGTCCATTGTTATTTGTCATCTATATCAATGATCTGGATGATAATGTGGTAAATTAGATCAGCAAGTTTGCTGATGATACAAAGATTGGAGGTGTAGTAGACAGTGAGGAAGGTTTTCAGAGCCTGCAGAGGGACTTGGACCAGCTGGAAAAATGGGCTGAAAAATGGCAGATGGAGTTTAATACTGACAAGTTGGAAGGACAAACCAATGTAGAACATACAGGGTTAATGGTAAGGCACTGAGGAGTGCAGTGGAACAGAGGGATCTGGGAATACAGATACAAAATCCCCTAAAAATGTCGTCACAGGTAGACAGGGTCGTAAAGAGAGCTTTTGGTACATTGGCCTTTATTAATCGAAGTATTGAGTATAAGAGCTGAAATGTTATGATGAGGTTGTATAAGGCATTGGCGAGGCCGAATCTGGAGTATTGTGTTCAGTTTTGGTCACCAAATTACAGGAAGGATATAAATAAGGTTGAAAGAGTGCAGAGAAGGTTTACAAGGATGTTGCCGGGACTTGCGAAACTCAGTTACAGAGAAAGGTTGAATAGGTTAGGACTTTATTCCCTGGAGCGTTGAAGAATGAGGGGAGATTTGATAGAGGTATATAAAATTATGGTGGGTATAGATAGAGTGAATGCAAGCAGGCTTTTTCCACTGAGACAAGGGGAGAAAAAAACCAGAGGACATGGGTTAAGGGTGAGGAGGGAAAAGTTTAAAGGGAACATTAGTGGGGACTTCGTCACACAGAGAGTGGTGGGAGTATGGAATGAGCTGCCAGACGAGGTGGTAAATGCGGGTTCTTTTTTAACATTTAAGAATAAATTGGACAGATACATGGATGGGAGGTGTATGGAGGGATATGGTCCGTGTGCAGGTCAGTGGGACTAGGCAGAAAATGGTTCGGCACAGCCAAGAAGGACCAAAAGGCCTGTTTCTGTGCTGTAGTTTCTGTGGTTCTATGGTTTTAGCTATTTTTGCTCCGCTGTCATCCCCACCAGTATCCTCCTCCAATCTACCTAGGCAAGCTCTTCTCTCATGCCTCTGTAATTCCCTTCATTCCATTGCAATACTGATACATGTGACTTATGCTTCTCCCTCTCAAATTGCGGTATGAATTCAATCATATTATGATCACTGCCTCGGAAGCATTCCATTACGTTAAGCTCCTTAATAAGATCTTGGTTATTACACAACACCCAATCTAAGATAGCCTTTCCCTGAGTAGCTCAAGCACAAGCTGCTCTAAAAAGCCATCTCGTAGGCATTCAACGAATTCCCTCTGTTGCGAATCGACACCAACCTGATTTCTCCAATGCCCTTGCACATTGAAGTTCTCTATTACAATTGTGATATTACCCTTATTCCATGCCTTTTCCAGCTCCCTTTGCAATCTCAACCCCACATCTTGATACTATTTGGAGTCCTAGATATGATTCACATAATGCTTTTTTTTCACCCTCGCAGTTTCTTAACTCCACCCACGATGATTCAACATCCTCTGACCCTATGTCACCTCTTTCTAAAGATGTAATTCCATCTCTTACCAACAGAGCCACACCACAGTCTATGTCTTCCTGCCTGTCTTTTCAATACGAAGTATATCCTTTGATATTAAGCTCCCAGCTGTGACCTTCTTTCAGCCATGATTGTGATGCCCACAACATCATACCGACCAATCTCTAATTGCACCACAAATTTCTCCACCTTAGTCTGAATGCTGCACACATTTAAGTACAGCACCTTCAATCCTACATTCTTCGTCCTTTTGAATGTTGTCTCTGTGGTACAGCTTAACTCTTTGGTCTGTGTCCATTTGTACCCAATCATTAGCCTGTCCTTCCTTACATTCATGTTACACCCATCACCTACCTGTAAACCTGCTGGCTCATCCTCAGCTCTATCATACTTCTTTCCATACCCCTGCCATATCAGTTTAAGCCCCTCCCAACAGCTCTAACAAACCTGTTCATAAGGATATCAGTCCCACTCGGATTCAAGTGCAACCTGTCCGTTTTGCACAGGTTCCACCTGCCCCAGGGGAGGTCCCAGTGACCCAGAAATCTGAATCCCTATCCCCATGCTCCAATTCTTCAGCCATGCATTTATCTGCCATCTCATTCTGTTCCTATCCTCACTGTCCCGAGATTGCAACCCTTGAGGTCCTGCTTCTCAGCTTCCTTCCTAACTCCCTGTATTCTTTTTCAGGGCCTCCACCCTTTTTCTACCTATGTCGTTGGTACCAATATGTACCACGATTTCTGGCTGCTCACCCTCCCTTTTCAGGATATTGTAGATGCGTCCAGGAACACCTTGGACCCTGGCAGCTGGGAGGCAAACTTCAATCTGCTTATTTTTTTGTGTCCACAGAATCACCTGTCTGTCCCCTGACTATAGTGTCCCCTATTACTGCTGACATCCTCTTTAGTTCCCTACCCTTCTGAGCCACAGTGCCAGAGGCACGGCCCCTGTTGTTTCCCCCAGGTAGGTTATCCCCCCCCCCAACAGTACTCAAAATGGAGTACTTATTGGTGAGGGGGACGGCCACAGGGGTGCTCTCCATACCTGATGCCCTCCCTCCCTCTCCTGACAGTCAACCATTTATCTGTCTCCTGTAGCCTCGGGGTGACTACCTCCCTGTAGCTCCTGTCTATCAGTGCCTCACTCTCCCTAACAAGCCGAAGGTCATCAAGCTGCAGCTCCAGTTCCCTAACACAGTCTCTAAGGAGCTGCATCTCGATGCACCTGGTGCAGATGTTGCCATCGGGGAGGCTGGGAGTCTCCCGGAAATCCCACACTTGACACACAGAGCAGAACACTGGCTCTGTAGACATCCCTCATTCTCTCTAGAGTTAAGTAAGAAATAAGGAATGAACTTACCTCATGTCCGTCTGTTCTTGCCAAAGCTCCGTTGAGCTAAAGCTTTACTACTTGTGAGTCAAGACTACTCCTATGATGACCACTCTGCTAGGTGGTTCCTCTGTTTCATGGAGACTGGGTTTTTAAAGGTCTTTGTCGGAACACTCTTGTTGTGTCTGCACAGTACTCCAATCAAAGACTGCCGTCAAAAAACTTGCTGCTTTTTCAAGCTCTTCGTTGGGCCTGCGCGGGAACGCTCCTGTTGCATCTGCACGAACCTCCAATCAACTTGAGTGTGTGCTTTCAATTTCTGTACCTCCTTCGGTTGTTTTCCATCTGGAGCAGTTGGGAATGTCTGATTGTAGCAGTGAGAGATTAAAAATATCTTTGAGCACTCCAGCAGTTGGTTAGCACAGATTTTCAGAGCCTTACAATGTACTCCATCAGAGCTTGTAGCCTTGTGAGGGTTCACCCTTTGTAAGACAGGAGATCAGTGGAGATGGTTTTCAAGGTCATGAGACTTGGAGGAGATCAGAAAACCAGGTCAGGCATGATCATCGAGATGTTTAACGGGAGTATCAAGGACACTCGTAGCTTTCTGATACAGAAAAGCAGCAACACAAGCTTGGGAGAATAGAAATGTGGTGAGGGACACCCCATCCTCTGCACTGTGTGCAGGCAATGGACTGTGAGCAGTTTTGGGCTGCTTATCTCTGAAAAGGTGTGCTGACATTAGGGAGGGTCCACAGGAGGTTCACAAGAATGACTTTGGGCATGAAAGGATTAACGTATGAGGAGCATTTGATGGCTCTGGGCTTGTGCTTACTGGAGTTTCGAAGAAGAAGGATTTCTTTGAAACCTATTAAATGACCTTCAAAAATCCTAGATAGCGTGAATGTGTAGAGGACGTTTCCTGTAGTTGGGGAGTCTATGACAGAGATGAGGAGAATTATTTCACCAGAGGGAGGTGAATCTGTGGAGTTCATTACTGCACATGGCTGTGGAGTCTAAGTCATTGGGTATAACTAAGGTGGGGGTTGATAGGTTCTTGATTAGTCAGCGCATCAAAGGTTACAGGGAAAAGGCAGGAGAATGGGGTTGAGGAAAAAATAAATCAGCCATGGTAGAATGGAAGAGCAGACTCAATGGGCTGAATGGCCTAATTCTGCTCCTGTGTCTTATGGTTTCATGATTATATGGATAGTGAGTTAGAAGTTCAGTTCAAGGTCAAGAACAGCATTTGATGTTTGAACCTTGGGGTTAAGTAGTCTGGGATAGTGGCCTGCAAGAGCATTTCCTTATCATTCTCATGACATTAATTATATCAGTACAGTGACAAATTCAATTATTTAAACAGACAGATAGGCTGATGAATTCGGACATTAATAAATTGATTTTTCTTTGCCATTGGTTGCCATTTAAACAAAATATTGAATTAAAAATCTGAAGTGCTCTTTGTTACGTATGTGTGGAGCAGCGGTAACAGTGGAGCCGTAGGAATGAACGTTTCTATTGAGCCGTGTTAGTCATGGTATATGTGACGCAACTTACAGTGTGTGCGAACAACGAACTGGGCCTGCCAAGACGAAACGTGTGCTTGAAACCCCATGAGAAAAGAGACTGCCTTCCGTGTCAGTTCACTGTATGGTCAGTTGGGGCACCACGGTAGTGTAGCAGTTAGTGCGACGTTATTACAGCTCGGGGCGTCTAAGAGTTCAGAGTTCAATCCTGGTGTCCTCCGTAAGACGTTTGTCCGTCTTCCCATGAGCCTGTGGGTTTCCTCCGGGAGCTTCGATTTCCTCCCACAGTCCAAAGATGTACTTGTAAGTAGGATAATTGGTCATTGTAAGTGGGCCTTTGATTAGGCTAGGAGGGCTGCCAGGCCATGCGGCTCTTTGGGCTGGAATGACCTGTTCTGCACTGTATCTCCAAATGACTTGCCACATCGTCTTGACCTTTGCAGGTTAACCTTCACTGGCCATTTCCGCCATCAACAAACATTGTCAAAATACTTCTGTGCCCGAGCATCGGCTCTCCTGGCACTCAGTTGTCTTTAATCAGCTGTAGCCACTGTGCTTGTTTGCTTTGTAATGTGGTCTGGTTTGGAATTTGTTGGTAAACCCAGTCGTTTCCCTCCCTATAATTACCATTCCAGTTGGAGTTGCTTGGTTTCGAGTAGATGTTTTTTATAATTCGTGATTGATTTGTCTGTTTAAAATCTCCCATGGAATGCAGTATGGCCATGTGATAGATAGTTTTTCTGGTCATTAGTCCTTCAGATTTAGATCCATTTTTCACGTGTACTTTGAAACATAGAGTGAAGTATGTAATTTGTGCCAATAGCCACCACACCCAAGAATGTGTTGGAGGCAGCCCACAATATTGCCAGCGTAGCATACCTACAATGCTTGGCAGAACAGCACAAAACACAACAAGCATCTATACAACAGCTGCAAAATAAACCCCATTCCTCCTCCCATACACACGGACAGACCTCCCAACTCCAGGACAGGGCTCCGGCCTCCATTCTCCAGTATCCAGGTTTCAGTAATCAGACTTCAATTTCCAAACTTCTGATTGATCCTTGGGCTCAGAACTTTGACATCAGCTGCTGGTGTAGCCAATGATGGGACCTGTTTCCGTCGCTGTTCATGATCCAAACTGAAGGTGTGTGGCCCTTGGACCATTCAATTCCCTGAATTCTATTTCAGGAACATAATACACTCATCATCATCGTGTGGGCAATCGTGGTGACCATGATTGTTTTTGGCAATGTTTCTCCACAGAAGTGGTTTGCCATTGCCTTCTTCTGGGCGGTGTCTTTACAAGATGGGTGACCCCAGCCATTATCAATACTCTTCAGAGATTGTCTGCCTGGTATCAGTGGTCACATAACCAGGACTTGTGATATGCACCAGCTGCTCATACAACCATTCAACCATCCAACACCTGCTCCCATGGCTTCACGTGACCCTGATTTTGGGGGGGGGGGGGCTAAGCAGGTGCTACACCTTGCGCAAGGGTGGCCTACAGGCTAGCGGAGGGAAGGAGCACCTTTGGCTGAGATGTATCTCCACACTGCCACCCAACTCCAATACATTAATACATTGTATACCTCAGACTCCACAATTCCCAATGTAACTTCCCGTATCCAGCCTGTCAGTGTTTAGTCTGATCTTTAGGAATAATCACAAGTATTCCTACATCAACAGCTTGCTCTCCATATTGTATTGCCCTGGCTTGTGTATCGAACGTAGACAGTTAGAACGCAACATCCACAGCCGATCCCAATGAACTGAGGGCCTCTTCACATCCTGGGAGCTGGAGATAGCATTGTGATAGCTCATGGACTGCCAACCATTTCCAGATTTTTAGCATTCTTAAACCTCAGTTTTGCATCGTGAATATTGTGGTGGGGTAAGGCTTGCTTTTCGATAATTCACTCAAATGGTGTTGACTATCAATGGAAGATCCAACGGACTGGCAACATCTTTGTCTCAGCATTGAAAGAATTGATCATAGAATATAGAAAACAATCAGAAATAAAGATCTTTGTGCTGCAACTCTCACAGTACTAGATAATGTATTTTTATTACATGGTCTTTAAAACCCAGTTCAAAACAGTGGGGATATTAATCCCTTCTGTGCTGGAATCGACAGAACTCCCAACAGTCTCAGTATTTCCCACAGAGCTTTCTCCAACTTGTTGGTCCAAAGCTTTTGGAAGCCTCTGAAGGCTAGCTTGATGTAACACATACAAAATGCTGGGGGAAGATTGTCCTTATGAAGGGTCTCAGCCTGAAACATCGACAGTTTATTCCTCTCCATGGATACTGTCTGACCTGCTGAGTTCCCCCACTCTTTTGTGTGTGTTACTCTGGCTTTCCAGCATCTGCAGAATCTCCTGTGTCTATAAAGCTAGTTTGATATAGTCTATAATCCCAGCAGTAGCAAATTGTATTCTTGAATTGCTTTATTTTTCATTTACATTGTAGAAAATAATGACTTCCTTCAAAGTGATCAAGTACGGCATTGTAAAACGATCTGAGAAAGGTCCCACTAATGATAATATTCCACTCAGTGACTAATTCGCAGCTGACTACATTTCAGCTATGTGTTCCAGTCAATTTAAAAAGACTTTATTCAGCAAATTAAAAACAAATATCAGATTCAGATTCACTACCACTGACTGACATAGAACATAGATCAGTACAGCACACAGGATCAGGCCATTCGGCCACAATGTTGTGCCAAGTCCATTACATTAGTCACCAAGTAGCCAACTGAACAAATCCCCACTGCCTACACAATGTCCATATCCTTCCAGCTTCCTCACATTCTCTTAAATGTCTCTAATGTATCTGCCCCTACCGCCACGCCCAGTAGTGCATTCCACACATCCATATCCTCCCATTTTCCTCACCTTCATATGTCTGTCTAAACCAGGGATTCTCAACCTTTTTTACAACATGGACCCCTACAAATAACACAGGGGCCCCCTGAATTCTAAACATCTCGTAGAAGTCCCTGATATATCTGCCTGAAGCACCACCCCAGGCACCCACCACTCTCTGTGTAAAAAAAAAATTTGCCTCTCACACCTCCTTCGAAGTTACCCCCTCTCACCTTTAATGCACACTTGCTGCTGTTAGACATACTATATAACATGAAACTTGGGGCAGCAATACAGTCTAAATATACAGCAATATAAAGAGTACAAAGAAAAAAAGGGTTAGATTAGATCAGCTGTATTTGTCACAATGTACTTCAAAACATTGAGTGAAATGCATCAGCGGCCTCACAGTTCAGAGGTGTGCTGGGAACAGCCCACAAGTGGCACCAACATGGCGACCCAAACCTGTGCACGTTTAGAATGTGGGAGGATCTCAGAGCACCGGGAGGAAACTCACACAATCACGGGGAGAACGTACAAACTCCTTATAGGCAGTGGCGGGAACAGAACCCCAATGTTGATTGCGGGTGCTGTAAAGCATTATGCTAAACACTACCCCACCATGTTACCTTGTCCTGTGACTGGATATAGGTTCCACCCCATAGAAACCGATCGGTGATCACTGGGACTGTCAAGCGATTGCACGAACCACTACACCACTGTGAAGCCCATAATTTCACTGCATTACTTAGCTGACTGGCAAGAAGCTGTCTGGTAATAATTGTATTTTACCTGACTGTGATGTGTTTTCAGCATGTGTTTGATTCTGTCACGTCAGATTTATTATTCAGGTTGATTGTACGTTGCCCCGTGATTTGGCTAGAATTAAATCTGGGGATTGCTGTGTGATGCAGCTCAAAGGCCTGCAAGGGCTTATTCCGTGTGGCATCCCAATAACTAAATATATAAACAATCCTCTGTAGCTAAAACATAGAACACAGAGCATTAGAGCTGTATACAGGCTCTTCAGCCCATGATGTTATGCCAACTTTTTATCCTACTCTAAGATCAATCTAAGCATTCCCTCCATTTTTCTATTATCCATGTGTCTATCTATTTGTTCCTAATGTAGCTGTCTCTACTACCACCCCGGCAGGGTGTTCCACACATCCATCACTCTCTGTGTAAAACAACTGACCCCCAACCTCCATTCCCCCCCCCATACTTTCCTCCTATCGTTAAAAATTATGCCCCCTCATATTAGCCATTTCTGCTCTGGGAAAATATCCCAAGCTGTCCACCCTATCTCAATCTTGGGAGATGATTGAAGGATCTCTGCCCTGACAGAGGGAACGGAGCCACATGCGCTGGCGCTGTTACGCTAATCAGTGCACTGCCATAACGGTTCATGGGCTGATCAGAAATATGATGGCTGTTCATGAATCATTGAGTGTGGGTCTTCAGGCTCCTGTCCCTCCTCCCTGATGTCAGCTGTGAGAAGAGGGCATGTTCCAGATGGTGAGGTTGCTGACTGATGGATGACACATCCCTGAAGCATTCCTCTTGACGTCCTTGATGGGAGGGGAGGCCTGTGCCCATCGGCACTATTTTTTTTGCACTAGCGTAGTGGGTACTGAAACCCTTTACAGTACCAGCGACCTGGGTTCAATTCCCACCACTGCCTGTGACGAGTTTCTACGTCCTCCCTCTGACTGTGTGGGTTTCCTCTGGATGCTCCGGTTTCCTCCCACAGTATCGGCTGGTAGGTTAATTGCTCATTGTAAATTGCCCCGTGATTAGGCTAGGAGTAAATCGGGGGATTGCTGGGCAGTGTGTCTCGAAGGGCTGGAAAGGCCTGTTCTGAGCTGTATCTCGATACTTCTAACTGTAATTTCAGCTTTTATTATTAAGTTCGTGGCCTAAGGTAGAAGGAGTCAATTTTAGAAACCTTGACACATTTATTTTTCAACATAGTCCCCTCCTAAATTTATAGTTTATACTTTAAACTTTATTGTCGCCAAATAATTGATACTGGAACGTACAATCATCACAGCGACATTTGATTCTGCGCTTCCCGCTCCCTGGAGTACAAAATAGAAAATGGAAAGTAAGGTAGTGCAAAAAAAACCGAGAGGCAGATCCGGATATTTGGAGGATACAGCCCAGATCCGGGTCGGGATCTGTTCAGCAGTCTTATCACAGTTGGAAAGAAGCTGTTCCCAAATCTGGTCGTACGAGTCTTCAAGCTTCTGAGCCTTCTCCTGGAGGGGAGAGGGACGAAAAGTGTGTTGGCTGGGTGGGTTGTGTCCTTGATTATCCTGGCAGCACTGCTCCGACAGCGTGCGGTGTGAAGTGAGTCCAGGGACGGAGGATTGGTTTGTGTGATGTGCTGGGCTGTGTTCACGATCTTCTGCAGCTTCTTCCGGTCTTGGACAGGACAACTTCCATACCAGGCTGTGATGCACCCTGGAAGAATGCTTTCTAGGGATCCCTTCTCTGTAAAAGTGGTCCACAGCAGGAGTAATTGATAAGTTTGTGGCCTAAGGTAGAAGGAGATGAGTTATTAACTTCAAACTTTCTGCATAATCACTCAGAGTTGAACTGCATGTGCATCTAACGAGAGCTGTATAACTCATCTCCTTCTACCTTAGGCCACAAGCTTATCAATCACCCCTGCTATGGACACTTTCTGGAGGTCCAAGATCCATATGCTCCACGACCGCTGGACTAAGTGTGTAAGTGTAGGAGGGGACTATGTTGAAAAATAAATGTGCTAGGTTTTCTAAAATGATTCCTTCTACCTTAGGCCATGAACTTATCAATCACCCCTCGTATGTATTGCATTGTACTGCTGCCACAAAACAACAAATTTCACAACATATGGCAGTGTTATTAAACGTGACTCTGATTCAGATTCTGACAGAGCTGGTTTTTGATCGAACTAAACTTAAATAAAATGTTTTATTTGAAAAGAACAGAAGTTCAGTTATTTTTATTGTTCCTTCTCCATAAGGAACAACCTATTAATAAAATCTAATTTGCAGAAACTGCTCATTTCAGAGCCTTACATTCTTTTGTCTTCATTACCATGTCTTAATTACTGAGCAGCACAAGCAATCTGTTCAAAGAATTTCTTCCCAAGTGCTAAAGAGTAACTTTAGGGAGAAAAGTAGCTACAGTCAGCATTAGAAAAGTGCCACAGTAATTGGTTTACTTTTAAATAGGGCATAATTGAGCATAATTTTGTAAAAAAATTACGATTCTAATATATTGACTTCAATCATTTCACATTTTCAATTGTACGTTCTGTCCTAATTATTTGGTAAGGAACAAAGAACCTTGGACAATTTCTTCCCACTACTTTTCTGTGTAATATCCCTGCCAGCTGGATATATTTGTGTTTTCTGACATGAAGAAATATCAGAATTCAGATAATTTATTCGTTCGTTATGCGCCGTGTCGTATGACATAGGTGATCAGAATCTTTCCAAGCAAAATGCTGGAGAAACTCAGCAGGCATCTGTGGAAAAAAATAAGCAGTTGACGTTTTGGGCTGAGACCCTTCGGCAGGACTGGAGAAAAAAAGATGAGGAGTCAGAGTAAGAAGATGGTGCGAGAAGATGAAGAAACACAAGGTGATAGGTGAATCCAGGAGGGGTGGACAGATGAAGTAAAGAGCTGGGAAGTTGATTGGTGACTGAAATGCAGGGCAGGAGAAGGGGAATTCTGATAGCAGAGGACAGAAGGCCAGGGAAGAACGAAAAGGGGGAGAAGCACCAGAGGGAGGTGATGGGCAGGTACGGAGATAAGGTGAGAGAGGAAAATGGGAGTGGCGAATGGTGAAGGAAGGGTGGGGGGCATTACCAGAAATTCGAGGTGTAGGGGCAGGTGTAGCACTTGTTCCACTTGCAAGGATAAGTGCCAGGAGGGAGATCAATGGGGGGGGGGTGCGTGCAGGGAGAACAAATTGACAAGGGAGACTTGTAGAAAATGGTCCTTGTGGAAAGCAGAAAGTTGAAGGAGCAGAGAGAAGGATGTGTTTGGTGATAGAATCATGTTGGAGATGGCAGAAGTTATGGAGATGTATGTGTTGGATGCAGAGGATGGTGGGTTGGTAGGTGGTGATGTAGCAGGAGGATGAGGTGAGGACAGGTGTGTGCAAAATGGAAGAGATGTGGGTGAGGGCAGTGTTGATGGTGGAGGAAGGAAAGCCTTTTTCTTTGAAGAAGGAGGACATCTTCTTAGTTCTGGAATGAAAAACCTCATCCTGAAAGCAGATGTGGTGGAGACGAAGGAACTCTGTATGTTCCACCCGGGCAGCCTCCATCCTGATGGCATGAACATCGATTTCTCAAACTTCCAGTAATGCACCCCCCCACCCAATCTCCTTCACCATTCTCCATTCTCTTTTCCCTCTCTCACCTTATCTTCTTACCTGCCCAGCTCCTCCCCTTTTTCTTTCTCGCACCCGCTCCATGAACTGTTTGTTCTTCTGCCATCAGGCAAACGTTACAGGAGCATCAAAACTAAAACCACAAGGCTACTAAACAGCTTCCTCCCACAGGCAGTCAGACTGCTAAATAGCTGCTCCACCTGACTCTGCTTTGGACACTTTTAACTTGCACTGGACACTTATAACTGATTTAACTGACATGTGGCTGTTGTGTTTTACTATTTATTGTTATGTTTATTATTCAGTGTTGCATTTGTTATGTTATGATTGCACTACCCCTGAAAAACGCTGTCTCATTCTGCCCTGCAGAGCTGATGTACAGTTAGAATGACAATGAAGTTTTTTGAATCTTGAATCTTGAATCTTCTTCCATGGCCTTCTGTCCTCTCCCATCAGATTCCCCATTCTCCAGCCCTGTATCTCCTTCACCAATCAACTTCCCAGCTCTTTATTTCATCCCTCGCCCTCTCCTCGTTTCACCTATCACCTTTTGTTTCTTCCTCCCCTCCTCCACTTTCTTACTTTGACTGCTCCTGCAATAAAATAAGAATATATTATAATAAAGTAAGACTATTGTTTGAATCAGGAACTGTACATTGCCAAAGGAGGTTAAGACCTTGATGATGAAGAGTTTCCTGCTTTTTCCCATATGAAAATAAAAGGATCAGCCCTGATTGAATGGCGGAGTAAATGGTCTAATTCTGCTCCTATGCCTTATGGTCATTGAGTACCTCTGTGGTCGTTCTCCTGAATAATAAGAATACCACTTTGGGTACTGTTGAAGGGGACGTACTGGGGGTGGGGTGCAATAATCAGATCTCTTGTCCTGAGTCTGGTGCTGTGGCTCTGAAGAGCAGAGAGGTGAAGAAGACTGCAGTGTTGATAGGAGATTCCTCAGTCAGAGGAGCAGAGACGAGATTCTGTGGACATGATCGAGATACCCAGATGGTACGTTGCCTCCCAGGTGCCAGGGTCAGCGACATCTCTGATCGGGTCCACAGCATTCTAAAGGGGGAGGGTGAGTAGCCAGAAATCTTGATACTTATTGATACCCAATGGCAGAGGTAGGAAATGGGAGGAGGTCCTGAAGAGAGAATATAGAGAGTTTGGTAGAAAGCTGAAAAGCAGGACCTCCGGGGTAGTAATCTCTGGATTGCTGCTTGTGTCATGTGCTAGTGAGGATGACTTGGCAGACGAATGTGTGATTGAAGAATTGGTGCAGGGGGCAGGATTTCAGATGTCTGGATCATTGGGATCTCTTCTGGGGAAGGTATGACCCGTACAAAAGTGACGGGTTACACCTGAAGCTGATGGGGATGAATATACTTGTGGGCAGATTTGCTAGAGCAGCTGGGAAGGGTGTAAACTAATTTGGAAGGGGGGGTGAGAACCAGATTCATAGGGCAGGTGATCTATGAGAAAATTGTATGAAAATTGTAGTCATTGGGATGAGTTTCAGTGTAACACGGGAGCAAATTCAAAAAGGGTGATGGACACAGGACTGAAGCTGTTATATATGGATGCACACAGTACATAGAATGCAGTTAGAGATTGGTAATTAAAACACTGTGGGCATCACTGAGTCATAGCTGAAAGAAGATCCTACCTGGGTGTTTAACATCCAAGGATTCACATTGTATTGAAAGGACAGGCAGGTAAACACAGAGGGTGGCCTAGCATTGTTGGTAAACAATGACATCTAATCCTTAGAAAGAGATGATTTAAGGTGAGAAAATGTAGAATCCTTGGGGGTAGAGTTAAGAAACTTAATGTGCCTGTTATTTGCCAGTAGTGCACGTCATGGACAATTGATTAGAGTAGGGGAGGTGCTGGTGGAGGGGTAGGGGTGTTGTTGCTGGTGGGATTGAGCTGGTGATTTGTTAAATACAGTATTTTCCTGTTCAGTGCATGACCCCTGCTGGATCAGGATCAGAATCAGATTCAAGTTTAATAACTCTGGCATGTGTAGCTGATGGGCCTTACCCCAGTGAGATCGGGACATCCCTGTCCTAGAAAACAAAGTCAGCTCTGGCAGACTGGGCAGATAGGGTCTGCAGTGAGATCCAGCAGGCTCCTTGGAGGGCGAAGGGCATGACGAGGCAGAGAAAACGTCGCGGTCATCCACTGTCACCAAGGAAGACCCCAGTGGAACAGGTTTCCACTTTAAAAACTCTCCCACACCAGTCTCCTGTTATCAGACACAACGAACAACCTCCATGTTTTGAAATTTGTTGTTTTGTGGCAGCAGTATAATGTAATGCATAATAATATTAAAAAATTAAGTTTCTGTAAGTGTATTAAGCAATGTTACATATGTGTACAATAAATTTAATTAAGTAGTGCAAAAAGAAAGCAAAATATAGTGAGGTAGTGTTCATAAGTTCATTGTCCATTCAGAAATTTGATGGTGGAAGGGAAGAAGCTGTTCCTGAAGCACTGAGTGTGTGTCTTCAGGCTGCTGTACCTCCTTCCTGATGGTGGTGATCAGAAGAGAGCACGTCCTTGGTGATGGGGTCCTTAATGATGGAAGCTGCGTTTCTGAGGCATCGCCTTTGAAGACGTCCTGGATGCAGGGATGGCTAGTGTCCATGATGGAGCTGGCTGAGTTTACTACTTTATGTAGCTTATTCCGATTCCCCACATGCCCATAATCTTGAGGAAGAAACATCTTTTCAATCTATCTACTGTCACTATGTCCATAATTCATATCTGATTATTCCATTATTAATTTCTCTCCCATATACTGTATATGTTTGCGTATCTGTACAGTCAGATGATATTAAACTTGAACTTTGGATTGATAGCACCATTAGTCCTCCTCATTTAGGGAAGTGTAATTTTCTTCCTAACCACAGAAAGAAAAAAAAAATGAAGTGCAGTTGAACATTTCAAACTAATACTAATATTTATTATCAAACTGGATGAAGGGTCAGAGTAAACCTTGCTCTTGATCATCAGAATCAGGTTTAATATCACTGTCGTAAAATCTGTTGTTATGCAGTGGCAGTACAGTGCAATACAAAACAATAAAAACAGTAAATTATGGTAAGAAGGTAATTTGAAGTTAAACAAGTGGTGAAAAAAGAGAAAGAAAAAGTAGTGAAGTAGTCTATCTTAATTATAACAATTCGTATACCTTGCATCACTTGTGACAATTTCTTGCTTTATTGTGGTTGTACAACAACTTGTGATTTGTTTTGGCTTGTGTGGATATAATAATATGGGTAACTTTTACCAATTTCGGAAGTTAAAATATTGCAAAGATTTGGAGTAGCACGCACAAAATGCTGGAGGAACTCAGCAGGTCGGGCAGCATCTATGGAGAGGAGTAAAGAGTTGACGTTTGGGCTGAGACCCTTCATCAGGACTTTTGTTTATGTTTCAATTTATATTGGTTTAAGGCATCTGTTAGTCTTACGAGACCATGGATCTGCGCCTGGAATGTCTTCACTCTCCAGGGCGCAGGCCTGGGCAAGGTTGTATGGAAGACCAGTAGTTGCCCATGCTGCTAGTCTCCCCTCTACACGCCAACGATGTTGTCCAAGGGAAGGGCATTAGGACCCATACAGCTTGGCACCAGTGTCGTTGCAGAGCACTGTGTGATTAAGTGCCTTGCTCAAGGACACAACACACCGCCTTGGCTGGGGCTCGAACTCACGACCTTCAAATCGCTAGTCCACTGCCTTAACCACTTGGCCACGTGCCCACATATATTGGTTTATGTAGGTCTAATAATATGGGCTTTGGGCAGATGGGCTCATCAGCTGTGGTTGGCAGCTCATCTTGAAGAAGGAAAACTCTGATCTCAAATTTCCGCTGCCTTACGGTTATACCCGTTCATGGCGAAGGCTTCGGGAGTAAACCTCAAAGAAAATTCCGGAATTGGAGTCCCTAAGGCAGCCCTACCTTGAGTGTAACACTGAGTGGCAACTCCTGCAACACCGCTGGTGCTAAGCTGTATTGGTCTCGGCTGTTACTTTGGTTTCGTCAGCTACGTGGAGAGGAGGGGCCTGCTGCACGGGCAACAGCTGACTTTCCATATCGTACAGCTCTGGTTTGTGCACTGGCTTTCATCTCACTTAGAGAGCTAGGACACAACATCCATTATCGAACCCACCAACGGAGGGTCTCAAATAATATGGGTCTCTCTTGGCCCTTAGCTCTCATTGGAGTGGAGCGTAGGCCATCAATGACCTCCTGTCTCCGTCGTCCTCTGAAGGTGATGGTACAGTTGGAGTTCATCAGTGCTTCTGCAATCCAGTTCATCCACTGTAAAAGCATTGGCCCATACAACTTCACCAGATCTCTGTTGGCCGGTCTTACCCATTTCCCCCTCTCACAACAGGGATGTAGGATTGGACTTTGGGAGGCAAATAATACAGGTACTATTTACTAATTTCAAGAATCATTCCCACTATTTTCATTAATTTAATAGCCCTTGATTGTAATCCTTGAAACCTGAACAATTCCTCAGAATTTCTATGCTGCACAAAGCCGACACTAAAATGTTTCCATCACTCGGTAATTACAAGGCAGTTAGCCACAGAAGCCACAAAATGGCTTGCCTGAAACTGAGAAGTCAATGGAAGAAGAAATCAGACCTCAACCCGGCAGTCTGTGGTACATGTCACCTCGATGTGTAAACGGAAAATATGAAACTCCAAGGAAGTCTGCAGATGCTGGGAATCCAAAGCAACACACATGAAATGCTGGAGGGAGTCAGCAGGCCAGACAGCGTAATGGAATTGAATAAACAGTTTACATTTCAGACCGAGACCTTTCATCAGAACTGGAAAGCAAGGGGAAGACGCCAAAATAAAAAGATGGATGGAGGAGAAGGAGGATAGATGGAAGGTGATAGGTGAAGCCACATGGGTGCAAAAGGTAAAAGGGCTGGAGAGGAAGCAATCTGATAGGAGAGGAGAGTGGACCATAGGAGAAAGGGGAGCAGGAAGGGACACATGGGGATGTGATAGGCAGGTGAGAAGAGGTAAAGGACCAGAGTGGGGAATAGAAGAAGAGAGGAGGGAGAGGGACTTTTTTTAATGGAGGGAGAGATGGATATTGGTTGGAGGCTACCCAGGAAGAATACAAGGTGTTGCTCCTGCACTGCGTTGGTGACCTCATCTTGGCACGAGAGGGGGCGATGGACTGATATGCATTTAGGGGTGCAAGCAGGAGAATGTGGTTGAGTGGGAAAATAAATCAGCTATGATTGAATGACAGAGCAGACTTAATGAACTGAATGGCCTAATTCAGCTGCTATGTTTTGCGATCTTATTGCCTCTAACTTTCAAGAGCCTTATTTCTGTTTGGTAAGTCTTTGCTGAGAGCCACACTAATGTATCCAGACCATGTAGTATTTGCTTGTTGTGTTGTTCTTCACCTTGTGGAATAGCACCACATTTTGGAGAAATGTTCACCACTTTACTGAAGTCTCTCAAATTTGAGATGAAGAAAACGTGTAAATCAGGATGATTTAAAAAGTAGCAGCTCAGTAACACACAAAGCACTGGATGAACTCAGCAGGTCAGGCAGCAATCAAAAACACTGTAAATATAAAAGCAATCCCATAAAGCACTATGTACAAGTGACTGTGATATATGATTGTATGTACATACAGTGATGCTAGATGATATGGATGTAGTGCTGATGGGGTGGGTGAAGGCTGATTTATACTTCTGCATAATGCCTATACCGCAGCCTACACAAGTGGCCAAAGCCACTGTGAGTATTTATACTTGTGCGTTGGTGTGTCTGCATCGCTCTGCAATTCACAGCCAAAACGCTAGTCGGCCGTGGGGTTTCTATGCCACTGTGTTGAGTTTCTTCGTGTTGAAACTCAACACGAAGAAACTCAAACTTCAAACAATGGCGACTGAAACTGAAGGAGGGTGAATTTTCTGCGCTTGTCTGGCCACTGACAGACATGGACAAGGAAATGCATTTCAAATATTTTTGGATGTCGGCAGGTAGATTTGATGATTTGGTTCATCTCCTACCATTTATTTCGCATCAGTGTACACACAGTATACTCAGAGACTGGCAATCACCGTTCGAGTTTTAGCTTCAGGTGGAAGTCCACAGGCTGTAGCAGCTAGCTACAAACTGGTGTCAAGCACAGGGTCCTCCATAATTTCGGAGGTCTGTAAAGCTTTATGGAAAGTATTGCAGCCAGAGTTCCTTCCCTGCCCTCCAGTCGCCCAATGGGAAGCTATTGCAGCGTAGGAGGAAATGCGATGCTACCAAGTGGACCAATCACAGTTGTTGCGGTCTGTGTCGCCGTGACGCCTAGTTACATTTTTTGGGGAGGTGCGCGTCAGGCTACGGCATAGGGTACGCGGCTACACCCTACCTACGGTGTAGATTTCACGCAGAAGTATAAATTGGCCTTTAGTGGGTGCAGGTATTGATCAGTCTGACTGCTTGGGGAAAGTAAGTGTTTTTGAGTCTAGTGGTCCTGGTGTGGATTCTACATAGCCTCCTCCCTCAGTCCATAAGCAGGGAGGGTAGGATCCTTCGTGCTGTTACTGGCCCTTTTCCAGCACCCTTATATATGCTTCCATTTGACAAGAAATGTTTAAGTTGCTTTTTAAATCTGTTACTTTTCCCCAAGGTGTCAGACTGACCAACATCTCCATCCTCCACCACACCCCACCAACTCTACATCTACACCAGTCACTGATCAGAGCCCCCACCCATTGACTGTCCTCACCACTAACACAGTCACTGTCCGATGGAAAAGTGTACAATCCATGTTTTGGGCCTGACGAAGGGTTTCGGCCCGAAACATTCACTGTACTTTTTTCACAGATGCTGCCTGGCCTGCTGAGTTGCTCCAGCATTTTGTGAGTGTTGCTCGAGTTTCCAGCATCTGCAGATTTTCTCTGATCTGCAGTCACTGTCCTGCTGTGTTTGCACATGGCCTGCTGCTACCGAGAAGAGTTCCTCTTGCCAAGAGACGCTTTGTCATTTCCTGTCAGAGTCACCTTACACACAGATATTCCTATACCTAGCGGCACTTTAGGAACATATAATCAATCTATGTCTGTAAGCTAATCGTATGTATATATAGCCACAATCATGTTCTCAGTATTATTTATAGAAGCATAGAAACATAGAAAACCTACAGCACAATACAGGCCCTTTGGCCCACAATACTGTGCTGAACATGTCCTTACTTTGGAAATTACCTAGGGTTACAAATAGCCCTCTATTTTTCTGAGCTCCATGTACCTGTCCAGGAGTCTCTTAAAAGACCTTATTGAATCCACCTCCACCACCGTCACTGGCAGCCCATTCCACACACTCACCACTCTCTGTGTAAAAAACTTACCCCTGACATCTCCTCTGTACCTCCTTTCAAGCACCTTAAAACTATGCCCTCTCATGTTAGCCATTTCAGCCCTGGGAAAAAGCCTCTGAATATCAACACGATCAATGCCTCTCATCATCTTATACACCTCTATCAGTTACCTCTTATCCTCCGTCACTCAAAGGAGAAAAGGCCGAGTTCACTCACCCTATTCTCATAAGGCACGCTCCCCAATCCAGGCAACATCCTTGTAGTCATAGTCATAGTCATAGTCATGCTTTATTGATCCCGGGGGAAACTGGTTTTCGTTACAGTTGCACCATAAATAATAAATAGTAATAAAACCATAAATAGTTAAATAGTAATATGTAAATTATGCCAGGAAATAAGTCCAGGACCAGCCTATTGGATCACGGTGTCTGACCCTCCAAGGGAGGAGTTGTAAAGTTTGATGGCCACAGGCAGGAATGACTTCCTATGACGCTCTGTGTTGCATCTCGGTGGAATGAGTCTCGGGCTGAATGTACTCCTGTGCCCACCCAGTACATTATGTAGTGAATGGGAGACATTGTCCAAGATGGCATGCAACTTGGACAGCGTCCTCCTGTGCACCTTTTCTATGGCTTCCACATCCCTCCTGTAGTGAGGCGACCAGAACTGAGCACAGTACTCCAAGTAGGGTCTAACTAAGGTCTTATATAGCTGTATCATTACCTCATGGGTTTTGAACTTAGTCCCATGGTTGATGAAGGCCACCACATCATATGACTTCTTAACCACACAGTCAACCTGCGTAGCAGCTTCGAGTGTCCTATGGACTCGGATCCCAAGATCCCTCTGATCCTCCACACTGCCAAGAGTCTTACCATTAATACTATATCTGCCATCATAGTTGACCTACCAAAATGGATCACCTCACACTTATCTGGGTTGAACTCCACCTGCCACTTCTCAACCCATTTTTGCATCCTATCGATGTCCCACTGTAACCTCTGACAACCCTCCACACTATCCACAACACCCCCAACCTTTGTGTCATCAGCAAATTTACTAACCCATCCCTCCACTTCCTCATCCAGGTCATTTATAAAAATCACGAAGAGTAGGGGACCCAGAACGGATCCCTGAGGCACACCACTGGTCACCGACCTCTGTGCAGAAAATGACCCATCTACAACCACTGTGGGCAAGCCAATTCTGGATCCACAAAGCAATGTCCCCTTGGATCCCATCCCTCCTTACTTTCTCAATAAGCCATGCATGGGGTACCTTATCAAATGCCTTGCTGAAATCCATATGCACTACATCTACTGCTCTTATCTTCATCAATATGTTTAGTCACGTCCTCAAGGAATTCGATCAGGCTCGTAAGGAACAACATGCCTTTGACAAAGCCATGCTGACTATTCCTAATCATATTTTACCTCTCCAAATCTTCATAAATCCTGCATCTCAGGATCTTCAACGTCAACTTATCAACCACTGAAGTAAGACTTACTGGTCTATAATTTCCTGGGCTATCTCTACTCCCTTTCTTGAATAGGGGAACAACATCTGCAACCCTCTAATCCTCCAGAACCTCTCCTGTCCTCATTGATGATGCAGAGATCATTGTTAGAGGCTCAGCAATCTCCTCCCTCGCAGCCTGGAGTACATCTTGTCTGGTCCCGGTGACTTATCCAACTTGATGTTTTCCAAAAGCTCCAGCACATCCTCTTCCTTAATATCTACATGCTCAAGCTTTTTAGTCCATTGTAAGTCATCCCTACAATCGCCAAGATCCTCTTCCATAGTGAATACTGAAGCAAAGTATTCATTAAGTACCTCTGCCATCTGCTCCCCTTCCATTCACACTTTTCCACTGTCACACTTGATTGGTCCTATTCTCTCATGTCTTATCCTCTTGCTCTTCACATACTTGTAGAATTCCTTGGGGTTTTCCTTAAACCTGTCCACCAAGGCCTTCTCATGGCCCCTTATCGCTCTCCTAATTCCTTCCTGCTAGCCTTATAATTTTCTACTTCTCTATCATTGCCTAGTTTTTTAAACCTTTCATAAGCTTTTCTTTTCTTCATGACTAGATTTCCAGCAGCTTGTGTACACCACGGTTCCTGTACCCTACCATCCTTTCCCTGTGTCATTAGAAGGTACATATGCAGAACTCCACGCAAATATCCCCTGAACATTTACCACATTTCTGCCATACATTTCCCTGAGAACATCCATTCCCAATTTATGCTCCCAATTTCCTGCCTGATAGCTTCATATTTCCCCTTACTCCAATTAAACACTTTCCTAACTTGTCTGTTCTTACCCCTCTCCAGTGCTGGGGTAAAGGATGTAGAATTATGAGCACTATCTCCAAAATGCTCTCCCACTGAGAGATCTGACACCTGACCAGATTCATTTCCCAATACCAGAACAAGTACAACCTCTCCTCTTGTAGGCTTATCTACATATTGTGTCAGGGAACCTTCTAAACCACTTGCTCTAGGGAGATGCCAATTAATATTTGGGAAATTAAAATCTCCCACCATGACAACCCTGTTATTATTACACCTTTCCAGATTCTGTCTCCCTATCTGCTCCTTGATGTCCCTGTTACTATTGGGTGGTCTATAAAAAACACCCAGTAGAGTTATTGACCCCTTCCTGTTCCTAACTTCCACCCACAGAGACTCCGAAGACAATCCCTCCATCACTTCCTCCTTTTCTGCAGCCGTGACGATATCTCTGATCAACAGTGCCACGCCCCCACCTCTTTTGCCTCCCTCCCTGTCCTTTCTGAAACATCTAAAGCCTGGCACTCTTAAGTAATCATTCCTGCCCCTGCACCATCCAAGTCTCTGTAATGGCCACAACATCACAGCTCCAAGTACTGATCCATGCTCTTAGCTCATCCGCTTTGTTCATAATACTCTTTGCATTAAAATAGACACATCTCAAACCATTGTTCTGAGCGCATCCCTTCTCTATCACCTGCCTATCCTCCCTCTCGCACAGTCTACAAGCTTTCTCTATTTCTAAGCCAACGGCCCCTTCCTCTGTCTCTTCATGCAATTCTACCTCCCTGCAATTCTAGTTTAAACTCTCCCTAATAGCTTTAACAAACCTCCCAGCCAGGATATTGGTCCCCCTCGGATTCAAGTGCAACCCGTCCTTTTTGTACAGGTCACAGCTGCCCCACAAGAGGTCCCAATGATCCAGAAATCTGAATCCCTACCCCTGCTCCAATCCCTCATTCACACATTTATCCTCTACCTCATTCTATTGCTATACTCACTGTCACATGGCACAGGCAGTAATTCCGAGATTACTACCTTTGAGATCCTGCTTCTCAATTTCCTTCATAACTGCCCGTAGTCTCATTTCAGGACCTCCTCCCTTCTCCTACCTATGTCGTTGGTACCAATATGCACCATGACATCTGGCTGTTCTCCTTCCCACATCAGGATATCATAGACATGATCAGGAACATCCCGGACCCTGGCACTTGGGAGTCAAACTACCATCCGAGTTTATTTCACCTGTCTGACCCACTAACTATATTTGCTTATTTATTTATTATTTGTTATTTTTGTATTTATTGTATTTGCAATAAATGTCTTCTCTTGCACATTGGCTACTTGTCAGTCTTTGAAGTTTTTTCATTGATTCTATTGTTTCTCTTTATTCTACTATGAATGCCTGCAAGAAATTGAAACTCATGGTAGTATATAAAAATCATTGGACTCTGGCATGATGCCTGAGGACTGGAAAATTGCAAATGTCACTCTACTCTTTCAGAAAGGAGGAAGGCAGCAGAAAGACAATTATAGACCAGTTAGCCTGACCTCGGTGGTTGAGAAGATGTTAGAGCCAGTTGTTAGGGATGAGGTTCTGGAGTACTTGGAGATACAGACAAGATAGGACAAAGTCTGAATGGTTTCCTTAAGGGAAATTCTTGCCTGACAATCCTATTGGAATTCTTTGAAGAGATTACAAGAAGGATAGGTAAAGGGAATGCAGTGGATGTGTTATATTTGGACTTTTAGAAGGCCTTTGGCAAGGTGCCATGCATGAGGCTGTTTACCAAGCTAAGAGCTTATGGTATTACAGGAAGGCTACTGGCATGGTTAGAGCATTGGCTGATTGGTAGGAGGCAGTGAGTGCAAATAAAAGGATCCTTTTCTTGTTGACTGCCAGCGACTAGTGGTGTTCTGCAGGGGTCGGTGTTGGGACCACTTCTTTTTATGCTGTATATCAATGATTTAGATGATGGAATAGATAGCTCTGTTGCCAAGTTTGCAGGTAATATGGAGATTGGTGGAGGGCGAGGTAGTGTTGAGGAAACAGGTAGGATGCAGAAGAACTTAGGAGAATGGGCAAGAGAGTGGCAGATGTTGGAAAATGCATGGACATGCACTTTGGTTGTAGAAATAAATGTTTCGACTATTTTCTAAACGGGGAGAAAATCCAAACATCAGAGATGCATGGGGACTTGGGAGTCCTTGTATAGAACAACCTAAAGGTTAACTTGCAGTTAGAATTGGTGGAGAGGAAGGCAAATGCAATGATAGCATTCATTTCAAGAGTTCTTGAATACAAGAGCAAGGATGTGATGCTGAGGCTTTATAAGGCACTGGTGAGGCCTCACCTTGAATATTGTGAACAGTTTTGGGTTCCTCATCTGATAAAGATGTGTTGGCATTGGTGAGGGTCCAGAGGAGGTTCACAAGGATGATACTGGGAATGAAAGGCTTATTATATGAGGAACGTTTGATGGCTCTGGGCCTGTACTTGCTGGAGTTTAGAAAGATGAGGGGGGTTCTCATTGAAACCTTTCAGATGTTGAAAGGCCTTGACAGAGTAGATGTGGAAAGGATGTTTCCGATGGTGGGGGAGTCTAGGACAAGAGGGTACAGCCTCAGAATTGAGCGGAGTCCATTTAAAACAGAGATGTGGAGAAATTTCTTTAGCCAAATGGTGGAGGCCAGGTCACTGGGTATATTTAAGGGAAGAGCTTGATCGGTTCTTGATTGGACACAGGCTCAAAGATTACAGGCAGAAAACCAAGGAGTGGGGCTGAAGAGGGAAAAAAAAGGATCAGCCATAATTGAATGGCAGAGCAGACTTGATGGGCCAAGTGGCCTAATTTTGCTCCAATATCTTATAGTCTTACAGTCTTATATAAGGCCCATAAGATATCAGAGCAGATTTAGGCTTGTTGGTCCATCGAGCCTACTCTGCCATTTCATCATGTCTGATCCAATTTTCCTCTCAGCCCCAATCTCCTGCCTTCTCCCCGGATTACTTCATGCGCTGACAAATCAGGAATCTAAAACAATCTTGAATCTTGAATTTCTGAGACGTGTCAGTTCATGGAGCTCCACAATCACTCAGATTGTTATCATTGCACCTCGGCAAGTAATGCCACAGCCATTAATTCTCCTGTGTCAGTGACCTCACAGCTGAAGGGCAAGGTGTGTACTGCATCTCAGCCAGCCGCGTCAGACAAAAGCCACACACACCTAGAGCTCAGGGACAATGTCATTGTCAGAGTTCTCTGAGATAAAGTTTAATTCCAGAAGGATAGGACTTTGAACTTGTACGGATTTGACAGCCGCTGCAGGATGTTTCAATAATGACTGAACATTATATTCCGGCACCCACCAGATAGTGACACAGATATTGAATTTTTGCTGATCTAGTTCAGTTATGAACTACACAGTGATCATCCCTTAAGGACGTACAACAACATCATATTTACCTTTGGAAAATTGCCACCATTCTGGAAAGTAGGAAAATTGGCCGTCGTATTAGAACGTCCATTCTTGGACATCCTAATATGTGAAAAACCAGATGATAGCCTTGGACAGAAGCCTACTCACACGGACATATACTTCAACAATTACAGCCACCATCACACCTTCCAACATAGAATGGTTCTTTCTATTTTGATTAACCTTTCAAAAACTGTTTCGGACCCAGAGAGTCTCCATGAGAAAATAAGACAATTATGCAGGACATTCCTACAGAATGGCTACAAGATGAAGGAAACCATTTGGGCCCTTAAAAGAGCGGATGGAAAAACCAGGAAACAATGAGGAGGAACCTATCACTACCGCCTGTCTTCGCTGTATTTCCACAGTTTCTGGGAGGATCACCAGGATCTTGAAGAAATACCGGATTAATACCATCCACAAACCCGTAAGGAAGCTCAAATGACAGCTTATGCAGGTCATAGATGACATGGGACTCAGGTCAGCTGGTATTTACAGGATTCCCTGTGAATGCAGAGCAACAGAGCCAGACAGGACGCATGGTGGAAACCCGCATCAAGGAGCACAGGAGGTGTATCTGTCTGGGTTACCCGGAGAAATCGGCGGTAGTGGAGCATTGCATTTCCAATGGCCATAGGACTGACTTCAATGGCACAAAACTACTGCATCGTGCCAGTGGCATCTGGGACCACCTAGCGAAGGAAGCAATTGAAATAAAAGAATTTGAACAAAGACGAAGATCCCGCTCGAAGTAAGAACTGGAATTCGATTGTAAGCAAGGTGGGAGAGCAGAAACCTGATTGGATGAGGACTAACCAATCAGGAGAGGCAGATGACAGGATATAAATACCACTGGTCTAGACATGCCCAGGCATCATCCCAGATGAAGAGGGCAAAGTTTGTCATTGAAACATCAGTTAAAAGCAGTACTTGTAGCTGGCTGGAAGCCCAAGAAGAGTTTATTCGTCCTGTACGCTGGGAAAGCACTAGATCCTTTTTCAGGTAGGAGAAAAGATTCCAGTGTACACCTTGTCATTAAAGTGTGATGTCACTGACACTGGAGAATTGACAACCGTGGCGTTACTTCCCAAAGAAAGGCTAAGTTGACTTGGTAGCCTATGGACTCATTTTGGGGACAACGCAGCTCAAGTTCTCAGTATTGTTCATTTTCTTTTTTAATTATTTGCACGATTTGTCCTCTTTTGCACATTGGATGTTTGTTGGTATTTGTTTTTTTGATGAATTCTATTGTACTTCTTTGTTTTCCTGTTGGTGCCTGCAAGAAACTGAACCTCAAGGTTGTATATGGTATACAACCTTTGATAATAATTTACTTTGAACTTTGATACAAAAGAATAATCTTTGAAGGTATTATAAAATAACATACCATAATAAAATAACATAAAATAATATAAAATAATGGTTTCCAAACTTAAACCCCTTTTCAGATAATCAAAGTTCAAAGTAAAATATTTATCATAGTTCATATATGTCACACTGAGGTTCATTTTCTTGCAGATGTTTACAGGAAAATAAAGAAATGCAATAGAATTTATGAACTATAAGAAACAAGGATTTATAAACAACCAATGTACATGAGAAGGCAAATTGACAAATAATTTAAAAAGTAAATAAATAATACTGAGAACACAAGTGTGGATGACAACAATGCACGCATTCCAATCGGCACAGGTTGGCAGAAACAAATGTTTCATTTCTCCACATTTTTATGGTGGCACAATAGCGTATCAGTTAGTAACACTATCACAGTTTTAGCAATCCGGGTTCAATTCTGAATCAGAATCAGGATTAATATCACTAGCATTGTTGTGAAATTTACTTTGTGACTGCGATACATAATAATAAACTGTAAGCTATAGTTAATATATTTAAAAAGTTTAATAAGTAGTGCAGAAAGAGAGGGAAAATGTAGTGAAGTTGTGTTCATGGGTTCATTGTCCGTTCAGAAATCTGATGGCAGAGGGGAAGAAGCTGTTCCTGAATTGCTGAGTGTGTGCCTTCAGGTTCCTGTACCTCCTCCCCATTGGTAGCAATGAGAAGAGGGCATGTCCTGGGTGATGGGGGTCCTTAATGATAGATGCCGCCTTTTTGAGGCATTGCTCATTGACGATGTCCTGGATACTATGGAGGCTAGTGCCCATGACGGAGCTGACTAAGATTAAATCGGGGTATTGCTGGGTGGCATAGCTCGAAGGGCTGGAAGTGCCTATTCTACGCTGTATCGCTAAATAAATAAATACATTGTTTTGTGATTAGGTTAGGGTTAATTAGGTTTGTCAGGAGTTGCTGGGACAGCACGGCTCAAAGGGCCAGAAGGGTCTACTCCATGCTGTATCACTAAATAAATAAAATAAATATAATTGACGTTCAAATCCTGTTAGCTTTAGAATCCTGTCTGTTTTCCAGTTAAACCACAGTGAGGGCATTGTGTTAATATACTTCAGGGAGGAATGAGATTCAGCTATTGCAGTGGGAATGGGAAAATCTCAAGTAAGCAGGAGAATTTTGTCACTGACCTAAATCTTGGCATGAAGTGATTTATTTTCTGTGTATTAATGTTGAAAACTAAGGTATCGTAATGACCGTTAATGAGCTGATGGGGTGTTAGTTATAGGTGATGAATAAACCATGTCATGACTTCCAGCATCTCACCTGGTACGTGAGCTATGTCCTGGCTTGTCACCATCTTTTCTTGTCTGTCATTCATTTCTCATGATGTTTTTAATAAAATCCGCACTGGACTTTGACCGTATACCTTTAACGAAGAGGCTGACATTGAAATGAAGTATTTCTCTCCGCAGCTTGCAGGTGGGGATTCTATAAATCATCGTCACTGGACTATCAGTGTGCTCGCTGTCCAGCTCACAGCCACACAATCCGGGAAGGCTCCTCGCGATGTGAATGTGAGGATGGATACTACCGAGCCCTTACGGATCCTCCTTCTGTTCCTTGTACAAGTAAGTTTGCTCACTTTTCCTCTCTGTATCATGGTTTTCAGACACAGTGTAGATTGTGCGTCTTCTTCAGCTGAAGGCCTATGGTTTGTTAATTATTCACTGGACTAATAAATCTGGTTATTCCTTTTTACAAATCCAATCATCCATTACCTAAAGACCTCCAAGAGGACCACAACCTTGTCCTAGCATTTGGAGGCTTGTGATGATCTGGAGAACCATATTGGCTAGAGTCAGAATTGGCTTTGATTGTTGGTAGGGTCACCCATGTCAAGCAGGTCAAAGGGTAGAGGTCAGACTAAGAGTGGTCCAGTGGTCCTCTAGGTTCAGGGGTTCAGCTTAAGGCTAATAACCCTGACTGGTCATAAAAAGTATTGTTACGGAAACAGCAATGAAGAATCCTTCTATATCCATGTGTGACTGCACGGACAGATAGAGATGGAGGACCTTCATTGCTGCCCTAAACACCAGCAGAGTGATGGACAGTACAAAAGAAAAAAAATACCTAAAGACAAAAAGAAGTAATCAAAGATTCATAGAATCATAGAACATTACAGCACAAAAACAGACTCTTTGGCCCATCTAGTCTATGCCCAACCATTAATTTGCCTAGTCCCATTGACCTGGTCCCAGATCATAGTCCTCCATACCCCTCCTATCCATGTATCTATTTAAACCTCTATGAATTGTTGAAATGAAACCCAAATCCATTACTTCCTTTTTCACACTCTCACCAGTGAAGAAGTTGCCCCTCATTTTCCACTTAAATATTTCACCTTTCACCCTCAAACCATGACCTCTAGTTCTAGCATTTCCCAACCTCAGTGGAAAAAGCGTTTGTCTGCTTCTTCCAAAAAGAAAAGAAAAGTGTTTTTCCTGTGTTCTCGTAAGCTTTTGGAACTTGTCTAAATTCGGCATTGGTGAATCCAGTGACAATGCTCTGATGTTTGCTGCTTCAGTTAACTCAGTGGAAACTCCAGGTGCCCAAACTAGGGTGGTTAAGAAGTGGTATGGTATGTTAGTCTTCATTAGTTGAGGGATTGAGTTCAAGAGCCAGAAGGTGACTTACACAGGGAGTGGTTCAGGAACCACTAGGTTTTTAACCTGTTACTACCCCTCAACCATCAGGGTATTGAACCAAAGGGGATAACTTCAGTTGACTTCACTTGCCCAATCATTGAAATGTTCCCACAACCAATGGGCTCACCTTCAGGGACTTTTCATTTCATGTTCTTGATATTTATTGCTTGTTATTCCTCTCCGCTTCTTGTGGCAACTTTGCCGTTTCTTTAGCATTTTGTGTCTTTTTTATGAGGCTGAGTTGCTAGCTCGATGCTCAACCCAGCATGGATAGGAAATGCGCAGGGCCGGCCAGATTCGAGCCTGTAACCAGTGGCCTCAAAGTTCAGTGCTGATGCTGCTACACCACCAGCCGGCTAATATTTATTTATTATTATTATTATTTCTTCTTTTATATTTGCACAGTTTGTTGTTTTCTGCACTTTCGTTGATCACCGTAGCTGGGTGTTTTTTTAATGATTCTGTTATAGTTATTACTGTATAAGTTTGTTGAGTATGCCCACAAGAAAATGAATCTCAGGGTTGTATATGGTGATAGATATGTACTTGGATAATCAATTTACTTTGAACTTTGATGAGTACTGTTAGGGTGGTGGTAGAGGCAGGTAAATTAGGGACATTTAAGAGACTCTTAGGCACATGGAAGTCAGAAAAATGAAGGGCTTTGGAGGAGTGAAGGGTTAGATTGATCTTGAGTAGTTTAAAGGGTTGGCACAACATTGCGATGGGCCTGTACTGTGCTTTACTGTGCTATGTTCCAAAGTACGTATTTGTGTTTGTTGGCCTGTCTGATGATATTTGTTTGTTATTTCCTCAGGACCTCCTTCTGCACCACAAAATCTCATTTATAACATAAATCAGACCACGGTGAATCTCGAGTGGGGCCCACCAGCAGACACCGGAGGGCGGGACGATGTCACCTACAGGATAATGTGTAAACGGTGCAGCTGGGAGCAGGGCGAGTGTATGCCCTGTGGCAGCGGAATTGGCTTCATGCCTCAGCAGACGGGACTAGCAGATACATACGTGACCGTTGTAGACCTACTGGCCCACGCTAACTATACGTTCGAGGTCGAAGCCGTGAATGGCGTCTCGGAGCTGAGCCGCACCCAGAGATTGTTTGCAGCCGTCAGCATCACCACAAGTCAAGCAGGTAAGAAAGAGAGACAGAAAGAGTCAAAAATAGTCCCGTGCACGATCTGTGTAATACTCGGTCTGGCCAAAGTTATTCTATATCCACAACTGAGGGGGTTAGTAATTTCGCCTCATGGCGTTGTACTAATGCAAAATAGAGGTTCCAGGTTGTATTGAGCTTTCAAAATTTAGCAAATGTTGCTCTATTCCAAGTGACCGTGGATGAATTTCCACTCTTTGACAGCTTCGCAAAGCATTCAGTGTTTATCTTTTGCTTTATCTCCAGAAAGCTCCTCTCAATTTAAGTGCCTGCATTGCTTGACTCAGCTTTGGTCTATCACCCCTACTGGGGCATAAGCCGCTGATGGCCGCTCACCAGAGTCCTGCTCCAATAGAAGGTTGATCGGTCCTGTGGCTTCCGTTTCCATCACATGACTTTATACGCCTTCTCGGCCAAGATCCTTCCTCTCCCAGGGATGAGGTCTTTGGATCTTCTGTTGGTGTTTCTGTAGCTCTGTGTCTTTGCGGGATGGGGTTGCTAGCCTGCTCCTCTCGCAGCCAGGTTTGGGACCGTCCGTGGTGGAGTTCTGCGTTATTTACAGTGATCAGGGGTCCCCAACCTGTTCTGGACCAATACGATTAAGCAAGGGGTCTGTGGGCCCCAGGATGGGAACTCCTGGAGTAATTGTTCACTGCTTCAGTCGTCTGACGCCAAGTCTGAAGTGTTGTATTATTTACTCCAGGGTCTGTTTTAGGTGAAGCTGGTGGTTTTTGAATTTTTAATTGTCATTAATCATTGTGTTCTTTGTTCCCTGAAATTAAGTTAGTAATTTTGAATGTGTGGATCCCTGAGCCAACAGTTAGGAAGGAAGGAAGTGTACTGTGATATTATGCTTGAATCATGCTCATTAAAAAAGAGGCTTCAGTTTCTCTCATGTCTTCTCATAACTAAGAGTTACATTAGCATATCCCTTCTGAAATTTTCCTGCAGTCATAACAACCTCCAAAAGTAGCAGCAGGTGCACAAGTTAGGTATGAAAGCAGTGAGATGAAGCTCCAACTTCTTTGCCTGTGGTCTCTCGTAGGGCCATTCTTCTTTTGAAACTGTAATGGCTTCTGATTAATTATCAGTTCCATCTGTGGAATTAGGGATCCATCACTTTTGTTTGTGAACACACCATTTGAGCCCTTGTTCTCTGTGCAAAGTTAAATCAATAGATCCAGCACTTGTGGTTATGTCTGAGTAAGATGTTTGTAGCATGTCTTATGAGGAAAGATTTTCGTCATGAATCCTGATGAAACATTAATCGTTTCCACAGATGCTGCCTGGCCTGCTGAGTTCCTCCAGCATTTTCTCTGTGTACCTGTGATTTCCAGCATCTGCAGATTCTCTCTTGTTGAGGATGGGAGATGATTTGATAGAGGTGGTGTTGTTGTTCCTCTCAGTACACTTACAGGATAATAAGAGTCATAGATCGAGTGAATAGTGTCATTAAGCATTACAACATATAAAAAAGGCCCTTCGGCCCATCTAGTCCATGCCAAAATATTATTCTGCCTTGTTCCATCTGGAGCATAGCCCTCCACTTCCCTCCCATCCATGTTCAAAGTTCAAAGTACATTTATTATCGAAGTATGTATACTACAGATAGCCTTGAGATTCCACTCCCTGCAGGCAGCTACAGAACAAGAAACCCAATAAAAAAGACAAGACCATCAAACATCCAATGTGCAGAAACAGAACCAGTCATGCAAACAACAAAAGTAAGCGAGTAGCATTCAGGACGGAAGTTCATGGAAGTGAGTCCATAGGCACGAAGCTTCGCACAGCCAGTTCAGGAGCCTGTTAGTTGTAGGCCACAGCCACACTTCAGCACAGGGATGAGTAAATCTTGCAGAGCACTGAGGTGGACACTGGCCAAAAATTTATCCAAATGGCCATATAATTTTTCCCCAGGGCAGAAATATCCAATATGAGGGGGTGTAATTCTAAGATGATTGGAGGAAAATATAGGGGGAATGTCAGAAAAAAGTTTCTTTACATAGAGAGTGGTGGGTGCATTTAATGCCCTATCAGGCTGCTGGTAGAGGTACATACATTAGGGGCATTTAAGAAACTCTTAGATCGGCTCATGGATAATGGAAGAATAGATGGTTCTGTGGGAGGGAAGGGTTAGATTGATCTTAGAGTTGGTTAAAAGGTTAGCAGAACATTGTGGACTGAATGGCCTGCAATATGCAGTACTATTCGTTCTTCTATCAATTGCTGTTGACAGCTTTCGTCAACTTAACTGGGTAGTACCTGAAGCCAAAACCTTAGACAAAATCGTACATGCACTTTTTATCAGGAGTGAAAGCATGCCACCTGGGACCCAGGGGATTGGGACGGAGGGGTTGGTGATAGGGGAAAGAATTGTAGTTGTGGCCTGATTGGGATCAAGGAAGAAGCCTGTGATAAGAAACCAGAAAATGGGTATTGAAGGAGGAGGATTGAGGCCAGTGGATGGAGGAGAGTAGGCAGCGACTGGCCAAGGGTGTAGGACGTAGAAGTAGAACTCAGTGAGTGGAAGGTTTTAACCCTAAGGAATTGGAAGATTAGATTTTGTAAAGAAAGATTTTGGCACATTAGCCTTCATAAATCAGAGTATTGAGTACAGGAGTTGGGATGTTATGTTGAAGTTGTATAAGATATTGGTGAGGTCTAATTTGGAGTATTGTGTACAGTTTTATTCACCTACCTACAGGAAGGATGTAAGTATGATTGAAAGAGTACAGAGAAAATTTACAGGGATGTTGCTGGGTCTGGAGCACCCGAGTTATAAGGGAAGATTGAATAGGTTAGGACTTTATTCCTTGGAACATAGGCTGAGAGGAGATTTGACAGAGGTACACGAAATTATGAAGGGTGCAGATAAGGTAAATACAAGCTCCATGCTGACAAATACAGTACTGTGGCAGCCTTGCTATATCTATGTGCCCAGGGCAGAAATATCCAAGATGAGAGGGTGTCCTGTATAATAGTCCTATATAATAACACAGTCCTGTATAATAACATTCATATTGAGGTATTATGCTGCTTTTCGGTTATTGGTGAATCACTGGTTAAAGTAGAGATGCAGATTATAATCAGTTGAAAACAGCAAATGCCCATCACTGAATATAGTTAATGATGTTTATCTTAACCATTTGGTGAAAGAAGTTTGTAGTTTGCCAAGTATTTGTATTTATTTAAAGTAGATAGAACATGTGCTCTTATAAGGACAAATCAGCCTTAGTATAGTCTTGTAACACTTCTCACACTCTTAAACTTTTCGATACACTTCTCACGCTCTTAAACTTTTCAATACACTTCTCACACTCTTAAACTTTTCGATACACTTCTCACGCTCTTAAACTTTTCAATGATTTTAAGTTCCCTGGCTCCCACCGCTTTATTTTCACCATGGATGTCCAGTCCTTATATACTTCCATCCCCCATCAGGAAGGTCTGAAAGCTCTATGCTTCTTTTTGGATTCCAGACCTAATCAGTTCCCCTCTACCACCACTCTGCTCTGTCTAACGGAATTAGTCCTTACTCTTAATAATTTCTCCTTTGGCTCCTCCCACTTCCTCCAAACTAAAGGTGTAGCTATGGGCACCCGTCTGGGTCCTAGCTATGCCTGCCTTTTTGTTGGGTTTGTGGAACAATCTATGTTCCGTGCCTATTCTGGTATCTGTCCCCCACTTTTCCTTTGCTACATCGACGACTGCATTGGCGCTGCTTCCTGCACGCATGCAGAACTCGTTGACTTTATTAACTTTGCCTCCAACTTTCACCCTGCCCTCAAGTTTACCTGGTCTATTTCCGACACCTCCCTCCCCTTTCTAGATCTTTCTGTCTCTGTCTCTGGAGACAGCTTATCCACTGATGTCTACTATAAGCCTACTGACTCTCACAGCTATCTGGACTATTCCTCTTCTCACCCTGTCTCTTGCAAAAACACCATCCCCTTCTCGCAATTCCTCCGTCTCCGCTGCATCTGCTCTCAGGATGAGGCTTTTCATTCTAGGACGAGGGAGATGTCTTCCTTTTTTAAAGAAAGGGGCTTCCCTTCCTCCACTATCAACTCTGCTCTTAAACGCATCTCCCCCATTTCACGTACATCTGCTCTCACTCCATCCTCCCGCCACCCCACTAGGAATAGGGTTCCCCTGGTCCTCACCTACCACCCCACCAGCCTCCGGGTCCAACATATTATTCTCCGTAACTTCCGCCACCTCCAACAGGATCCCACCACTAAGCACATCTTTCCCTCCCCGCCTCTCTCTGCATTCCGCAGGGATCGCTCCCTACACGACTCCCTTGTCCATTCGTCCCCCCATCCCTCCCCACTGATCTCCCTCCTGGCACTTATCCGTGTAAGCGGAACAAGTGCTACACATGCCCTTACACTTCCTCCCTTACCACCATTCAGGGCCCCAAACAGTCCTTCCAGGTGAGGCAACACTTCACCTGTGAGTCGACTGGGGTGATATACTGCGTCCGGTGCTCCTGATGTGGCCTTTTATATATTGGCGAGACCCGACGCAGACTGGGAGACCGCTTTGCTGAACATCTACGCTCTGTCCGCCAGAGAAAGCAGGATCTCCCAGTGGCCACACATTTTAATTCCACATCCCATTCCCATTCTGACATGTCTATCCACGGCCTCCTCTACTGTAAAGATGAAGCCACACTCAGGTTGGAGGAACAACACCTTATATTCCGTCTGGGTAGCCTCCAACCTGATGGCATGAACATCGACTTCTCTAACTTCCGCTAAGGCCCCACCTCCCCCTTGTACCCCATCTGTTACTTATTTTTATGCACACATTCTTTCTCTCACTCTCTTTTTTCTCCTTCTGTCCCTCTGAATATACCTCTTTCCCATCCTCTGGGTCCCCCCCCCCTTGTCTTTCTTCCCGGACCTCCTGTCCCATGATCCTCTCGTATCCCTTTTGCCTATCACCTGTCCAGCTCTTGGCTCTATCCCTCCCCCTCCTGTCTTCTCCTATCATTTTGGATCTCCCCCTCCCCCTCCAACTTTCAAATCCCTTACTCACTCTTCCTTCAGTTAGTCCTGACGAAGGGTCTCGGCCTGAAACGTCGACTGTACCTCTTCCTACAGATGCTGCCTGGCCTGCTGCGTTCACCAGCAACTTTGATGTGTGTTGCTTGAATTTCCAGCATCTGCAGAATTCCTGTTGTTTGCATAGTCTTGTAACCCTTGGTTATAAAGTCGGCACAACATCAGGCTGAAGGGCCTGTATGGTGCTGTTATATTCTGTGTAACACAGCAGAAGGTTAACAGCCATTATAGGATATAATCAAAGTTTAAAATAAATTTATTACCAAGGTACGTACTGTATGTGTCACCATATACTGCCCTGAGATTCATTTTCTTGAGGACATTCACAGTGAATACAAAGAAACACAATCGAATCAATGAGAAACCACACACAAGACAAACAACCAATGTGCAAAGGACAACAAACTCTGCAGTTTGGAATATTACATTTTATAAAGGAACACATGAAATCACATAGGGAATAAGACACATTACATCATGTAAAAGAGCACGTTACAGTGAATTCCAGTTCGTTAGGACACATCGGGACAAGTACATTTTGGCCTAATTAAGGCCAAAGTTTCATGAAAATAAAAGTTATATAAAAGACCAACTACGAATGACAAATATGTATTTAACTGAAATACAGAACAAATTAAGCCCTACCATTATGACTACAGTACTATAAAACTGTGTATTAGTTCCTAATGGTTATCAACAGAGGAATTCATCCAGTCTGTGCTGACAGGTACCTTTGATTGACTGTAAATGGACAAAATCAGCACAGATCATGTAGATAATAGACTGCCTTCATACTACACTTTCAATGACTGCATCCTCCAAATCTTCATTTTTATTGTAACATACAAGGTGATTGTTGTTACCTTGAAATTCTTTGTAGGTCCTAACTTGTCAAAGTAGTGAAATCATTTCATTTTCACTCCCGGCCATTTCTGGCATCTCCAAGGCTGAATGCTTGAAACCACAGTGAGTGAAGCAGTTCTGAATTGTCTTACTGCTTATTTCTTGCCAACTATCAGTGACAGAAATCACTGCTTTTTAAACACAAACACACACAACTGACACTGTTAATTGAGGGCCGATGGCCCAGTGAACAGGAATCTACTGTATTGTGTGTGTAATACAATGCATTCCTTCAGACTTACTGTCCGACATGTCACAGAAAAATTAGTAGTTCACATAAAGTAAATCATTCACATTTCTTTCTAAAGACACACTCAAAATGTAAACCGTACCGAAATGCATTGCTACATATCAGAGACTGCTATTTTGTCTTCACAATCAATAAAAGATTGTAACATGATTTTTTTTTCAAATGGAAGCAACAGAGCCTTAAAAGCTTAGGCACCAAAATTACTTTTATACGTTTTTTCCCTCTGGTTTTAATTGCTCTAACAGGTTTAGTCTGTAACAGGACATGGTCTGCTGCTTACATTAAATACAAATATAACCTGCATTACTATAGGGATTGTACTTTGTTTATTCAAAACACGTCGTCCTATGATCTTGCTATTCACCACTTTGGGTTGAATATGTTTAATTTTTGCCTTCTTGTATTTTCCTCTTTCCCTCTCGGTCAGAAGAAGGGTCTCGGCCTGAAATGTCGATGTCTGTTCATTTCCGTAGAACCTGCCTGACTTGCTGAATTCATTCCTCCAGTATTTTGTGTGTGTTGCTTTAGATTTTTTTAGATTAGATTAGATTAGATTATGAGGACACTCAGTCCTCGTTTATTGTCATTTAGAAATGCAAGCATTTAAAAATGATGTAATGTTCCTCCAGTATGATATCACAGAAACACAAGACAGACCAAGATTAAAACTGACAAAAACACATAATTATAACATATAGTTACAACAGTGCAAAGCAATACTGTAATTTGATAAGAGCAGACCATGGGCACGGCAAAAAAAAGTCTCAAAGTCCTGATAGCCCCAACATCTCACGCAGACAGTAGAAGGGAGAAACTCTTCCTGCCATGAGCTTCCAGCGCCGCAAACTTGCCGATGCAGCATCCTGGAAGCACCCGACCGCAGTCGGACTCTGAGTCCGTCCGAATACTTCGAGCCTCCGACACCGAGCACTGAGCACCATCTCTGCCGAGCGCTTCGACCCCGGCCCCAGCCGCCAAGCAACAGGCAAAGCCGAGGATTTGGGGTCTTCCCCTCCGGAGATTTCAGATCCCACAGTAGCAGCGGCAGTGAAATAGGCATTTCAGAAGTTTCACCAGATGTTCTTCCATGCCCTCACGTCTGTCTCCATCAAATCAGGATTGTGCATGGTCCCCTACTTGACAGATAACAGATATTCATCACCGGAGAGGCCGCGCGCGCTGCATCGCCCTGCCATCTTCTCCTCGCCAATTTCCAGCATCTGCAAAATTTATTGTGTTTAAATTTAGCCTATCACAATATACTACAGTTTGCACTGGAGACAATCAGAATATTTTCAAGATTTCCTTGTCAGGTATCATCATTATGAGCCATGTCACATGACGGGGGTGATCATGGTCTATGACCACGATTGTCCTTGGCAGATTTTTTTACAGAAGTGGTTCACCTTTGACAGGTATAAACAGTTTTAAACCAACTCTCAGATATGCACACTCCCTAGCCTAATCTCCCCAGTCAGAGCCAGTGTGGGTTCGAGACACAGAACGTAGAACATTACAGTACAGTACAGGTCCTTCTGCCCATAATGAGGTCAATCTAACCCCACCCTCCTCCATAGCCCTCTATTTTTCTTTCATCAATGTGTCTATCTAAGAATCTCTTAAATCTTCCTGATTATATCCATATCTAACACCACCCCAGCTGCGCATTCCAAACACCCATCACTCTCTGTAAAAAATCCTGCCTCAAACATCCCCATTTTCCTTTCCTCCAGTCACCTTAATCTGCCCTCTCATGTTAGCCATTTTGACTGTGGGTAAGTCTGGCTATCTACTCTGCCTTGTACATCTCTATCAAATCACCTCTCGTCCTCCTTTTCTCCAAAGAGAAAAGCCCTGATTCACTCAACCTCTCCTCATAAGACATGCTCTCTAATCCAGGCAGCATCCTGGTAAATCTGCTCTTCACTCTCTCCAACATTTCTACATCCATCCTATAATGAGGCAACTAGAACAGAACACAGGATTCCAAGAAACACACACAAGATGCTGGGGAAGCCCAGCAGGTCAGGTAGCATTTATGGAAATGAATAAATAGATGACATTTCTCACCAGGGCCCTTCTTCAGGACTAGAAAGGAAGGGGGAAGACGCCAAAATAAAAAGGTGGAGTGAGGAGAAGGAGGATAGCTCGAAGGTGATAGGTGAAGCAGGTGAGTTGGAAAGGGAAAGGGCTGGAGAGGAAGGAATCTGATAGGCGAGGAGAGTGGAGAGAAAAGGACGGAGGAGAAGGGTCACAGGGGGAGGTGATAGCCAAGTGAGAAGAGGTAAAAGGTCACAGTGCAGAACAGAAAAAGAGGGGAGCCGGAGGGAAACATAGTTTTACCAGAAGGAGAAATCGATGTTCATGCCATCAAGTTGGAAGCTACCCTGACGGAAGATAAGGTGTTGTTCCTCTGCCCTGAGGGTGGCCATGGACTGACATGTCAGCGCAGGAATGGGAACTGGAATTAAAATATTTTGCCAGGAGGAAGTCCAGCTTGTGGTGGTTGGAGCAGAGATGCTCGAGGAAGCTGTTCCTCAGTTTAAGGCAGGTCACACCAATGTAGAGAAAGCCACACGGGGAGCACTGGACACCAGCAGGTGGACCCAGCAGATTCCCAGGTGAGGTGTTGCAACACCTGGAAGGATGGCCTCGGGTCCTGAGTGGAGGTGAGGGAGGAGGTAAATGGGCAGGTGGATAAGTGCCAGGAGGGAGATTACTGGGAAGGGATGAAGGGACAAGGAAATCATGGAGGGAGCGATCTCGGCGGGATGCAGAGAGGGGGGGAGGTAAAGGTATGTTTGATGGTAGGATCTCTTTGGAGATTGCCGACATGAATGCAGAGGCTCATGCGGGGTTAGGAAAGGACAGTATTCCAAGTGTGGTCTAACCAGAGTTTGATAGAGCTGCAGGATTACTCCCTGGCTCATCTCGAGTCCTCGCATTCTATGAGGCAGGGCAGAGGGCCAGGTTTGGTTTATTGAATTATTATTTATATGGGTAATTCTTGTATCTATTTAACCACAATTAACACATTAACCAGTATACAATATCGAATTAAGTCTGTGTAATCAAGCAACTTATTACCTTCCTTTTGCTCTGGAAAAAAGTCTATGAAAAGAAACCATATAAATCCTTGCTACCTCATTACAGGCCTAATTAGTCAGTAAAGCTATCTCTGAATCTAATGCCACCGGGAAGAAAATATTCCCTCTATTCTACTTTTAGTAAAAATGAGGGTCAGGAAATGCCATTTAATGAAAGATTAGCTTCATGTATATCGAAACATGAAGCTGGGGAGTGAAGTCAGCACATGAGCTCCTCTACTGTCGAGATAAAGCCACACTCAAGTTGGATGAAGAACAGCTTATGTTCCTAGGAAGAGGAACGTCGACTGTACTTCTTCCTAGAGATACTGCCTGGCCTTCTGCGTTCACCAGTAACTTTGATATGTGTTGCTTGAATTTCCAGCATTTGCAGAATTCCTTGTGTTTACCTTATGTTCCGCCTGGGTAGCATCCAACCTGATGGCATGAATATTGATTTCTCTAACTTCCGTTAATGCCCTTCCTCCCCCTCTTACCCCATCCCTAATTTTTTTTTCCCTGTCTTTACCTTTCATAATAACTCCTTGCCTAATCACCATCTTCCTCTGGTGCTCCCCTCCCCCTTTCTTTCTTCCAAGGCCTTCAGTCCTATGATACTCTCCCTTCTCCAGCCTAGTATCCCTTTAGCCAACCAACTTCCCAGCTCTTTGCTTCATCCCTCCCCCTCCTGTCTTCTCATATAATTTCGGGTCTCCCCCTCCCCCTCTTCCTCCCACTTCCAAATCTCTTACTATCTCTCTTTTCCGTTAGTCCTGACGAAGGGTCTCGACCTGAAATGTCGACTGTACTTCTTCCTATGGATGCTGTCTGACCTGCTGCGTTCCACCAGCATTTTGTGTGTGTTGCATGAGGTGAAATGCTGGGGGCAGCCGGCATGTATCACCACCGTTCCAGCACCAAAATAGCATGCCCACAACTTACTCACCCTAACCGGTACATCTTTGGAATGTGGAAGGGAACGGGAGCACCAGGGGGAAACCCGCATGGTCATAGTGAGAATGTTCAAACTCCTTACAGAAGGTGCGGGAGGAAGGTGCCTGTGATTGACCAGTCTCTCCCTCACTCTTGCTCACTGCTGCAGCAGGATGGTGCCGGAGTCCTGGGTCGCGGTCAAGGTTTAATTGCCGCAGTCTGTGGTTTAGACTCTGTAGTTCGTGTTATGATGTGTTTCTGGTTTCTGGTCGCTCCTTTTTTTATTGCTATTTTGTTGCAACTTTGATCGGGGCGGACTGTCTCTGCGGCCTGCAGTCAACGAACAACACAGCGCTAAATTGAACTGAACTACACGCTGAACATTCCGGGACTGTTTCAAGGACCCTGCAGTGTGATGTTTAACATTCTGTGTGTTACTCACACATGTTTTGCTGTTTGTGCAATTTATTCTTTTTTTTTGCACTTTGTCTGTTTGATGATTTCTTTGTTTGGGTTCCATTTTGTTTCTTTGTTTGTGGCTGTTTGTGGGAAGAAGAATCTCATCGTTGTGTACTGCATACATAATTTCATTAGAGTACTTTGAAATTGTACTTGCACTCAGAGTCAGTGAGACCAAAGAACTGTTTGTGGACTTCAGAAAGGGTCAGACGAGGAACACACACCAGTCCTCACAGAGGGATCAGGAGTGGAACGAATGAGTAATTTCAAGTTCCTTGGTGTCAACATGTCTGACGATCTATCCTGGGCCCAACAAGTCGATGCAGCTACAAAGAGGGCGCAACAGCGGCTAGATTTCATTAGGAGTTTGCGGAGATTTGGTATGTCACCAAAGGGAGTGAAAAATTTCTACAGATGTATCAATGTATCATTCTAACTAGTTGCATCACCATCTGATATGGGGTGGGGAGCTATTGCACAGGATCGAAGTAAGCTGCAGAGAGTTGTAAACGTAGTCGGCTCCATCAGGGGCACTGGCATCTGTAATATCCAGGACATCTTCAAGGAGCAATGCCTCAAAAAGATGACATCCATCATTAAGGACCCCCATCAGCCAGGACATGCCCTCTTCTCATTGATGCCATCAGGAAAGAGGTACAGGAACCTGAAGGCACACACTCAGCGATTCAGGAACAGCTTCTTCCTCTGCCACACACATCAAAGTTGCTGGTGAATGCAGCAGGCGAGGCAGCATCTCTAGGAAGAGGTACGGTCGACGTTTCAGGCCGAGACCCTTCGTCAGGACGAAGGGTCTCAGCCTGAAACGGTCCTGACGAAGGGTCTCGGCCTGAAACGTCGACCGTACCTCTCCCTAGAGATGCTGCCTGGCCTGCTGCGTTCACCAGCAACTTTGATGTGTGTTGCTTGAATTTCCAGCATCTGCGGAATTCCTCGTGTTCTTCCTCTGCCATCTGATTTCTGAATGGACACCGAGCAATACACACAAAACGCTGGGGGAACTCAGCAGGTCAGGCTGCATCTATAAAGTGGAATAAACAGTCAATGTTTCGGTCCTGATGAAGGGTCTGGTCATCTTTTTCTATAATTAAGTATTTCATTGTACTACCGCAGTGGCAACTTCCACGAGATATGCTGGTGATATTAAACCTGATTCTGATTCAGATCTTTGAGTGGAAACTATGCTTGAGGATCGCTGTGACGACGCTAACCGCTACGCGATTGCGCTGCACATTTTGTTGCAAGCATTACAAAAAGAAGATGAGAGAGATTTCATTCCCAAACGTTGATGTATAACCTTAAAGGAGAAGTCTTGCTTATTAGTTGATGTTCTCAGTAGTCATAGTCATAGTCATACTTTATTGATCCCGAGGGAAATTGGGTTTTGTTACAGTTGCACCAACCAAGAATAGAGTATAAATATAGCAATATAAAATCATAAGTAATGAAATAATAATATGTAAATTATGCCAGGAAATAAGTCCAGGACCAGCCTATTGGCTCAGGGTGTCCGACCCTCCAAGGGAGGAGTTGTAAAGTTTGATGGCCACAGGCAGGAATGACTTCCTATGACGCTCTGTGTTGCATCTCGGTGGAATGAGTCTCTGGCTGAATGTACTCCTGTGCCCACCCAGTACATTATGTAGTGGATGGGAGACATTGTCCAAGATGGCATGCAACTTGGACAGCATCCTCTTTTCAGACACCACCGTATAGGAGTTACTCACTGTATAGGAGTTACTTGGCCACCAGAAGGAGCACAGTCTAGCACAGGGGTTCCCAACCTTTTTTAATGCCAGTACCCCAGATTGGGAAGCCCTGGCTAGCTTAAAACCGACGGAGTGAACTATTGTAAGTTGTTTCAAAAGTTGTAGAGATGTCATAAATAAAGCAACAATCAGCATTTTCACGGAGCTGATTTGATGAATGTAGCTGGATGTCAAAATCGGGACCCTGGTCAATAATAGCACGACAGAATTCGCATAACGAAGGAAGCAGAGGATTTTTAACTGGCACAAGTTGATTTATCATTAAGGCTGCTCCATGAAAGTGTTGCCGAGCAGCCAAATGGAGATCAATTAACTGCTAGGTCCATGGGAAAAAAAATTAGCAACCTTGCTGCACTCCATTTGCCGAGAGGTCAAGCACTAAGAGAGAGATAATTGCTACGAGCAAGCAGAATGGATTAGGGATGAGCGGGATGTGATGATGTATGTTCGGTGACAAGGTACGTGACAGAGATTTACGCCTGGGCCTGTGACTGCTAGTCTCGGCAAGGACACAAGGACAGGGGAAGGAGACCCATGGAAAACAATTAGTGCTTCTTCCAAGCAAGCAGTTCTTAATTAGCCATTGCATGTCAGCAAGTGTATTCCTGTCCCCAATTTTTTTAAAAAGATATCTCCCATTAATTATAACGCAGCAGTGAAAATATTTGACAGAAGTGCCTATTTTGCATTCTCAGATAAATGAAACACATTTTAAAATATATTAGAAGGTGGCAGATTCAGTAACCCTTTATCGTACAGTCACTGAGGATGGTAGTTAGTCTCCTAATTAATATTAAAAATGTCGAGTTCACATCTAACTTGATCTTCCAACTTGATCTTCCTACAAGATGTATGGATCATCCTCAGTAGTGAATGCTGTTAAAGTCATATACACTCTTATCTAGGATTCTGGAAGGGTAGTGCTGGCACCAGTAAGTCCTACAGTCCATTTCCCATTTTATTCATATACATTCAGTGGCTTTGCTAGGTACCCTAATAATGTGGTCACTGAGTGGATGTTCACGGTCGTCTGCTGCTGTAGCCCATCCATTTCCAGGTTTGACAAGTGTGCGATCAGGGATGCTCTTCTGCATATCACTCTTGTAACATCCCCACTTCCTTCCCTTTCTCCTATGGTCCACTCTCCACCTCTTCCCCACCCACCGGACTTCATCCATCACCTTCCAGCAAGCCTCCTTCCCCTCCCCCCACCTTTTAGTTCTGGCTTCTTCCCCCTTCCTTTCCAGTCCTGAAGAAGGGTCTTGGCCCAAAATGTTGACGGTTTACTAATTTCCATAGATGCTGCCTGACATGCTGAGTTCCTCTGACATTTTGTGTGTGTTACTGTTGTAACGTGTGGTTACTTGAGCTACTGTGGCCTTCCTGTCAGCTTGAACTGGTCTGGACGTTCTTAGAGTTCATAGTGAAGAACGTCCAGACCAGTTCAAGCTGACAGGAAGGCCACAGTAGCTCAAGTAACCACATGTTACAACAGTAACAGTTACATCATGAACAAGGTGTTTTCACCCACAGAACTACCATTTTGTAAAACTCGATAAACTGTTGTGTGTGGATTCACCGTCCTCTGGCCGATGAAATTCCTCCTTATCTCTCTTCTAAAGGGAGTCTAAGGAGCGCCACGTGGCGTAGCGGTTAGCACAATGCTATTACAGTTCAGGACACTGGAGTTCAGAGTTCAATGCTGGCATCCTCCGTAAGGAGGATTTGAACATGGAATGCATGCATTTTCTCCGGGTGGTCTAGTTTCTGCCCGTGGTCCAAAGACATACTAGTGAGTAGGTTAATTGGTCATTGTAAATTGTCCTGTGATTAGGCAAGGGTTAAATCGGGGGTTGCTGGGCTGCACCCCCCGGAAGGACCTGTTCCACAGTGTGTCTCTAAATAGATGTCCTTGTACTCGGAGACTATGCTTTCTGGTTCTAGACTCCGCCGCTATAGGAACTATTCTGTCTGTCCACGTCCACAATCTCCGATTGGTTTCAATGTTAGGGAATATTCTCGACATGATCTATTATATCTTATTTTCATTTTTTTAATTAAGCCGTGCTATATACACTGTAAATATCTATTTTGCACGGACTGGAGAACCACCACAATTTCATTGTCTTGAGCAATGACAATAAGGTTCTGTTCTGTGCTTTCTATCATTTCTGATGTTTAGTTTTTATTTTTTACTATATCACCAAGAACAAAAGAAGTAACAAGTGATGATCTCAAAACAAAATGAATGGATATCACTGGTTCATTAGGTGTTGTGCCAGGTGTGAGAGTCTGGTTAGACATTAACCGATCCTTCAGAGGAAGTGTCGAAGCCAATTCTAGTCTCATTTTTTGGAGGCTGGGGAGGACATGCTTGAGTGATTTTTAATTGCACTGTCTTACTGACCTGGCTGTGTTTCCTGTCTAGCAGTGTAGTTTGTATGTTTGTGAACGTGTGTGTCTGTTGGTTAGCTCTGTGGGAAGAGGTGTGTGTGTCCAAGCAGGTTATCTTTTTTATTCTGCCATGCATTCCTTTTTCGTACACTTGCATTTTTCTGACTACGTGCCTGGGTGATTCCATGGATTAAAATGCATGCCCTCAAAGGAATATCTGGAAAGTTAATTTTAAGACTGTGTAGCTATTAATTCTCCCAGAGTTCTGTTACTTAAGAAAAAATGCCACAAATGCAGTATGAACTTACAGTAAGCATTTTACAACCCAATAAAAAGCAATCCCTTGCTGGCCAAGGAAAATAGTAAATCAGTACTTTTACACCTTTCTGCAGTGGCAGATGTATCTCAGTTAAACATAGTGCTTCGGACAATGCCGCACTCCCTCAGTACTGCACTGATTCATGACTATATTATGTACTCTCGCCTCTCGTGTTCAAAGATTCAAAGTACATTTATTATCAAAATATGTATACAGTATACAACCCTGAGATTCGTCTTCTTCACAGACAGCCACAAAACAAAGAAAACCATAGAACCTGTTCAAAGAAAGACATCAACCTCCCATGTGCAAAAAAAAAACAAATCACACAAACAGCAACAAGAAAAATGAGCAAAAAGACAGAATATAAAACACGAAATCGAGAGAGTCCAGGCACATTCAGTTCAGCTTGGTATTCGTTATCTGCTGACTGCTCCGTTTCAAAATCGCCTAAAATAGTAACAAAACAAGGAGCGACCAGAAACCAAAGACACATCGTATGTGAACTACAGGGAGGCTTTTATCTCAGGATTTTCTGGTAAACACACAATCTCAAAGAAACGTACAACTGTATTTGTCTTATAGGTAACATAGAAACATAGAAAATAGGTGCAGGAGTAGGCCATTCGGTCCTTCGAGCCTGCACCGCCCTTCAGTACGATCATGGCTGATCATCCAACTCAGAACCCTGTACCTGCCTTCTCTCCATACCCCCTGATCCCTTTAGCCACAAGGGCCATATCTAACTCCCTCTTAAATATTGCCAATGAACTGGCCTCAACTGTTTCCTGTGGCAGAGAATTCCACAGATTCACCACTCTCTGTGTGAAGAAGCTTTTCCTAATCTCGGTCCTAAAAGGCTTCCCCTTTATCCTCAAACTGTGGCCCCTCGTTCTGGACTTACCCAACATCGGGAACAATCTTCCTGCATCTAGCCTGTCCAATCCCTTTAGGATTTTATACGTTTCAATCAGATCCCCCCTCAATCTTCTAAATTCCAACGAGTATAAGCCTAACAGGGCAACTGTTTAACAACAAGGCCGGGCAATGCCAACATACTCCATTAAGTAACCAGTCGGTGGTGTAGTGGCATCCGCACTGGTCTTCAAGGTGAGTGGTCCTGGGTTCGAATCCAGGCAGCTCCTTGAATACTTTCCATCTGCACTGGGTTGAATGTCAAGCTAGCGACTCAACTTTGTACAAATCAGACAAAAATGCTATAGGCACTTCCGGAAGTGCCAGAGGGTATGGAAAAGAACAAGGACGACAACTCGTCAAAGTATCTGCAGATCGTCAGCTTGTTCAGTCTTAAGTTAGTCCTGTCCAGATTTATCCATTCAGGTCCAGGACACTATGGAGTGGGATCTTCTCCAAGGATCATGGCCGTGTTGAGTCGGAGAAGCTTGCAGGCTCCAGGGATCCTGAGAGCGATGCTGCCTGGAGCTTAGCTCCTGCTGGTGTCACCCATCGAGGGGGACATTCCAGACAAACGGCGACCAAACCAAAACCTCACCAGTGGAGCCAGCGGAAGATGATGATCGTCCCAACGGCAGTGAAGGCGGAGGAAGGCTGCAGCATAAAGGATCCCTGGACGGCTTTCATTCCATGTTACTGGACTCTGACCCTAGTCTGTCAAGGACCGTGTGGTGGCTGCCTGTGGATCCGCCTCTCCGCGTTAAACAAAGTCAGGCGCAGGCATTCTCCATTAGTGGAATATCCCCTTAGGAGAACATCATACTCACCTCGAGTAATCGCAGAAAGACTATCATTTTACGTGGGAAATTACTCAGTGCCAGTAACATGCATTAACATTAATATAAAACACAAAAGGCATATTTCAGTGCAGATAATGCAGACTGAGCGGAAATGTACTGAAATATTGCTTTTATCTTTTACGTTCTGTCTGTTTTTCAATCATTTTGGTTTGTTGCCATTTTTGGGCAGTTTTTTGTGCATGTAAGGGAGGGGGCTTTGATGTTTGATGTTTTTCATTGAACGGGTTTCAGGGTTGTTTACTGCATACATAGCCAGCTGGTGGTGTCGTGGCATCAGCATCGGCCTTCGAGGCGAGTGCTCCCAGGTTCGAATCCGACTGGCTCCTCGCACGCTTTCCATCTGTGCTGAGCGGAGCGTCGAGCTAGCACCTCAGCCTCGTAAAAAACACACAAAATACTGAAGAAACAGCAAGGCTGCTGCCCGATGCACCACAAGGCATAGAGAATAAAAATAATAACAATACTGCTAGGACGCAATATCCATGGTCAACTATGACCAATGGAGGCCTCAGACTTTGATAATAAATGTACTTGGAACTTTGAACATGCATTGGTTATCTCTAACTTCAGTATGGCTTGAAATTTGAACAGTTAAATAACAAACTAGTTACCAGTAGGTTGACTCGGGCATTTTTACTCTCTGTAGGTTCAGATGTAGCACTTGACAAGAAGAATTAGTCTGGCATAATTACATGCAAGGAAAGGAAATTGATCCAATGTCTAATCGAATCCAGTTTGTGTGCATTATTGCAGACAGATTTATCATTGTGTACTGATGCCTCCCAAGTGGGACTCACAAGATGGAGGGACTGGCATCAGGGATGTGTAAGAGTGCCTGACTGCAATCTTCATAAGGCATTAAAGCAAACGATTACCACCGTATTGACTTATTTAGAGATACAGGTGGAACAGACCCTTCTGGTCCTACGAGCTGCACCACCCACCGACCCAACTATTTAACTCTTGTCTAATCACTGGACAATTTACAATGACCAACTACCCTACAAAATGGTACAAAAGGACCTAGTGCCTGAAAAGAGTTTATTCACGTACTAAGTGGTATGTCTGGAGGAAACTGGAGCACCCGCAGGAATCCCATGTGGTAATGGAAAGAAAGTATGAACTCTTTACAGACGGTGTCAGAATTGAACTCCAAATTCCAGAGAGCCCTGAGCTGTAATAGTGTTGGACTAACCACTACGCTATCCTGTGTGAATGTGTGATAGACTTTCACCACGATATCTTCGAGCCTGGAGTCTGTTGGCTTACTCTGATGTGGATGATGGCAGACTCGGTCGCAACGGCTTCTATAGGGCCAACCAAAGGTGTTAGTGTCTTGTTTAATCGCAAGATACTACTGAACATTCAGAAATTCAAGTACTGCAGGACTAGCCCATCAGCGAGTTGCTTATTGGCCAAGGAGCAGGAAGAGCTGGACTCGATGCAGACCGTGTTGATGCCTGCTACAGCGAGGTATTGGAGTTGAACAGTGAAGGTGGTGTACAATCTAACAGCGAGTGATTGTCTTAGTCATTTTTCTTTGTGATCACAAGACCCCATTGGGCATTGGTAATGTGGAATGCTGCAAGTCCGGATCACTGGTTTATTGACGGGACCGATGGCGGAGGAGTTGTGTGGCCTCGGTTGTAGTGAGGATTAGGCCTCAAGCCATGGTGTCGCTTGTCTGCAGCTGCCAGGTGTGTTGAAAGGCCTAGACAGAGTAGATGTGGAAAGGATGTTTCCCATGGTGGGAGAGTCTAGGACAAGAGGGTACAGCTTCAGGATAGAAGGGCACAATTTCAAAACAGAAATGTGGAGGAATTTCTTTAGCCAAGGGGTGGTGAGTTTGTGGAATTTGTTGCGACATGCAGCTGTGGAGACCAGGTTGTGGGTGTATTTAAGGCAGAGATTGATAAGTTCTTGATTGGACATGGCATCAAAGGTTACGGGGGGAAGGCCGGGAACTGGGGCTGAGGAGGGGAAAAAAAACAATCAGCTATGATTGACTGACGGAGCAGACTTGATGGGCAAGGTGGCCTAATTCTATTCCTATGTCCTATGGTCTTATGGTCTTATTTTCGTATGTGAGAGATTCTTCACAATCTGTGTTTATCATCACAATCTCTGTTTTTCACATGAGAGACTTTTCACAATCTGCTTTTCACATGTGGGAGATTCCTCACAATCTGTTTTTCACGTGTGAGAGACTCTTCACAATCTGATTTTCACATGTGAGAGGTTCTTCACAATCTGTGTTTATCATCGCAATCTCTGACTTTCACATGAGAGACTTTTCACAATCTCTGTTTTTCACTAGTGACTCTTCACAATCTGATTTTCACGTGTGAGAGATTCTTCACAATCTTTTTTTCACATGTGAGAGACTCTTCACAATCTGCTTTTCATGTGTAAGATTCTTCACAATCTCTGTTTTTCACGTGAGAGACTTTTCACAATCTCTGATTTTCACATGGAAACTTCTCATAATTTGTTTTTCACATGTGAGAGATTCTTCACAATCTCTGTTTTTTTACACGCGAGAGATTTTTTAAATCTCTGGTTTTTAACGTGTAAGAAATTGAAAAACATTTAGTGTTTTCCCAGCGTACATAATGAATAAAGTCTTCTCGGTCTTCCGGCAAGTTACTGGTATCGATTATAACCAACGTTTCAATGACACACTCTGCCACCTTCATCGAAGTTGGCAGAGTCTGTCATTGAAATGTTGGTTATAATGATACCTGTACCCAGCTGGAAGCCTGAGAAAACTTTATTCATGTAAGAGATTCTTCACAATCTATTTTTTTACCTGTGCTACATGATCGTGGACGTATTTTATTCTCGTTTAAATTTAAATTTCACTTATTTCTTCAAGATTCAGGTTGTTAAGTGTGCATTGAAATATCGAGGGATAAACATTGTTGGACTGGAAGAGCCTGGTACAGTGCTGTATCTCTAAATAAATATAAATGTACTTAGAGTTTAAATCTGTGTCCCCAGACATAAAAGTTATATGAAATTGCTTAACAAGATAAACTGCTATGGCATTGCAGGAAAGATACTGGCATGGATAGCAGAATGGAGGAGACAGTGAGTGGGAATAAAGGGAGACTTTTCTGGTTGGCTGCCAGTGACTGGTGATGTTCCTCAGGGGTCAGGATTGAAACCGCTACTTTTCACATTGTTTGTCAATGATTTGGATAATGGAATTGATGGCTTTGTGACAAAGCTTGTGGATGGTACGAAGATAGGTGGAGGGGTAGGTAGTGCTGAGGAAGCAATGTGATTGCAGCAGGACTTAGACAAATTGGAAGCATGGGCAAAAAAGTGGCAGATGGAGTACAGGGTTGGGAGATGTATGATAATGCATTTTGGTAAAAAGAATAATAGTGTGGACTAATATCTAAATGGGGAGAAGATTCAAACATCAGAGGTGCAGAGGGTCTTGGGAGTCCTCATACCAGACTCCCAGAAGGTTAATTTGCAGGTTGAGTCTGTGGTAAAGAAGGCAAATGCAATGTTAGCATTTGTTTCAAGGGGAATAGAATATGAAAGCAAGGAAATAATGCTGAACCTTTATAAGACACTAGTCAGGCTGCACTTGGAGTATTGTCAACAGTTTGGGCCCCATATCTCAGAAGGGATGTTTTGTCATTCAAGAGGATCCAGAGGAGGTTCACGAGGATCATTTTGGAAATGAAGGGGTTAATATATGAGAAGTGTTTGGCAGCTTTGGACCTGTACTCGCTAGAATTTAGAAGAATGGTGGTGGTGGGGGGGGAATCTCATTGAAGCCGACTGAATGTTGAAAGGACTGGATAGGGTGGATGTGGAGAGGATGCTTCCTATGTTGGGGGTATCCAGAACTAGAGGGCACAGCCTCAAGATTGAGGGCTGACCCTTTAGAACAGAGGTAAGGAGGAATTTTTTTAACCAGAGGGTAGTGAATTTGTGGAATGCTCTGCCACAGACTGCGGCGGAGGCCAAGTCCATAGGTATATTTAAGGTGGAAGTTGATTGTTTCCTGATCGGTCAGGGCATCAAAGGATATGGCGAGAAGGCAGGTGTATGGGTTTGAGTGGGATCCGGGATCAACCATGATGGAATGGTGGAGCAGACTCGATGGGCTGAATGGCCTCATTCTGCTCCTGTGTCTAATGGTCTTATAAGAACATATTCTCTCTATTTGCCATATGCAAACTTATCATAATCTTCTACATCTTTATCACATCTCCACAAACCTTTTCTCCAAGGAGAACAACTTCATGTCCTCTAGTCTAATCTTTTGATATTCCTGATCCCTGGAATCATTTTAATAAATGATAATTTCCCACTGTTGCCTGTAAGGGGTTTATACGTTCTCCCTGTAACTGTGTGAGTTTCCTCTGGGTGTTGCGGCTTTCACCCACAGACCAAAGGTATACCGGCTGGTAGATTAATTGATCATTGTAATTTGTCCCATGATCAGGCTATTGTTAAATTGGGTGGCATGGCTTGAAGGCCCAGAAGGCCTCCTTCACTCAATATCTCAATAAATCTGCGCTCCTAAACAACTCCACCTTCTCTAGTCTACCCTTCCCTCTAGTCTAGCCTTCCCTCATGTCCAATCTTCTGATACACCTCATCGCTGTAATCATTCTAATAAATGTACTCTCCAAACCCTCCACGTCCTTTCAGACATGGGGTTGTCAGAATTGGAGCGCAAGTCTGGCTGTGGCCTAATCAGTGTTTTACAAAGGATCAACATGACCTCCAAGTCATGCGTGTAGCAAAACCTCTCTCACTTGTATCCCTTGAGTCAGCAAGCCACCTGCCAACACGCCACCTTTCCTGACTGCAGTAACTCTGAGTGATTGAGGAGGTTGCACTCCAACTCCACTAACCATAAACAATTGTCATTGCTGTTCCTCTTTGACCTAATACTCATGTTTCATGCCACCCCCCCCCCCCACCACCTATAGGGTTCAAAATACTTGCCTTATACTGTCAGCTGTTCGATATGTTTCTGAATTTTACCAAGTCATAATCTCTGGATTACATTTTCACGTGGTCAAATGCAGTAATAAATATAAGTGACACTGCAAATCCAGAATAACAGATGCAAAATGTAGGAGGGACACAGCAGCTCAGGCAGCATCAGTGGAATGGAATAAAGTGGCGATGTTTCAGGATTTTGTCCCAAAATGTCAGCTCTTTATTCCTTTCCATTGATGTTGCCTGACGTGCTGTGTTCTCCCAGCATTTTGTGTGTGTGTGTGTCTTCAAGTTCAGTTACAATGGAATCGTATGCTTTATTTCAATAAAGGTAAAAGTGCAAAGTCAGTTTCAATGAATTCGTACACTTGCAATGGTATGCACTTAAAATCAAAATCAGGTTTAATATCAGCGGCATATGTCCTGGAGTTTGTTGTTTTTGCAGCAGCAGTGCATTGAAATGCATAATAATAACAACTTTAAATTACTTTGTGTGTGTGTGTGTGTGTGTGTGTGTGTGTGTGGGTATCTATTTATCTACCTATACACATAAAGTTAAATTAAATAAGTAGTTTTCTTTGGTTCAGCAGAGGTGAACAAGCTGTTCCTGAATCGTTGACTGTGCGCCTTCAGGCTCCTGTACCTCCTCCCTGATGGTAGCAATGAGAAGAGGGCATGTCCTGGGTGATGGGGGTCCTGAATGATAGATGTTGCCTTTTTGAGGAATCACTGCTTGTAGGTGTCCTGGACGCTGGGAAGGCTAGAGTCCATCATGGAGCTGACTGAATTTACAACTTTTTGCAGCTTGTTTTGGTCTGGTGAGGAAGCCGAGGGTCCAGTTTCAGAGGGCTGTACAGAGGCACAGGTTTTCTAGGTGGGGAATACAATTTTAAAAGAAATCCTGGCTTCTGCACTCTGTGCAGGTATATGCCTTCAAATAACAGCCTTGATTATTTACAAAGCTGAGATGATCAATCTCAAGGCTTTCTTCTAATGGCTACTGACTCAAATGTTTATAACTTATTCACTGCCCAGTACACTACTGGTGTTTACGGCAGCAATACAGTTCTTCCATCTCTGTCTGTCAGGAGGACTCTTCATTGCTGTTTCCATAACAATTTTGTATGACCAGTCAGGGTTGTTAGCCCTGAGCTGAACCCCTGAACCTGGAGGACAGGTAGACCACTCTTAGTCTGGCTTTTACCCTTTGACCTGTTTGGCATGGGTGACCCCACCAAGAGCCAAAGCATGTAGCCCTGACTCCTGCCAACATAGCTCTCTGGATCGTTCTCTAGACCACAACAAGGCTGTGGTCCTTTTGGATGCATGTTTGTAAGTACTTGGAATCTATTTTAAACTGCTACTTGGAATATTATAGTGAAGTAGTACGTGGACAGCCCTGTAGCAGCTAGTCCAACACAATTACAGTGCTACTGATCTGCGTTGAATTCTACTACGCTCTGTAAGCGGTTTGTATGACTGTGTGGGTTTTCTCTGGGTGCTCCTGTTTCTTCCCACGTCCAGAAGCTGTATGTGTTAGTAGGTTAATTAGTCACATGGGTGAAACGGGCAATCCAGGCTCATCGGGCAGGAAGTGCCTGGAGTCATCATCTCATACAGAAGTACAGCACAGAAGTAAGCCTTTCGACCTATCTAGTCCACAGCAAATTATTATTCTGCCTACTCCCATCGAGCTGCAACAGGATCGTAGCCTTCCACTCCCCTCCCATCCATGTACCTATCCAAATTTCTCTGAAACAGTGTTGAAATAGAGCTCGCCTGCACCACTTGTGCTGGCAGCTCGTTCCATGTTCTCGCCTGCAGAATGAAGAAGTTTCCCTTCATGTCCCCGTTAAACTTTTCACCTTTCACCATTAACTCAAGGCCTCTAGTTCCAGGGAAAAACACACAATATGCTGGAGGAGCTTAGCAGGTCGGGCAGCATCTATGGAAATGAATAAACAGTCGAATGTTTCAGGCTGAGACCTTTCATCAGGTCCTGGAGAAGGGTCTCGGCCTGAAACATCAACTGTTTATTCATTTCCATGCTGAGCTCCTCCAGCATTTTGTGTCTCTTTCAAGAGGAGTCCAGATTTTTTAATGGAGCTGAGTCAGTACAATAATCACTTCAGGCAAGATTCAAAAAAAAGGATAATCTTATTCAAATGCTGAGCTGTTTGAGCAAAAAGTATGCCTTCTCTTCAATCTCTGAGCTTTATTCACAGAAGAAACAAAATCATTTGATCTAACACTTCCATTTTGATGGATACAGTTTCAATAAAACAAAATTAAATGGTGTCGAATGATTCAGAGAATTAGAATCCCCTTGCTGGTCGCTTCAAAGTTCAAAATAAATCTATTATCATGGTGACTGTCTCCTTGAGATTCATTTTCTTGCAGGCGTTCACAGGAAGATAAAGGAATACAATAGTATTATGGATATAAACAAAGACTGACAAAAAGCAATGTGCAAAAGAGAATAAATTATGCAAATAATAATAAAAGTAACAGTGAGAACAAAGGGCTGCAGAGTCCCCGAAAGTGAGTGGGATGAGTTCCGCACTGAGCTGGGCGAAGTTATGTACACTGCTTCAGGAGCCTGATGGTTGAAGGGTAATAATCGTTCCTAAACCTCGTGCTGTGCGACTGAAAGCTCCTGTACCTCCTCTTCCTGATGGTAGAACCGAGAAGAGAGCACGGCCCGGGTGATAAGGGATCACTTCCGCTGCTGCACACCACTTTCTGAAAAGCAAAATTGTGGATGCTTTTACACAAGAATTTACATTAGTAGTTTTCCATTACCTCATCCTTTCTCTCTGCTCCCTTTTTATACAATTCTTTCTTCTTTTTTATGGCTGAATATATTATTGTTGCATTTATTGCTTTGACGAACATACCATAATAAATTCCAAGTGCTACTAAGTGCATACAGCAAATAAAGTTGTTAGTTATAATATTAGACCCCTTCCCACTCTATTGATTATTCCTGTCACTGCAGTATTAAGGCTTTAAACCATTCTTTATCATGCTGTTTATAAATACATATGGCTGATTATGTATGTATCCAGGTTTCATTCCATTTCTGTACTTTAACCCCTAACTTTGTATTTTATATTATTTTTTATTTATAATTGTTGGAAGTAATCTTCCGTTGCATGTTGCACCAACACACCACAGCAAATTCAAAGTTCAAAGTAAATTATCATAGTACATATATGTGACCACTTACCACCCTGAGATTCGTTTTTTTGCAGGCATTCACTGTAGAATAAAGAAATACAATAGAATCAGTGAAAAACTAGATACAAGATAAGACAAACAATAGTGATAGGGGTAGTGATAGGGGACTCGATAGTTAGAGGTGCAGGTAGGAGGTTTTGTGGTCGTGACAGAGAATCCAGGATGGTTTGTTGCCTCCCGGGTGCCAGGGTCAAGGATGTCTCTGATCGATTGCATGACATTCTGAAGTGGGAGGGTGACCAGCCAGATGTCGTGGTGCACATAGGCACCAATGACATAGCAAGGAAGAGTGAAGAGGTCCTGGACAGTGAGTATAGAGAGCTTGGTAGGAAGTTGAAAAGCAGGACCTCCAGGGTGGTAATCTCAGGATTTCTACCTGTGCTAGGTGCCAGTGAGGGTAGGAATAGGATGCTCTGGAGGAGGAACAAGTGGCTGAGGAACTGGTGTAGGGGGCAGAGTTTCAGATTTCAGGATCATTGGGACCTCTTCTGGGGCAGGTGGGACCTGTACAAGAGAGACGGGTTACACTTGAACCACAGGGGGACCAATATCCTTTCAGGGAGGTTTGTTAGTGCTATTGGGGAGGCTTTAAACTAGATTTGCAGGGGGATGGGAACCAGAGTGCCAGAGCTGACAGTGTGGCTGGGGTGAAAATAAATGATGTTGAAAGTTTAAGCAAATCCGCTGATAGAAAGGTTGTGAGTGGTGGTAAAAATCTTCTGAGGTGTATATATTTCAATGCTAGGAGTATTGCGGGGAAGGCGGATGAGTTGAGGGCGTGGATTGACACGTGGAATTATGATGTTGTAGCAATTAGTGAAACTTGGCTACAGGAGGGACAGGAGGGGCAGCTTAATATTCCAGGGTTCCGATGTTTCAGATGTGATCGAGGCAGAGGAATGAAAGGTGGGGGAGTAGCATTGCTTGTTAGGGAAAATATTACAGCAGTGCTCAGGCAGGACAGATTAGAGGGCTTGTCTACTGAGTCCTTATGGGCGGAGCTGAGAAACAGGAAAGGTATGGCCACATTAGTGGGATTGTATTACAGACCACCCAATAGTCAACGAGACTTGGAAGAGCAAATCTGCAGAGAGATAGCAGACAACTGCAGGAAACATAAAGTTGTGGTGGTAGGGGATTTTAATTTTCCATACATTGATTGGGACTCCCATACTGTTAGGGGTCTAGATGGTTTAGAGTTTGTAAAATGTGTTCAGGAAAGTTTTCTAAATCAGTATATAGAGGGACCAACTCGAGGGGATGCAATATTGGATCTCCTGTTAGGAAACGAATTAGGGCAAGTGACGGAAGTCTGTGTGGGGGAGCACTTTGGTTCCAGTGATCATAATGCCATTAGTTTCAATTTGATCATGGACAAGGATAGATCTGGTCCTAGGGTTGAGGTTCTGAACTGGAAGAAGGCCAAATTTGAAGAAATGAGAAAGGATCTAAAAAGCATGGATTGGGACAGGTTGTTCTCTGGCAAAGATGTGATTGGTAGGTGGGAAGCCTTCAAAGGGGAAATTTTGAGAGTGCAGAGTTTGTATGTTCCTGTCAGGATTAAAGGCAAATTGAATAGGAATAAGGAACCTTGGTTCTCAAGGGATATTGCAACTCTGATAAAGAAGAGGAGGGAGTTGTATGAAATGTATAGGAAACAGGGGGTAAATCAGGTGCTTGAGGAGTATAAGAAGTGCAAGAATATACTTAAGAAAGAAATCAGGAGGGCAAAAAGAAGACATGAGGTTGCCTTGGCAGTCAAAGTGAAGGATAATCCAAAGAGCTTTTACAAGTATATTAAGAGCAAAAGGATTGTAAGGGATAAAATTGGTCCTCTTGAAGATCAGAGTGGTCGGCTTTGTGCGGAACCAAAGGAAATGGGGGAGATCTTAAATAGGTTTTTTGCGTCTGTATTTACTAAGGAAGCTGGCATGAAATCTATGGAATTGAGGGAATCAAGTAGTGAGACCATGGCAACTGTACAGATTGAAAAGGAGGAGATGCTTGCTGTCTTGAGGAAAATTAAAGTGGATAAATCCCCGGGACTTGACAGGGTTTTCCCTCGGACCTTGAAGGAGACTGGTGTTGAAATTGCGGGGGCCCTGGCAGAAATATTTAAAATGTCACTGTCTATGGATGAAGTGCCGGAGGATTGGAGAGTGGCTCATGTTGTTCCATTGTTTAAAAAAGGATCGAAAAGTAATCCGGGAAATTATAGGCTGGTGAGTTTAATGTCAGTAGTAGGTAAGTTATTGGAGGGAGTACTAAGAGACAGAATCTACAAGCATTTGGATAGATAGGGGCTTATTAGAGAGAGTCAACATGGCTTTGTGCGTGGTAGGTCATGTTTGACCAATCTGTTAGAGTTTTTCGAGGAAGTTACCAGGAAAGTGGATGAAGGGAAGGTAGTCGATATTGTCTACATGGACTTCAGTAAGGCCTTTGACAAGGTCCCGCATGGGAGGTTAGTTAGGAAAATTCAGTCGCTAGGTATACATGGAGAGGTGGTAAATTGGATTGGACATTGGCTAGATGGAAGAAGCCAGAGAGTGCTGGTGGAAAATTGCTTCTCTGAGTGGAGGCCTGTGACTAGTGGTGTGCCACAGGGATCAGTGCTGGGTCCATTGTTATTTGTCATCTATATCAATGATCTGGATGATAATGTGGTAAATTGGATCAGCAAGTTTGCTGATGATACAAAGATTGGAGGTGTAGTAGACAGTGAGGAAGGTTTTCAGAGTCTGCAGAGGGACTTGGACCAGCTGGAAAAATGGGCTGAAAAATGGCAGATGGAGTTTAATACTGACAAGTGTGAGGTATTGCACGTTGGAAGGACAAACCAAGGTAGAACATACAGGGTTAATGGTAAGGCACTGAGGAGTGCAGTGGAACAAAGGGATCTGGGAATACAGGTACAAAATTCCCTAAAAGTGTCGTCACAGGTAGATAGGGTCGTAAAGAGAGCTTTTGGTACATTGGCCTTTATTAATCCTAGTATTGAGTATAAGAGCTGGAATGTTATGATGAGGTTGTATAAGGCATTGGTGAGGCCGAATCTGGAGTATTGTGTTCAGTTTTGGTCACCAAATTACAGGAAGGATATAAATAAGGTTGAAAGAGTGCAGAGAAGGTTTACAAGGATGTTGCCGGGACTTGAGAAACTCAGTTACAGAGAAAGGTTGAATAGGTTAGGACTTTATTCCCTGGAGCGTGGAAGAATGAGGGGAGATTTGATAGAGGTATATAAAATTATGCTGGGTATAGATAGAGTGAATGGAAGCAGGCTTTTTCCACTGAGGCAATGGGAGAAAAAAACCAGAGGACATGGGTTAAGGGTGAGGGGGGAAAAGTTTAAAGGGAACATTAGTGGGGGCTTCTTCACACAAAGAGTGGTGGGAGTATGGAATGAGCTGCCAGACGAGGTGGTAAATGCGGGTTCTTTTTTAACATTTAAGAATAAATTGGACAGATACATGGATGGGAGGTGTATGGAGGGATATGGTCCGTGTGCAGGTCAGTGGGACTAGGCAGAAAATGGTTCGGCACAACCAAGAAGGGCCAAAGGGCCTGTTTCTGTGCTGTAATTTCTATGGTTCTATGGTTCTATGTGCAAAAGAAGCCAAAACTGTGCAAGTACAAATATAACAAATAATAATAATAACAATAAATAAACAGTACACAATAATATTGAGAAGATGTGTCCTCAGTTCGTGATGCATGTAAATATTCACTCAGTAGCCACTTCATTAGCTGTACCTAAACCTGCTCGTTAATGCAAATATCTAATCTTCCAATTATGTGGCAGCAACTCAGTGCATAAAAGCATGCCGACATAGTGAAGAGGTTCTTTTGTTGTTCAGACCAAATATTAGGATGGGAAAGGAATGTGATCTAATTGACTTTGACCATGGAATGATTGTTGGTGTCAGAAGGGGTGGTTTGAGTATCTCAGAAACTGCTGATGTACTGGGATTCTCACACATAACAGTCCCTAGGATTTACAGAGAATGGTGCAAAATTTAAAAAAAAATCCAGTGAGCTGCAGTTCTGTAGGCTGAAACTCATTGTTGATGAGAGGGGTCAGAGGAGAATGGCCAGACTGGTTCAAAGGTGACAGTAACTCAAATAACCACACGTTACAACAGTGGTGTGCAGAAGAGCATCTCTGAACAGACATCACATTGAACCTGGGAGTGGATGGGCTACAGCAGCAGAAGACCGCACTCCTGTATCTAATAAAATGGCCACTGAGTGTTGTTCCCTGATCCTTGATCTCGAAGTGCGTTTCAGTGAATTAATTTGATGAGTTCTGTCCAGCATAATTCAATTCAACAGCTGCAGGAACTGCCAGACTCTCACAAGGGAGAGGCCAGCCTGTGCTAACCTGTGGCTTTTTTTTAAAATGGTTTTTGATTTATCTGTCACCTGATCCATCTGCAATGAATAATTTTCATGGAAGGTGCACTTTAATTACTTTCCCATTTAACTTGCATTATCATTCCCTATCTTAGCAATTAATCTCCCCTCGTATCCAATTTCGGCCTTTATTGCTGGCAAACAGGCCCCCTGAATCTTGTGTGCTCGAGCGGGCGCTTGAGTGTTGTTTGACTGAGAGGTTTTCAAACAAGTTTTCACTTCATTAAAGTGCTCAAATCAGCGTATCTCCAGTTCATTGGGGTGAGAGCTGTCTTCGTATCTCCTGAAGTGAACATTTGATTGGTGCTGTGTGTCTAGTCTTTGAACATCTCACGTCTAATTCAGAGTTCTTTACGGTGGGCAATGTTGTTTTCTGTTGAAGATTTGCTTTATTTGTCACACGTACATCGAAACATGCAGTGAAATGCGTCACTTGCATCAACACTTCAGAATTGAAGGGTGATTGCGTCTACCGCTTGTGATGACAGACAATTTGCAGCAGGTGCAGATCCTTGCTCAGGCAGGAGTTAATCCCAGCCTTAACAAACCTCTCAAAGCACTTCATCACAGTAGATGTGCGTGCCAGCAGGCAGTAGACATGACAGTCATTGTTGATCCATGGCCACCTCTTGTTTCAAGAAGATATCCCCCTCAGAGGTGCAGGAGCAACACCTTATATTCTGCCTGGGTAGCCTCCAACCTGATGGCATTAATGTCAATTTTTCCTCCCTGGGAAAAAAACCTTCCCCTCCCTTATTTTTCTATTCCCCACTCAGGCCTCCTACCTCTTCCCTACCTATCACCATCCCCTAGGTCCCCTCCTCCTTCCCTTTTCCCCTTGGTCCACTCTCTTCTCCTATCAGATTCCTTCCTCTTCAACCCTTGACCTTTCCCACCCACCTGGCTTCACCTATCACCTTCTAGCTATCCTCCTTCACCTCCTCCCACCTTTTTATTCTGGCACATAAGTGCACCTCTTTCTCACTCCTGAAGAAGGGTCTCAGCCAAAAATGTCAGCTGCTTATTCATTTCCGTAGATGCTGCCTGGTCTGCTGAGTTCCTCCAGCAAAAGTATTCGGCACGGACTAAAAGGGCCGAGATGGCCCGTTTCTGTGCTGTAATTGTTATATGGTTATAAATGGTTGCCTGGATTTCCAGCATCTGCAGATTCTCGATAGTCATTTGAGGCAGCTCACTGTTCTGCTGGTTCACACTTGTATTTATTATTACCATCGGCACTCTTGATGGTGTGAGCTTCAAGTGAACAAGGAATGTCATTGCTCTCCCATTCAGTCATGGCTGATTTATTTTCCTTCTCAACTTCATTCTCTTGCCCTTTATTCAGAACTTTAGTGGTCCTTAAGAATCTTTCAGATTGCTTGCTGTGAAGGCCATTGTGTACATACATCTATTAATGCTTCTGGACACATCTTCAGTGATGTTCCTGGAATCATCGGGTGTTTCCAGTCTTTCAGCATCATACAACCTCCTCCAGGTGACCCAGCCGGGGCTGATCACACCCCAGCTTGTGTCCAGATGGCTAGCTACTTATGACTCCATGGCTCCCCTCTTTTGAGCCACAGCCATCTTCAGGCCCTCTCTGCCGCTTCGGTGGTACTGCGGATGGCTCTCCTCTTCCTCTCTCCCTCGATGCCCAAATTGCTGAAGGCTCTAACTAAAGAATGGGCTATGAATCCCCTACAACCAACCTCCACTGGGAGACACCTCGCTCTCCATCCAGCCTGCTGACAGTTGCTGACCAGTCCTGCGTACTTGGAGAGCTTCCTTTCAAAGGCCTCTTCCAAGCTGTGGAGGCCAAGTATTTGTGTAGATCCAAAGGTTCTTAACCCCATTCTTCTGCCATCTTCCCGTAACCTTTATTCTGACTTCTGCCTCCTTTCTTTCCGGTCCTGATGAAGGGCCTCAGCTCGATAAACTGTATTTTTCTCGCTCCATAGAATCAGCGCTGTCTTGCTGGGTTCCTCCAGCATTCTGTGTATTGCCCAAGCCGAAGCTGTTTTTAAGGTGATGCTTGCCACAGACTCGTCTATCAGCTTCTCTGAAACCAAACTGTTATTCAATTCCATTGAAGTGGCCAGGTTTGTGTGCCTTTGACTGTAATCCAGCAAAGTACTCTCACTGTGTAGGTGGGAGGTGGAGAAGTTCTTAGTGTGGTTCTCAGATTCCCATTTGTGACAGAGGATTAGGAAGGCTCTGTGATAAAGCAGTCACATGTCTCCCAGATTAAGAAAAGCTAATGTGATCTGGTTCAGATACCTTAATAATTGCTGCAAAGGTGTGGAATCCAAATAATAGTTATGTGTAGATAAACAAGCAGGGTAAAACAGTTGGCCTGGAATTGATTTGGCACCAATATACATGTTTATGAATTTTCGATGACAGATATATGGCATATTGACGGACAGTTAAAATCCTGTGACCAGCAAAGAAATAAATTCACAAATACACAGATTTTGCTGATGCCAGAAATCCAGAGCAACACACACAAAATACTGGAAGAACTGAGCAGGTCAGGCAGCATGTATGAAAATGAATAAACATTTAATGTTTTGGGCCAAGACCCTTCACTGGGACTGATAAGAAAGTGGGAAGAGCCAGAACATGGAAAGGTAAAGGGCCGAAGAAGAAGGAGAGGAGAGTGGACCATGGGAGAAAGGGAAGGAGGAGGGCACCGGAAGAAGGTAATAGGCCGGCAAGGATAACAGAAGAGGCAAGGGAGGGCTAGAGTGGGGAAATTGAAGCAGCGGGAAGGGGAAGGGTTAAAAGTTACCAAAAGTTGGAGAAATCGATGATCATGCTATCATAAACTCACATACTACTTTATTTCAAATCATATTTCAGTCATTGGCTCAATACCAGTTCCTCTGTGTAACTAAAAACATCCAACCTGATGGCATGAATATTGATTTCTCCTTTTAGGGTTTTTACTCTTCCTCCCTTCTTCTATTCTCCATTCTGGCCTCTTACCTCTCCTCACCTGTCTATCACCTCCCCCTGAGCTCCTCCTTCTCTTTCTCCTATGGTCCACTCTCCTGTCCTATCAGATTCCTTCCTCTCCAGTCCTTTACGTTTCCCACTCTCCTTCACCTATCACCATCTAGCAATCTTCCTCCTCCTCCTCCCCCCACCTTCTTACACTGGCATCTTCCCCTTTTCCAGTACTGAGGATGGGTCTTGGCCCAAAACGCTGACTGTTTATTCATTTTCACAGATACTCCCTGACCTGCGGAATTGTGTGTGTTGCTCTGAATTTCCAGCGTCTGCAGAATCTTGTGTGTTTATGAAAAACGTCCACCCAATGTACAAATGCTGATGTAACTAGGAATGTCAGTTGAGAGCTATTTATCCCATTAGATACTTTAACAATATTTGGACTTCAAAGGTGATCAAATCTGTCAGTTCAAAAATGAATACTCAACAGCCATAGTTGTTAATTTTCTATGAGTCTGGATGGAGTCTGACAAAGTACCTTCTTGAGAGAGATATCGTTCCAGCAACATCAGAGGACTATTTCCCCTTTGGTTTCAGACTGAACTAGTCTCTCTATTATTCAGAGAAACCAATTCAGTTCCCAGCCAGAGGGCTCCATATTTTTGAATGATTTTCTGACCCGTTTGCTTTTAATTATAAAAACACTGATAATTGTATGCACAGCAAATTTTGAACATCTATAATCCACGTACAGGGAGTGCAACAGTAGTCAGTTATCAGGATGTGTTCTCAGAGATGACGACGTTCATGGAACCAGTGTTAAGAGGGGTCATTAAGTACAGAGAGAGATGCATTATTGCATTGGGCTATATTGCTGTATATCACCACTGTGATATATCATCCTAGATAACCTACAGTCCAACCACGTTGACGTCACCATCGAGAAAGCTCAGGAATACCACCACTTCCTCCAGGAGACTAAAGGAATTGTCACTGTCAGTCGTTACCAATTTTTGTCAATGCGCCATAAGAAGCCTTCTGTCTGGATGCCTAACAGCTTGGTAGAGCAACTTCTCTGCCCATAACTGCAGGAAACCACAGAGAGCAGTGGACGTGACCCAGCTCCTCATTGAGGCCTGCCCTCTCTCTGTGGACTCCGTCTACACTTCTCACTGCCTTGGTAAAGCAGCCAGCGTAATCAAAGGCTTCACCTTCCCTGAATATTCTCTCTTCTTCCCCCTCCCTTTGGGCAGAAAATACAAAAGCCCGAAATCACATACCTCTCGGTTTAGAGACAGCTTCTATTCCGCTATTAACAGATGACTGAATGGACCTCTTTCACAATCTGACAGACCTCACAATCTGTCTGCTTATGATCTTGTACTTTATTGTTTGCCTGCACTGCACTTTCTCTTTAACTGTTGCTCTTTATTCTGATTTCCGTTAATGTTTTACTTTGTTCTACCACAGTGCACTGTGTAATGAGCCCTGACGAAGGGCAGCCTGTAACGTCGACTGTTTATTCTCCAGCATTTTGTGTGTGTTTCTCAAGGTTTTGTACCTGCAGAGCCCCTTGTGATTGTGTAATAGTCTGCATGAACAGTGCAAGATTAGCTTTTCACTGTATCTGTGTCATGTTGAATGGGGGGCGGGTGGTGGATCTCATTGAAACTTGACAAATATTGAAAGGACTAGATAGAGCGGTTTCCTATGGTGGGTGAATCTATGACAAGAGAGCACAACCTCTGGCGAGAGGGACTTCTCTTTAGAACAGAGGTCAGAAGGAATTTCTTTAGCCAGAGGATGGTGTATCTGTGGAATTCATTGCCACATGGCTGTGGCCGCTAAGTAATTGGTATATTTAAGCAGAGGTTTTTAGGTTCTTGATTAGTCAGGGTGCCAAAGGTGCAAGGAGGCAAGAGAATGGGGTTGAAGGAGATAATAAATCAGCCATGATGGAATGGAGAAACAGAATGAATGGGCCAAATGGCCTAATCTGCCCCTACAGTACTGTAGGGACGTATATATAGCTAGAGGAATAATATATACGTCTTAGGCACGTATATATAGCTAGGGGAATCTAAGACCTTTGCACAGAACATAGAACATATAAATTTTACACCACATCACAGGCCCTTCAGCCCACAATGTTGTGCCGACCATGTAACCTACTCTAGAAACTGTCTAGAATTTTCCTACCGCATAGCCCTCTATTTTTCTAAGCTCCATGTACCTATCTAAGAGGCTCTTAAAAGACCCTGTTGTAAACGCCTCCTCCACCATCACTGGCAGTGCATTCCATACACGCACCACTCTCTGTGTGAGAAACTTACCCCTGACGTCCCCTCTGTACCTGCTTCCAAGCACCTTAAAACTATGCCCCTCGTGTTAGCCACTTCAGCCCTGGGAAAAAGCCTCTGACTATCCACACGATCAATACCTCTCATCGACTTTTACACCTCTGTCAGGTCACCTCTCATCCTCCGTTGCTCCAAGGAGAAAAGGCCAAGTTCACTCAACCTATTCTCATAAGGTACACCCTGCAATCCAGGCAACATCCCTGTAAATCTGCTCTACACTCTCTATAGTATCCACATCCTTCTAGTAGTGAGGTGACCAGAAATGAACATAGTACTCCAGATGGGGTCTGACCAAGTTCTTATATAGCTGTAACATTACTTCATGGCTCTTGAAATCAGTCCCACGGTTTATGGTGCCAACGCACCATACGCCTGTCCTGTAGTAATTTTATGTATTGCACTGTACTGCTACCACGAAAAGAAAACAAATTTCACGACATATGTGAGTGATGATAAACCTGATTCTGACCTGGGTCTGTATTGTGGACTGAGAGTGGGAAGGGGCCAGGGAGAGGGGAATCATGGTTGGGAAAGAGAGAAAGGAGAGGGGAGGGAGCGGGAAGTACCAGGGAGACATTCTGTAACAACAAGAAAGCAATAGTTAGGAATCAAATGACTTTGCCTGGTCAATCAGGGCTGGGTGTGTCTGCACTCAGTCCCTGGCGCTCCTGCCCCACAACCCTTCCGCGGTGCTCTACCTCACCGTTTCCCAACATCCCTTGCTCCCACCACATTTACAAACTTGTTCTCTGCTCCTCATTGACAAATACAGTACTGTGCAAAAGTCTTCAGTGCCCGAGCTATATATATTTCCGAAGACTTTCACACAGTACTGTATCACTTCTGGTCTTTTGTGAGAATAATAAACCAATTCTAATATTAAAGTAGCAGTGGGTGTTTGGACACAGGGATCAAGAACTGAAGTCCAAGTGCAGGTGTAACAGGCTGGATATGAACTGAATGGCTTCTGTCTGCACTCACCTCAACTCTGAACTGATTCCATAACTCTCGTTCAAGAACTCTGTGACTCATGTTCTCGGGATTATTTATTTACTTATTTTTTTAAGTTTTATTTGCACAGTTTGTTTTTTTTTGCATATTGGTTGTTGGTCAGTCTTTGTGTGTAGTTTTTCATTGACTGTATTGTATTTCTCTGTTCTACTGTGAATACCTGCAAGAAAATGAAGAAAATGAATCTCAGGGTTGTATATGGTGACATACACTCAGCAACTTTCTTAAGTGCACCTGTACACCTGCTCATTAATATAAATATCAAATCAGCCAATTATGTGGCAGCAACTCAATGCATAAAAGCATGCAGACATGGTCAAGAGGTTCAGTTGTTGTTCAGACCAAACATCAGAATGGGGAAGAAAGGTGACCTAATTGACTCTGACTGTGGAGTGATTGTTAGTGTCAGTTAGGGTGGCTTGAGTACCTCAGAAACTGCTGATCTCCTGGGATTTTTACACATAGTTGTCTAGAGTTTACAAAGAACGGTGCAAAAAACAAAAAAACATCCAGTGAGCATCAGTTCTGTGGGCAAAAATTCGTTACTAAGAGAGGACAGATGAGAATGGCCAGACTGGTTCAAGCTGACAGGAAGGCGCCAGTAACTGAAATAACCAAATGTTACAACAGTGGTGTGCAGAAGAGCATCTGTGAACGCACAACACGTTGAACCTTGAGGTGGATGGGCTACAGGAACAGAAGACCTCACTGGGCTCCACTCTGGTACCTAATGAAGTGGCCACTGAGTATATATGCATTTTGGTAATAAATTTACTTTGAACCTTTTGTGGTTCTGTGATAAGCAAGGCAAAGGACAGTAGTTCTATGTTATGCAGTAACGGAACAGATTTTTTTTCACCTTGCTTATAACCCCACGTTCCTCATGCTCTCCCGGTCTTGGCAGCTCTGTCACGTACTGCACACTCTGCAGGTTTGCAATCTGTGCTCGCCTATCAGTGAGGGGGAAAAAAGCTGTAATTGATTTCATGTGATGCTTATCCTAGGACAGTCTGATCTGCATAAATACTCGAGCTGAACAATGCCTGTATCTCGCTGAATAACCTAATACTGTTGTTGGTTCTGATGTAAGGAGGCTGCAATCTATGAAGCTGCTCAAAGTGTTAATCCGGCTAATTGCGGTTACTTTCTGTAGCTGCATGCCGTCCACCTCTGTACAAGCGTCGTACACTGATGTGTGGTGGAGTGTATCGCTTCCTGGCCTGGTACGGGAAAAACCAATGCCCAGAATGAAAAAAAATCTACAGACACAGCGCAGTCCACCACAGGCAGCTCCCTCCCCAGCACTGAGCACATTTACAAGGAGACCGCCACAAGAAAGCAATGTCCAAGGTCAGGGACCTCCTATCGTCTGTGCCGTGCTCTCTTCTCGCTGCTGTGATGCTACTTTCCAGGAGTTGTGGACCTGTATTCCCAGATCCGTTTGTTCTACCGCACTTCTCAGTGCCCCACCGTTCACTGTGTAAGACCTGCCCTCGTTGGTCCTACCAAAGTGCAACACCTCACACTTGTCTGCATTAAATTCCACCTGGCATTTTTAGCTCATTTTATCTACAGCTGATGCAGATCCCTCTGCAAGCCATGATAGACTTCCTCAACCCTGGAGTCATCTGCAAATTTGTTGATCCAGGTAACTACATTATCATCCAGATAACTGAAACAAATGACAAATAACAAAGGACACAGCACCGATTCTTGTGGAACACCACTAGTCAAAGGGCTCCAGACAGAGGGGCAACTCTCTGCACTTGGTTAGATCACTTCTTGTCTGGAACCTCTCACCTGATAGGTGACCCTACCAGGAGCTAAGCTCCAGAAAGGATCACGCTCGGGATCTCATGAACCCACAAGCTCTTCCTCCATGACACGGTGATTTAGTCAGAGAAGATCCCAGACTAAAGTGTCCTGGAGCTAAGTGGATAAACGTGGGCAGGAGTAACACACACTGCAGAGAGCTGTAAACTTAGTCAGTTCCATCATGGGCACAAGCCTCTGTAGTATCCAGGATATCAAGGGGGCAAGTGCCACAAAAAGGCGGTTTTCATCATTAAGTACCTCCATCACCCAGGACATGTCTCATTCTCATTGTTACCATCAGGGAGGAGGTGCAGGAGCCTAAAGACACACACTTAACTATTGAGGAATAGCTTCTTCCCCTCTGCCACCTGATTTCTGAATGGACATTGAACCCATGAACACTGAACGCTCTCTCAGTACTCTCTTTTGTACTACTTATTTAATTTAACTATTATAAATATATATACATAATTGCTACAATTCACAATTTTTTTTTCTCTGTTATTGTGTATTGCATTTTACTGCCTCTGTAAAGACAACAAATTTCACAGTGTATGCAGCTGATGTTAAACCCGGTTCCGATTCTGATTCTGAACAAGGTGACAATCTTCAGTTACTTAATGGAGCAAATCGGCATTTCTCCAGGAATACTGAATGGCAACCCGGCCTTGTTGTTAAAGTGTTGCCCTGTTGTTATCCAAATTGTGAATCTGTAGTACTCCTTGCCACAGGCAGCTGTGAAGGCCAAATCTTCAGGTATATTTAAGGCAGAGGTTGATCGATTCTTAAGTGGTCAGGGCATGAAGGGATACGAGGAGAAGGCTGCAGATTGGGGCTGAGACGGAATATGGATCAGCCATGATGAAATGACAGGGCAGAGGTCTAATTCTGCTCCTATATCTTATGGTCTTACAAGACAAATACAGAGTTTTATGGGATTGCCTGTTCACCAGAAGATCATGAGATAAAACCTCACATGGGAGACGTCATTAACATAATGCTATTAACATAGCAATTGCATTATTAGCATAATATATGCATCCTCATTATCCTGAAATTTGACATGTGTTTGCTTTACAACAAATAAACGTGCTTTGTTTTAACAAAATCTCTTTGTAACTTTGTGCAGATGTTGAGAGCAGTCGAGGAAAGACATCTGTGCTCTGGCTAAATGCCATTTGAAGTGATATATGTGTGAGTGTGTGTGTATATGAATATGTTTGATTTTATTTGTTGCTGTGAATATGCTGATAATTGTGCGCAAATCAAAACAGATCAGCAGCAGCCAATTTATATGTTGTGAACCATATGGAGGATCTTCTTGCTTTCAGGCGTTTACATTTAGAATAAACAGTTTTGCGTTCTGGAAGAAACATTTTTGAGTTATTTGTGTTTACCTTACTGGCTCAGAGTCTGTTGGTTTTCGTGCAGGAATGCCAGCATTTCCGACCATAATAAACGGGAGTAAATGGGAATAAACGGGACCTTTTCAGAATGGCAGGCGGTGACTAGTGGGGTACCGCAAGGCTCAGTGCTGGGACCCCAGTTGTTTACAATATATATTAATGACTTAGCCGAGGGAATTAAATACAGCATCTCCAAGTTTGCGGATGACACGAAGCTGGGCAGCAGTGTTAGCTGTGAAGAGGATGCTAAGAGGATGCAGGGTGACTTGGATAGATTGGGTGAGTGGGCAAATTCATGGCAGATGCAATTTAATGTGGGTAAATGTGAGGTTATCCACTTTGGTGGCAAGAACAGGAAAACAGATTATTATCTGAATGGTGGCCGATTAGGAAAAGGGGAGGTGCAACGAGATCTGGGTGTCATTGTACACCAGTCATTGAAAATGGGCATGCAGGTACAGCAGGTGGTGAAAAAAGCGAATGGTATGCTGGCATTCATAGCAAGAGGATTCGAGTATAGGAGCAGGGAGGTACTACTGCAGTTGTACAAGGCCTTGGTAAGACCACACCTGGAGTATTGTGTGCAGTTTTGGTCCCCTAATGTGAGGAAAGACATTCTTGCCATAGAGGGAGTAGAAAGAATGTTCACCAGATTGATTCCTGGGATGGCAGGACTTCCATATGATGAAAGACTGGATCGACTAGGCTTATACTCACTGGAATTTAGAAGTTTGAGGGGGGATCTTATTGAAACGTATAAAATTCTAAAGGGATTGGACAGGCTAGATGCAGGAAGATTGTTCCCGATGTTGGGGAAGTCCAGAACGAGGGGTCACAGTTTGAGGATAAAAGGGGAAGCCTTTTAGGACCGAGATGAGGAAAAACTTCTTCACACAGAGAGTGGTGAATCTGTGGAATTCTCTGCCACAGGAAACAGTTGAGGCCAGTTCATTGGCTATATTTAAGAGGGAGTTAGATATGGCCCTTGTGGCTAAAGGGATCCGGAGGTATGGAGAGAAGGCAGGTACAGGGTTCTGAGTTGGAAGATCAGCCATGATCATACTGAATGGTGGTGCAGGCTCGAAGGGCTGAATGGCCTACTTCTGCACCTATTTTCTATGTTTCTATAAGGCCATAAGACATAGGAGCAGAGTTCCATCGAGCATGCTCCACCATTCCACCATGGCTGATTTATTATCCCTTTCAACTCTATTCTCCTACCTTCTCCCTTTAACCTTTGACACCCTGATTAATCAAGAACCTATCAATCTCCACTTTAAATATATCCAAAGACTTGGTCTCCATAGCTGTCTGTGGCAATGAATTCCACAGACCTGCCATCCTCTGACTAAAAAATTTCCTTCTCATCTCTGTTCTAAAGGATGATTTTTCATTCTGAGGCTCTGCCCTCTGGTCCTAGACTCCTCCACTATGGGAAACATCCCCTCCACATCCACTTTGTGCCCTCTGGTCCTTGACTCCTCTACCTATGGGAAACATCCTCTCCACATCCACTCTATCTGCATCCTCTGGTCCTAGACTCCTCCAGTATTGGAAACATCCTCTCCACACCCACTCTATCTTGTTCTTCAGTTTGACTTTAGGGTTTGCCATGTTGTATGGTTGAGCAATCATGGTCTTCCATCTGTTTTTGATCTGAGAAGTTTTAATAAGCTCTTCAAAACTTTTGCCTGACCATCCCTTGATGTAGCTCATGATGTCATGCTCTGTCGGCCGCAATTTTTTCTTCCGTCAGTTTTTCCCGTTACCTTTGTTAGCATTGATAAAAATGGGATTCCCAGGTGCCATGCCAGCATACTGGCTGAACTCTGCCTGTGATCTCCAAACCGCCCTCTGTGACTGAGCTCTGATAGTAAGAATGACATGGTAACGTACAGACAGTGCAATGCAGTTACAGTCCCAGCAACCTGGGTTTAATTCTTCTACTCTCTGTAAGAAGTGTGTATGTTCTCCCTGTCACACTGTGGATTTCCTCCAAGTGCTCCAGTTTAAGATTCAGATTCAGATTCAGATTCATTTATCACACGTACATCAAAACATGCAGTGAAATGTGTCATTTGTGTTAACAACCAACACTACCTGAGGGTGTGCTGGGAGCAGCCTGCAAGTGATGTCACACCTCTGTCCTCTCTCAGGCTCCCCTTAAATATTTCACCTTTCACCTGAAGCGTATGACCTCTAGTTCTCGTCTCTTCCAACTTGAGGGGGAAAAGTCTGCATACATTCACCGTGCCTATCATCATCACTATGTGTTGTGTTGTATGACGTAGGCGGTCATGGTCTTCCATCCGTGAGGAATTGTTGTCCGTGGGGAAGGCCCCTTTGCACTGCCTTTCCCATTCTTTTTGTCTATCCATGACCATGATTGTGTTAGGCAAATTTTTCTACAGAAATGGTTTGCCATTGCCTTTTTCTGGGCAGTGTCTTTACAAGAAGGTTGACCCCAGCCATTATCAATACTCTTCAGAGATTGTCTGCCTGGTGTCCGTGGTCGCATAACCAGGACTTGAGATCTGTACCAGCTGCTCAGACGACCATCCACCACCTGCTCCCATGACTTCAAATTACTCTGATCAGAGGGCTAAGCAGGTGCTACACCTTGCCCAAGGGTGACCTGCAGACTAGCAGAGAGAAGGAGCTCCTAACACCTCCTTTGGATGAGACATATACCCTTCATAATTTTTTACACTCTAGATATCCATTGAATATAGCCGATACAGTGTGCTTTTTTGAGAGGAGCTTGAAAGGCTATGGGTTGGGTGCAGGTCAATGGGAGTAGACTGAAGACCAGACCAGCACAGACAAGATGGGCAGAAGGGGATGTGTCTGTGCTCTAGTTCTCTATGACTCTATGACATTTCTAAATGAAAAGAACATTCAGAAGCATCGAGAAATCTTGTAGCTTTAACAGATAGTAACATAAGTGCATGTCTTTACTGTCTGCCTCAGTGTTTCAAAGGAGCTTCAAGGGGAGTTGAAAGGGGAAATAAGTGATTCTAAAATCAATAACTGTCCACAGAAAAACCTAGAAGTAATTTGTGTAGGGTATTTGTGGCACCAGGGGATGGTAGTTAGCACATCTCGTCCCCTTCAATAACCTGGTGAAAGCCAACACAAATTCAAAAAAGGCCCAAACCTAAAAATAATTTGTTCCTAAACACAAGAGATTCTGCAGGTGTTGGAAATCTTGAGGAATTCACAGAAAATGCTGAACAAACTCAGAAGGTCAGGCAGCACTGATGAAGAGGAATATACAGTGAGTGTTTTGGGCCAAGACCCATAAGACCATAGGACATGGGAGCAGAATTAGGCTATCTGGCCCATCAAGTCTGTTCCGCCATTCAATCATGGCTGATCCTTTTTTTTTGCTCCTCCTCAACTGCAATTCCTGGCCTTTTCTCTGTTACCTATCAATCTCTGCCTTAAATACACCCAACGACCTGGCTTCTACAATGGCATATGTCAACAATTCTACCCCTTTGTTTTTCTTCTAGATGCTCCAGTTTCCTCCTACATTCTAAGGATGTACAGATTAGGGTTAGTAGGTTGTAGACATGCTATTTTGATGCTGGAAGCAACTTACAGGCTGTCCCAACATAATCTTCGGAATGTGTTAGTTTTTGGTACAAGCATCGCATTGCATTACGTTCGATGTGCACGTGACAAGTAAAACTAATCCAGTCTTGAAAATAAATGTTTGGTGATTGTGAAGATGTAACCGGGCATATGGAATTGGTTTCTGGTAGCTTACCTTGAAGGTCCAACATTTTAATCAATTCATTCTGAAGAACCACCCTCCCCCTGTCCCCATGATGAACATTTTGTTTTAACATTTTACATCCTTAATTTCATACTTTTAAACAAGCTCTGTATTGTTCAAACTGGAGAGCTAATTTATTTATCGAAGTGTAAGAATAGATCACTGAATGACACCATCTTGGTGCGTGAAACATGAAACTTAACGTTCATTTAATAATGTCAGGATAATTGGCCAAGGGGGTTCCATAAAAAGAGTGAAATTCTATACCAAAATCTTAAGTGCTTAGATTTTCTCCTGTTAACTTAATGAGAAATTAAGATTTCTTCAGAACTGAGGTCTGCTGGTTTCTCCCAAAAGAGCCAGCCGGGTCCCTTTTTGACGACAGCTGTCCAGTTAACAATAACCGGATTGCTTTGGGTTGCCTAAGTGTGGGGATTAGGCCATTATGTACAACTCAGCACTTTGCCAGAGTCCGAGAGAAAGCTGCAAAGCATCCAGCTGTTCACATGGCACTGTATTCCCAATGAACGCGCTTGAAAAGCTCATCAAAGTCATCTGAACCCCCTGATAGGTTGCCGCTTGCTCTTCTCCCATTCTGTGCTGTGGGTACAGAAGTACACCAAGTTTACAGGGTTGGTAGATAATGGAGGGGATAATGTTTCTGGAGTGAACGTGTAGCTGATTAAATGAGCAGCAGTGCCCTGAGATTAACTAACAGTTTAAAATTTAGTGGCTTTTTCCACCACGTTGGCCGTAGGGTAGCATGATAGCCTAGTGGTTAGCCCAACACTTTTCAGTGCAAGTGACCGGGGTTCAATTCCCGCTGCTGTCTGCAAGGAGTTTATACGCTCTCCCCGTGAGCACGTGGGTTTTCTCAGAGCGCTCCGGTTTCCTGCCACTTTCCAAAGACGCACTGTTTGGTAATTTAATTCGTCATTGTAGATTGTCTTGTGACGAGGCTTGGATCGAATCGGGGCATTGCTGGGCAGCGCGGCTCAGAGGGCCAGAAGTGCCTGTTCCGTGCTTTATCTTTAAATGAATGAAAGTAATCATCGACAGACCAACTCCCTGCTGTATCTCAATGAATAAATGTACGGATTAGGGTTAGTGAGCTGTGAGCATGCTGTGTTAGTACTGGAGGGCTTGGTGACACTTACAGGCTTCCCTCAGCACAATCCTTGCTGATTTGATTGATGCAAGTGACAGATTTTACAGCACGTTCCGATGGACGTGTGACAAATAAAGCTGATCTTTAATCTTCATTACTTTTGTTGGATTGGAATTTTTCGTGTAGTTTAACTTTCCTGTGCTTGTTTGTATTTTTATACAATCACCCATATACAGGTAATTGTTCAGTGAATTTCCTAGTAGTTGTCATATAGCTGTTTTTGTATTTTTCTAGAAGCTTTTCAGTTTTTCTGCTGCATGTGTCATGCCACTTTTTGGGTGGCAGGGTGGAGATACGTCTCTACCAAAGGAGGTGTAAGGTGCTCCTTCCCTCCGCTTGCCTGCAGGTCACCCCTGGGCAAGGTGTAGCACCTGTTTGGCCCCCTGATCAGGGCCACGTGAAGCCATGGGAGCAGGTGGTGGGTGGTCGTACGAGCAGCTGGTGCAGATCACAAGTCCTGGTTATCTGACCACTGACGCCAGGCAATCTCTGAAGAGTATTGATAATGGCTGGGGTCATCTGTCTTGTAAAGACATTTTCAGAAGAAGGCAATGGCAGACCACTTATGTAGTAAAATTTGCCAAGCACAATCCTCCTCAAAAGGACCACGATTGCCCACATCATACAATACAGTACATAATGAACGAATGAATGATATTATAGGTTAATTCATATCACTGGAATTTCTGGGTATGAGACAACCACAACTTCTTTTCCTTTGTTTTTCTTTGCTCTTGTAATTCTGAATAAAATGGCTGTCACTACCAAGTCCCGGTCTTGACTTCCAAAGAACTTCAGATCAATATCAACAAATCCAATATGTTGCATGAATGGTTTGGAGAGGTGTGGAATTGGAGCTCATCGGATTGTGATGTGGTTCAACATGGACGTAGAGACACTCTTTCCACGCAAAGTTATTGTGCTAATGTAACTGTGTAATTCTACTTGTGGTGTTGTGTCACTTTATGTATATATAATCAATCTATGTATATAAGCTATGTTATGTATTCATAAATATTTCTCATTCCCATTCCCATTCCTGTTCTGACATTTCAGTCCATGGCCTCCTCCTGTGCCGCCCAGTGTGGAGGAGCAACAACTTATATTCTGTCTAAGGAACCTTCACCCTGATGGCATGGATATCGATTTGACCTTCCAGTAAAAAAAATACCTTCCCCTCTTTTTCTATTCCCCGCTCTGACCTCTTATCTCTTCTCACCAGCCTTTCAGCTCCCCTGTGTCCCCTTCTCCTTCCCTCTCTCCTAGGGTCAACTTTCCTCCCCTATCAATTCCTTTCTCTGCAGCCCATTACCTTTCCTACCCATCCAGTTCTTTGCCTTTCCTACCCACCTAACACCTTCAGCCTATTACCCCTTCCCCTCCCCTCCACATTTTTATTCTGGCCTCTTCTCCCCTCCTGATGAAGGGACTCAGCCTAAAATGGTGACTGTTTGTTCATTTCCATTGATGCTATCTGACCAGCTGAGTTCCTCCAGCACTTTTTGTGTGATGGTTTATATATATTGTAATTTCTTATTAGTGTGTTCTTTATCTTATGTTTTTGTGCTGCATCGGATCCAGAGCAAAAATTATTTCATCCTCCTTTACGCTTATGTACTGGAAATGACATTAAACAATCTTGAACCTTGAATCATGAACCTTGAATTAAATTGTGCAAATCCAATCACGAAGGCATCATACTGCATGAAGTGGATATGGGATATGGTGATCTGTGATGTGAAGCTGATTGCATTAATACGAGCTCACACCCCCACTTTACACAAATGCTGCATTACATCAGTGAACGCGCTGTGACACAGTGATGAGACAATTAGCAAGTGATGATACACCATTTCATTTAGGTGATTGTTGCAGTTCACCAGCTCAATCGATTTGTTAAGGGTGTTGTATCATGTGAATGGGCTCATGCTGATGTGTTCATTAACCAGGTTGTGGTGGAATTACTTTACTTATTTTTATTTGGTGATACAGCGCAGAGTAGGCCCGTCTGACCCTTTGAACTTCGGATCTCTCTGTGCTGTAATAGCGTCGCAGTAACCACGACACTACTGTGGTGAAATTATCTGAGCTGGATGATGGCGATCTAGAGAATACTGAGCTGGGGAAGGTAGAGTGGCGGTCAGGGCCTCACTTTACAGCAGCAGTGTTCACCAGTCTGGGTTCAATTCCCACTGCTGCCTCCAAATCCGCCACCACAGCAAAAGCTGGACCATCCCAAGGACTACATGAGAAGAGTTATATCGAGGAGAGGAATGTGGCCAGGATGCATTGTAAGAAACATCTTTCACTTAGCGTTTTAAGATTGTGAGCTTGGGTTACAGTGCGGGGTTTCACGGTATCGTAGCGTTTAGCATAACACCGTACAGAGTTAGCTGTAATGTTCAGGTTCAATTCCCGCTGCTGTCTGTGAAGGATTTGTACATTTCCCCCATGAATGTGTGGGTTTTGAAGTACAAAGTACATTTTATTATTAAAATATGTATACTTTATACAACCTTGAGATTCGTCTCTTTACAGACAGCCATGAAACAAAGAACCCCAATAGAACCCATTAAATCAAAAGAAGACTGTCAAAACACCCAGTGTGCAGAGAGAGAGAAAAACACACTATGCTGACATTAAAAGCATGAAAACAGCATTCAGAACTGAAGTTTCTTTTCCAATCGCACCCTAAGGCTGCAGGGTATATTTCATTTGCTGAATAATTCCATTTAATTGCAGGAAGCTACAGAACTTTATCTTTTGACCTGTGAGTAACCAGTATTGAATCAATCTTAACTTCGAGAATGTAACCCTGTGTGCACGGTTTGTTGTCTTGTTCACACAGTTGTCCACCCTGGTGATGTGCTCTTTCATCGATTCTATTATGATTATTGGACTTATTGAGAACGTCTGCAAGAAAACGAATCTCAGGGTTATATATGCTGCCATATATGTACTGGCGCGCGGCCAAGTGGTTAAGGCTTCTGTCTAGTGATCTGAAGGTCACTAGTTTGAGCCTCAGCTGAGGCAGCATGTTGTGTCCTTGAGCAAGGCACTTAACCACACAGTGCACTGCGACGACACTGGTGCCAAGCTGCATGGGTCCTAATGCCCTTCCCTTGGACAACATTGGTGTCGTGGAAAGGGGAGACTTGCAGCATGGGCAACTGCTGGTCTTCCATACAACCTTGCCCAGGCCTGTGCCCTGGAAACCTTCCAAGGCACAAATCCATGGTCTCACGAGACTAACGGATGCTTATTATATGTACTTTGATCATAAATTTACTTTACTGTTCATGAGCTTCAGTTCTGAATGTTATTTGTTTACTTTTATGATTTGCACGATTTGTTTTTTTTCTACACATTGGGTGCTTGATTGTCTTTTTTTAATTAAGATCTATTGGGTTTCTTTGTGGCTGCCTGTAAGGAGAGAAATCTCAAGGTTGTATATCGTGTACGTACTTTGATAATAAATAAACTTCGAACTTTGAAAGTGTGACTGATTTTTTGGCAAGTGTGTGAGTAAATGTGCATACTTCACTTCTAAACATATGTTCTATACGAGGGGTGATTGATAAGTTAGTGGCCCAAGGTAGACGAAGTCAATTTTAGAAAACCTAGCACATTTATTTTTCAACATAATCCCCTTCTACATTTACACACTTAGTCCAGCAGTCATGGAGCATACGGATCCCTTCTTTGTCGAAGTGGTCCACAGCAGGGGTGATTGATAAGTTTGTAGCCTAAGGTAGAAGGGATGAGTTATTGACTTCAAACTTTCTTGCATTATCACTCATAGAGTTGAACTGCACGTGCATGTAACGAGAGCGTCTTGGATCTCCAGGTGGTCCACAGCAGGGGTGATTGATAAGTTTGTGTCCTAAGGGAGAAGGAGATGAGTTATACAGCTCTCATTACATGCACTTGCAGTTCAACTCTTTGAGTAAAAATGCAGAAAGTTTGAAGTTAATAACTCATCTCCTTCGACCTTAGGCCACAAACTTATCAATCACCCTTGCAGTGGACCACTTTCTGGAGGTCCAAGATACTGACTTCTACAAAGAAAGGATCCGTATGCTCCATGACCGCTGGACTAAGTGTATGAATGTAGGAAAAATATATGTGTTAGGTTTTCTGAAATTAACTCCTTCTACCTTAGGCCACGAACTTATCAATCACCCCTCATATTTGGGAGTAGACTTTCTTTGCAGAGATTTGATCAGAAGTACTCATAGTGCTCTCTGTGTTTCTTTTCCTGTAGAGAAAGATAAGAGAGTGAAAATGGAAATGAAATTCTGATGTGTTTTGATCCTACACAGTACTTCATTACGGCACGACCGAATTTAATAGTCAGTGGTACCACGTATATACAAAGCATTAATGACATATATTTCCTCCTGTCTGGCCTCTGTTTCTGAATTCTGAATTGCTGTGTATATTAGTCAATATTAAAAACGTTCAAAACCTGACGTGTTTTGGCTTTAGAACGAGATGCGTTTGTGATACAGTTTGTATTTTTGTTGCAGGCTCAGATCAATTGTTACAACCATTACTGTTGTCACTTTAATCAGAATCAGAATTTGGTTTATCATTGACATATGGCATGAAATCTGCTGTTTTGCCGCAATACATAAAAATTACTGGATAAGTTACAGTAAAAATACTATAAGTTTGAGGTAAGCAGAAGGACTGTAGAATTAGTCAGCTCCATCTTGGGTACTCGCCTCCATAGTATCTAAGGCATCTTCAAGGAGCAGTGCCTCAGTAAGGCGGCATCCATCATTAAGGACCCCATCACCCAGGAAATGCTCTCTTCTCACGGTTACTGTCAGGGAGGAGGTACAGAAGCCCAAGGGCACACACACAATGATTCAGGAATAGCTTCTTCCCCTCTGCCGTCAGATTTCTGAACGGACGTTGAACCCATGAATGCCACCTCACTACTGTTTTTGCACCACTTATTTAATTTAACTATTTGATGTAGATACTTATTGTAATTCACAGTATTTTTGTCTACATTGTCATGCATTGCTTTGTACTGCTGCCACAAAGTTAACAAATTCCTGGTGGTTTTATTAGACCTGATTCTGATTCTGAGTTGCAATAAGAATATATAAAAATAAATAGTTCAAGTTCAAGTTTATTGTCATTCAATCATATAAATATATACCTCAAAATGAAATGACTTTCCTCCAGCCCGAGGTGCACAATACTCTCTGTTACTCTCCCCCTCCTTTACTCTCTGTACACCCATGACTGTGTCGCCACCCACAGCTCCAATCTGCTAATTAAATTTGTTGACGACACTACACTGATTGGCCAAATCTCAAATAATAACGATGTGGCCTACAGAGAAGAAGTCACCAACAGTGGTGTCCAGAAAACAACCTCTCTCTCAATGTCACAAAAACAAAGGAGCTGGTTGTGGATTACAGGAGGAATGGAGACAGGCTCACCCCTGTTGACATCAATGGATCTGGGGTTGAGAGGGTGAACAGCTTTAAGTTCCTCGGCATAAACATCACCGAGGATCTCACTTGGTCTGTACATACTGGCTGTGTGGTGAAAAAGGCACAATAGTGCCTCTTTCACCTCAGACGGTTGAAGAAGTTTGGTATGGGCTCCCAAATCCTAAGGACGTTCTATTGGGGCACAATTAAGAGCATCCTGACTGGCTGCATCACCTCCTGGTATGGGAACTGTACTTCCCTCAATCGCAGGACTCTGCAGAGAGTGGTGCAGACAGCCCAGCACATCTGTAGATGTGAACTTCCCACTATTCAGGACATTTATAGTGACAGGTGTGTAAAAAGGGCCAGAAGGATCATTGGGGATCTGAGTCACCCCAACCACAAACTGTTCCAGCTGCTACCATCCAGGAAACGGTACTGCAGCATAAAAGCCTGGACCAACAGGTTCCGAGACAGCTTCTTCCACCAGGCCATCAGACTGATTAGTTCATGCTAACACAACTGTATTTCTATGCTATATTGACTGTTCATATTTAGCTATCTTGTTACTGTCCTGTTGTACACACTATTTATTATTAATTACTATAAATTGCACATTGCGCATTTAGACGGCGACGTAATGTGAAGATTTTTACTCCTCATGTACCTGAAGGATATAAGTAATAAAGTCAATTCAGTTCACTACAGTACATATAACTCACACACAACACATAAAGTAATATTACCAGAAATACCTTAACAAATAACAAAATATATTCCAGAAGATTGACATTTAGCAGAAGTTGCATTTATGACACACGTTAAAATGTAAACAGTATAACTCTGCTGGTGTTCCATACCTTTGGAGACCTGGGTGGTGGCAGGGAGTTTAGTAGTCTCACAGCTGGGAGGAAGAAGCTGTTTCCCATCTTTACAGTTCTTGGCCTAATGCTACGGTACCTCCTGCCTGATGGTAGGGGGTCAGAGAGATTGTTGGATGGATGGGAGGGATCACTGACAATACTCAGGGTCCTGTGTATGCAGTACTTCTGATAAATATCTCAAATGAGGAAAGAGGGACCCCATTGATCTTCTCAGCAGCCCTTGGCATCCTTGGTAGGGATTGTGACCGGTTGCCTTGCAACTCCCATATCAGATGGTGCCACTGGTCAAGGCATGCTCGATAGTGCTCCTGTGAAAATTGGATAGAATGGGAGGTGGGGGAGAGGCTCGCTTGCCTCACTCTCACCGGGAAGTGGAGATGCTGCTGTCTGCTCTTGATTATTGTTATATGGAGTATTTTCCAAGGAATCCTTGTCCTAAGGCAAGTAAGTCCTGCCTGATGGTAGGGGGTCAAAAAGATTGTGGAGGGAATAGCAAGCAAGATCGCAAGATAGTGTAGCATAACAAATTTCAATAAAATAAATGCACTCTACAAAATTGTGTGCAGCTGTAACGCTCCAATTAATAGAACCTTTTTTAGTGCCTTGGTCAGAACCCCTCTGGAGTACTGTGTAGACCTTTGGGCAACGCGCTAAAGGAAGAGGCTTCTCCTGCAGATTTACCCTTAATGATACCAGGATTTAAAAGATACAATGGTAAGGACACACGTTACAGACATAATTATTTATTTTTTTAAGTTAGCATGTCTCTGTTATTACTTTTAAAATGTTATTTCAAAGTTCAAAGTATGTTCATTATCAAAGTATGTGTACTATATACAACCTTGAGATTCATTTCCTGACAGGATCCACAGAACAATGAAAGCCAAAAGAACCCATATGAGAAAGACCGTCGAACTCCCAATGTGCAGAGAAGAAGAACATATCAAGCAAATAGTAACTGCAAGTACATAGCATTGTGAACTGAAGTCCACGAAGAGAGTCCCATTGTTCAGCTTAGTTCAGTTCAGAGCCAAGTTGTGGAACAGCAATCTAAACACCAGCTTGTCTCTTGCCTGAGGCCTCAACACCTTGACTTTTACCATCTTGTCTGACTCCTAAATCATCAACCAAACATCGGGTACAATTGCTTCGATATGCTCTGGGCTCAGGACCGTGCCACCTCGATTCAGCCTGTACCTAACCTTTCTGATTCGGCCCGGTGCTTAAATCTCTGTTCAGACATCGAGTTCAGTTGCCCCAATCCTCTCCGGTGCCTGGACCCCATTACCTCGATTCAGCCTGGACCTGATCTTTCTGATTCGTCCCTGTGCTAAGTCTCTGTCCAAACACTGAGTTCAGTTGATTGTGCCCAGACGATGCTGCCTCTATTCGGTCTTTGGCACAGCACTTAAATTGATCAAACCTCAGCTCTTCCTCGTACATTGAATTGCCTTTAAGTCCAAAGGGAAGTTATTTGCGTTGATTGTTTGCCAGAAAAGGTGTGATAAACAAAGAATTTAGGTTCAAAGGTACATTTAAGGTCAGAGAAATGTATACAATATACATCCTGAAATGCTTTTTCTTCGCAGCCATCTATGGAAACGGAGGAGTTCCCCAAAGGATGAATGACAGTTAAATGTTAGAACCCCAAAGTCCCCCCCCCATGCATAAGCGGCAGCAAGCAACAAACCCCCTCCCCCCACCGGCAAAAATAAAGGGCACCCGCTACCAGCACTCAAGTGTGAGCAAAGCAATAACAAAGACACAAGACTTACAGTTATCCCAAAGACTACATTGTTCACCCGGTAATTCGACATGCTGCAGGCTCTCTCTCTCCTAATAAGGGAGAAAGAGGTGACTCCATTCCATCTTCCAGCAAGCGGGGAGACATAACGAACAAATCGCTGGATTACGATGTTAGAAGTCCATTACGTTGCTTTTTCCGAGCTCCGTGCCTGGAGATCGCAAGGATCCCGGGTCCGTAGGCACACGGTAAATGTTCTGACTCCCCCAACGACACACACCTGTGGTGACCCCAACCCTTGATTCACCCGTCTCCAGTTACTCAAGATCCTGGGCTTGTGAAACTGTGCCGAAATCTTCGGCCGAGACTTTGGCATGCCGAATAGCGGCTGATTGTGGAACTGTGAGAGCGGGTCCCATTCCTGCAAAGAACTGTCGTCAGCATCTAACTCCAGGTCAGGGTCTTCCAAAGAACCCTGAAAGGGAAAAATAGAGATATTAAAGATGGAAATAGGACTGTTTTCGAAGATGTAAGCAAAGGAGTCGCCGTGGGGCGCCATAACTATTTAGCTCCTATTTAATTTAATTTAGTTGTTGTCCTTGTTTCATTAGTCACCAGGGCCATCTTAAACCAGAATTTGTCATTTTCCCTGTCGGATTCTTTGAAAAACTAATACCACTAATGACACCAACTTTATTTGGAGATACAGCGCAGAGCAGCCCTTCCGACCTAACAAGCCACACTGCCCAGCCACCTATCTGTTTAACCCTCGCCTAGTCACAGGACAAGCTTCAATCCCTCATGTCTTTGGAATGTGGGAGGAAACCACAGCACCCAGAGGAGGTACAAGCTCCTTATAAATCGTGTCGGAATGGAGCTCCAAACTCTGGAATGCCCCAAGCTGTAATAGCATCGTGCTAACCTCTATGCCCAATTCACTTTCTGTTTCTAATATTTATATTAGACATCAAGCCTTGATGATGACTGTTAGTGATATTATTGCAAGAATATTTGACTATTTATACCTCACTGTTTGGAGGAACAACACCTTATATTCCGTCTGGGTAGCCTCCAACCTGATGGCATGAACATCGACTTCTCTAACTTCCGCTAATGTCCCACCTCCCCCTCGTACCCCATCTGTTATTTATTTTTATACACACATTCTTTCTCTCACTCTCCTTTTTCTCCCTCTGTCCCTCTGACTATACCCCTTGCCCATCCTCTGGGTTCCTCCCCCCCCCCGTCTTTCTTCCCAGACCTCCTGTCCCATGATCCTCTCGTATCCCTTTTGCCAATCACCTGTCCAGCTCTCGGCTCTATCCCTCCCCCTCCTGTCTTCTCCTATCATTTTGGATCTCCCCCTCCCCCTCCCACTTGAAAATCTCTTACTAGCTCTTCCTTCAGTTAGTCCTGACGAAGGGTCTCAGCCTGAAACGTCGACTGTACCTCTTCCTAGAGATGCTGCCTGGCCTGCTGCGTTCACCAGCAACTTTGATGTGTGTTGCTTGAATTTCCAGCATCTGCAGAATTCCTGTTGTATACCTCACTATTTTCTTCTTTTGCTCTATTTTTGCACTACCTATTTAATTTAATTTTTGTGTATAGTGGATTCCAGTTAATTGGGCCAATGGTTAATCAGGGCAGTACTTATTTGGGACAACATTCAAAGAACAAAAACTAATTGGGAAAATAGCTGGGATTCCCTTTGTTTGTTTGGGACTTTATGCACCTTAATGGGGGCTGGAGACTGTTGCTAAACAGCTTCTGACTCCAGCAGACATGTGCACTTGTGTAGCTGTTAAACACTACACTGTGCTTAGTGCGAACAGCTTTCAAATACCGTCAGTTGTGCGTGCTTGTGTTCAAAAAGCAGTGATTTTTGAAACCGATAGTTGGCAAGAAACAAGCAGTAAGGCAATTCCAAACTTATTGCTCACTGCGGTTTCAAGCATTCAGGCTTGGACCTGTGAGGAACGATTGGGAGTGAAAATGAAACGAGTTGACTACTTCAACAAGTGAGAAACTATGAAGAACGTGAAGGTATTGGCAATCATCTTGAATTTTACAATGAAAATGAAAATTTAGAGGATGCAATTGCTGAAAGCATTGTGTGAAGACAGTCCATTATCTGTAGTAGGTATCTGTGCTGATTTGGTTAACTTACAGTTAATCAAAAGAACATGGCAGTGTACCTCTGTCGAGAACAGTTAGGAACTAGTATATAGTTTGTAGTACTGTAGCTATATTGGCAGTGTTTTAATTTGTTCTCTATGTCTTTTAAATACATAATCTGTTAATCATTTAAAAAGTAGCTTTGTTATATACCTTCTTAACTTTTCCATCAAATCGTGGCTAATTGGGGTAGCTGTTTAATTGGGATGTGTGTATACACAGTTTACCCGCTGTATATATCTTTCTTCTTGTACTTTAAAGTCTTTTATTATTATGTATCACAATGTACTGCTGCTGCAAAACATCATGCCAGCGATATTAACGCAAACATGAGGAAATCTGCGGATGCTGGAAATTTAAGCAACACCCACAAAATGCTGGTGGAACGCTGCAGGCCAGACAGCATCCATAGGAAGAAGTACAGTCGACATTTCGGGCCGAGACCCTTTCCTGACGAAGCATTCCTATGGATGCTGTCAGGCCTGCTGCGTTCCACCAGCATTTTGTGTGTGTTCCAGTGACATTAAACCTGATTTTGATTCCACACTCTCTCTTTCTGCAGTCAATAAACAATTTACATGTCTCTTAAGTGCTGACCAATTACATTGAAATGACTTGTGATCTTTTCCAATTGATATTCTTGTTCTTGGGTTGTCCTTTCTTATGCACGTACACATTTTTTCTTTATTTGTAGGATGTGGTCCTGAACTGGGGATACATATATATCAGTCGGAAGTTGTGGAGGAAATTCCTGCAACAGGAAGTTTCTGACCACAGGAAATGTTTGTGACAGGAAATCACGGCTTACGATTGCATCACTTACTTGATTAGCGTCTCTGATGGCAGCCCTGTTGCTAGCACTCCCCGAGTGATTGAAGAACACTAGCCATCGATTTGCTTTAAATTTATTAAATTGACCCCAATTGAAAGTTCTTATAAGCTATTCTGAAAGTTTAACTGTTCCTCGTGTAGGTCATACTAATGGGGCAGAGTTAATATGGAAGCATGTGCTTTCCTGACCCATTCAAAATGTGTTGTGCTTTGATTCTATGGTGTGTTTGTTGTGTAGCATTGCCTGCAGAGATACCATCCTATAACTTGTAATCCCCGATTGTAATGACCGGTAAATGGAATGGAAAGGCATTTCACCACAAAAAGGGGTGCCAGACAGTCCCTATCTGCTTCTATTACATTTGCTGCAGCAATCTTGATTCTGAAATGTTATTTGGGGGACAAAAAAGGTCCATTTGCTGTTGAGACTTTTAAAAATTCTTTCTACCGAAGTCAACATCTAAACTCATTTTGGTTACTATGACAATGGGATTCGGCCTGTCTGTCCCAGAAGCTGACACTTCAAGGATGACTTTTAGAGGAGAATTGGTTCTGAAAAGAGTGAATTATCGAAGAGATTTTCAGAATGAGAATCAGATTTAATGTCAGTGGTAGATGCTGTGAAATTTGTTATTTTGTACATTGCAACACATAATAATAAAAAACTATAAATTACAATTAGAGAGGTATATGTATATAAAAAATAAAATAAATATATATATATAATTAAGTAATGTAAAAAGAGAGGAAAAAGTACTAAGATAGTGTTAATGGATTTGTTGTCCATTTAGAAATCTGATCGTGGAGGGGAAGAAACTGTTCCTGAAGCATTGAATGTGTGTCTTCAGGTTCCTGTACCATTGAATGTGTGTCTTCAGGTTCCTGTACCTCCTCTTTGATGCTAGAGATGAGAAAAGGGCATTTCCTGGTTATGGGGGTCCTCAATAATTGATGCCGCCTTTTTGAGACATCATCTTTTGAGGGTGTTCTGGATGCTGAGGAGTCTTGTGCCCATGATGGAGCTGGACGATTGGCCACTGATGTCAGGCAGACAAACTCTGAAGAGTATTGATAATGACTGGGGTCACCTGTCTTGTAAAGACACTGCCCAGAAGGCAATAAATAACCACTTCTGTTGAAAAATCTTGCCAAGAACAATCATGGTAAAGACCATGATCGCCTACATCAGACAATATGATGAACGAATGTTTCTGTAAGGAAGTTTGTAGTCCTTTCCCGTGTGCCTGTGGGTTTCCTCTGGATCCTCCGATTTCCCCCCCACAGTCCATAGGCGTAGCCATTGGTCGGTTAATTAGTCATTGTGAATTGTCCTGTGATTCGGCTGGGGGTTGCTGGGTGGCGTGGCTCAGTGTGCTAGAATGTTCCGTTCCGTGCTGTATCTCTAAACACACAAATAAATAAATACAATGGTCCTGAGTATGTTGTCAGGCCATGTTTAGTTTTTATTAGCTTTCGAGATAAAACTTGGATCATTGCTACCCTGAGACAAACCGACACTCTGTCCAATGAATTTTACCTCCTTGTTTTAATCCTCCTCTCAGAATTAAATGTTGGTCAAGTAAATGATTATCATGGCATGGAACTGATAAAATGCTTTGCAATCAACTAGTCATCGTGATTGATGGTTGAGAAGTGAAAAGAATGGCTGGAAAATTAGCTGTGTAACAGGATACGGAGAGTGGCAGTCAGAGGTTATTTTTCAGCCTGAAGGGAAACGCAGAGTGAAATTCCCCAAGGGTCAGTGCTAGGACAGTTGTTTCTCTAAATATACATTATGGACCTGGACATGAACATCTGGGCACAATTTCCAAATGTACAGATAACTTAACACTTGAACGTGTAGTGATCAGTAGGTTTACAAGAAAATAGGGGTTGGAGTGAGACCATAAGACATAGAAGTAGAAATATGCCATTCAGCCCATTGAGTCTGCAGACGCTGGAAATACAGGGTAACACACGTGAAATGCTGGACAAACTCAGCAGGTCAGGCAGCATCTTTGAAAAGGAATAAATACTCGATATTTTGGGCTGAGACCCTTCACTAGAATTCAGAAGAATAAGATGGGACTTCATTAAAACCCATTGAATGCTGAAAGGACCCAATAGAGTGGATGTGTAGAGGACGTTTCCTGTGGTGGGAGAGTCTAAGACCAAAGGCTGCAATAGACTGGATGTGTAGAGGACGTTTCCTGTGGTAGGAGAGTCTAAGACCAAAGGCTGCAATAGACTGGATGTGTAGAGGACGTTTCCTGTGGTGGGAGAGTCTAAGACCAAAGGGCAGAGCCTCAGAACAGAGGTACATCCATTTAGAACGGAGATGAGGAAGAATTTCTTTAGCCAGAGAGTGGTGAATCTGTGGAATTCTTTGCCACAGGTGGCTCTGGAGGCCAAGTGATTGGGTGTATTTAAGGCAGAGATTGATAGATTCTTGATTAGTCAGGGCGTGAAGGAATATGGAGAAAAGGCAGGGGACTGAGGCTGAGAGAGAAAATGGATCAGCCATGATGAAATGGCGGAGCAGACTGGATGGACCAAATAGCCTAATTCTGCTCCTATATCTTATGGTCCTATGATCAGAAAAGTAGTGGAAATAAGCCATAATAAGCCCAGCATGTTGTGAGTGTTGCTGGAGATGTTGTGAATAGTCTCTGGGTTGTCAGAGGTTACTGTGGGACATCAATAGGATACAGAACTGGGCTCACAAGTGGCAGATGGAGTTCAACCCAGATAAATGTGAAGTGGTTCATTTTGTTAGGTCAAATTTGAAGACAGAATATAATATTAATAGTAAGACCCTTGGCAGTGTGAAGGATCAGAGAGATCTTGGGGTCTGTGTCCATAGGACATGCAAAGCTGCTACGCAGGTTGACAGTGTTGTTAAGAAGGCGTATGGTGTGTTGGCCTTCATCAACCATGGAATTGAGTTTAAGAGGTGTGAGGTAATGTTACAGCTACATAAGACCTTGGTCAGGATCCACTTGGAGTACTGTGTTCAGTTCTGGTCACCTCGTTACAGGAAGAATGTGAATACTATAGAGAAAGTACAGAGGAGATTTACAAGGATGTTGCCTGGATTGGACAGTGTGCCTTATGAGAATAGGTTGAGTGAATTTGCCTTTTCTCCTTGGAGTGACGGAGGATGAGAGGTGACCTGATAGAGGTGTATAAGATGATGAGAGGCATTGATCGTGTGGATAGTCAGAGGCTTCTTCCCAGGGCTGAAGTGGCTAACACAAGAGGGCACAGTTTTAAGGTGCTGGGAAGTAGGCACAAGGGGGTTGTCAGGGGTAAGTTTCTCACACACAGCGTGGCGGGCGTATGGAATGAACTGCCAACAACGTTGGTGGAGGTGGATACAATAGGGTCTTTAAGAGACTCTTAGATAGGTACATAGAGCTTGGAAAAATAGAGGGCTATGCAGTGGGGAAATTCTAGGCAGTTTCTAGAGTAAGATACATGGTCGGCAGAGCATTGTGGGTCGAGGAGCCTGTAGTGTGCTGTAGATTTCTGTGTTCTATGTTCGAAAACAGTCATTATCTTACTGAATGGTGGAGCAAGTGTCGGGGTGGAGGGCGAATGCCCTACATTTTCTTCTATTTCCTTATTCTGTCAGGTGTTATTCCACTCAGTGGCCACTTTATGAAGTACTTCTTGTACCAAATAAAGTGGCCGCTGAGTGCAAGTCACAAGCAGGAATGCAGGGAAGTGCAGTTAGCTTGTCTGTTGATGACTGGGATGTGCCACGTCTTTCAGTTTTGTTGAGACAGGCTGTTGCTGCAAACTTCAGTGGGTTCATTTGACTGTACTGATGGAACAAGGAGGCTCCATGGCCACTTTATGACTGATCTCCTGTACCTAGTAAAGATTGTACTTGAGTTATTATGAGGTATATTATAAGGAATGAAGATTCTGCATAAACTACATGGGGAATGGTTGATATCTGCACTCAGTGGCCACTTTGTTAGGTACCTCCTACACCCAGTGAAGTGGCCACTGCGTGTCTGTTTGTGGTCTTCTGCTGCTGTAGCCCATCCACTTCAAGGTTTGACGTGTTGTGAATTCAGAGATTCTTTTCTGCACACCACTGTTGTAACGCATGGTTATTTGAGTTACTTTCGCCTTCCTGTCTCATTAACAAGGCGTTTTTGCCCACAGCACTGCCGCACACTGGATGTTTTCTGTTTTCACACTGTTCTCTGTAAACTCTAGAGACAGTTGTGCATGAGAATCCCAGGAGACCAGCGGTTTCTAAGATACTCAAACCATCCCGTCTGGCACCAACTATCATTCCATGGTCAAAGTCACTCAGATCACATTTCTTCCCCATTCTGATGTTTGGTCTGAACAACAACTGAACCTCTTGACCATGTCTGCATGCTTTTATGCATCGAGTTGCTGCCGCATGATTGGCTGATTAGATATTTGACATTAACAAGCAGGTGTACAACTGTACCAAATAAAACGGCCACTGAGCGCATTGCTAGCAGTGATTGTAAGTCTGAGAACAGTGGGGGAATTGCCTAATCCGAATGTTAATCCTTCTATTTCTGCTCAAGCTAAAATAAGTTAATTAAATATAGGTTTCAAAGTGGGAGCTTTCCCAGAGGAGCTCTCCAAAGGCGTTGGAGTAAGAATTTTCTTAATACATGCATGCAAAGGTTCAAGTACGTAAGCAGTGTAATTTGTGACCTATCCTGCCATCGCGCACATTAAGCGCGTGCGATCTTGGCAGTTGCACAGATCACAGTGAATGATACAATGCTTGCAACTCTTAAAGTGGGTGCATCCAACTGGAACAGTCCAATAAACTGGAGCCAGAAGGAGAAGCACCACAGTGACATAATAGCTGAGTTCAAAGAAGTAGATAAGCGTTGGTTCTGAAACTTGGGCCCTGGAGAGCAGGCCATTCTCTTCAGATGCGTGCCCGATATGATACTGCACATGCAGCAGTGCCTGAGGTTTCTGGCACCTCAAGTAAGGCAGATGAGTTGGATCATTTTTCACATCAGGGCAATTTAAAAGAAATCTGTCCAGGGGCAAAATGCGTTTTGATTTCTGAAACAAGCATGCATGGCCATTTTGAGAGAGCAAGGGGATTAAGGGTTGGAGAGGGGTGAATGAACTCAGAATTTGGGAGGTGATAGGCGGAAGAAGTAAAGGGCTGGAGGAGAAGGAATCCGATAGGAGAAGAGAGTGGGCCATGGGGCGAAGGGAAGGAGGAGGGGCACCAGAGGGAGGTGAATCGCAGGAGAGGGGATGGGAAGGGGTGAGAGAGATGCCACAATGGGGAATGGAAAAAAGAGAGAAAGGGGAGGTGACAGAAATTACCAGAAGCTGGACGAATTGATATTCATGCCGTCAGGTTGGATGCCGACACAAACTAAATATGAGCTGTTACTCCACTAACCTGAATTTGGCCTCATCGTGGTAGTAGAGGACCCCATAGACCATCTTGTGAGAAGGGGAATGGGAACTCGAATTGAAATCGGTGGCCATGAACATTTACTAAGTTCCTGTGGAACTGTGCATGCGAGAGAGTGAATAGTGTCTGAACACAATTTTTCAAGCAGATAATTTTCCCCCAGAAAAACTCCTTCATTTTTCATTCACGTTAACATAGAAAACCTACAGCACAATACAGGCCCTTCGGCCCACAGAGTTGTGCTGAACATGTTCCTACCTTAGAAATTAACAGGCTTACATATAGCCCTTTATTTTTCTAAGCTCCATGTGCCTATCTAAAAGTCTGTTAAAAGACCCTATCGTATCTGCCTCCACCACCATTGCCGGCAGCCCATTCCACGCACTCACCACTCTCTGAGTAAAAAACCTACCCATGACATCTCCTCTGTACCTGCTCCCCAGCACCTTAAACCTGTGTCCTCTTGTGGCAACCGTTTCAGCTCTGGGAAAAAGCTTCTGACTATCCACACGATCAATGCCTCTCGTCATCTTATACACCTGTATCAGGTCACCTCTCATCTTCCGTCGCTCCAAGGAGAAAAGGCCAAGTTCACTCAACCTATTCTCATAAGGCATGCTCCCCAATTCGGGCAACATCCTTGTAAATCTCCTCTGCACCCTTCCTATGGCTTCCATGTCCTTCCTGTAGTGAGGCGACCAGAACTGAGCACAGTACTCCAAGTGGGGTCTGACCAGGGTCCTATATAGCTGCAACATTTCCTCTCAGCTCCTAAATTCAATTCCACGATTGATGAAGGCCAATACACCGTACGCCTTCTTAACCACAGATTTCACCAGTATGAATTCTAAACAGGTTTTCCTGGTGCATACTTCTTGCAGACTTCAAGAAATGCACGTTTTTATTGAAGTGCTGTAGGATTGAGTTACTAAAAGCAATTGGTACCTTGAAGTATGCAGAGGCCACTGTAAAATTCCTGGTTGTGAGGTTCCGAGCATCTGACAGCGGAAAGCTGAAGGACCTGGGCACACGTTGTTGATGCAGTCCTATCACCGCCATGTTCAATTCAGTCACTGACATCTTGGTGCTTGTATTTTCTGTAAAGATGCCTTGCTAGCTACAAGTAGGAAGGTAGGCAAGAACAGACCTGTTGTCTGTTGGTAACCGGGATATGCCGTGACTTATAGCTCTGTTTTGACAGTCCGTTGCTGCTGACTTCAGTGGGTTCATCTGGTCTGTATGAATGGAACAAGTACACTCAGTGGCCACTTTTTTATGGACCTCCTCTACCATCTGTACCTAATAAAGTGACCTCTGAGTGTACATTCGTGGTCTTCTGCTGCTGTGGCCCATCCACTTCAAGGTTGGACATGTTGTGTATTCAGAGAGTCTCTTCTGCCCACCACTGTTGTGACGTGTGGTTGTTTGAGTTACTGTTCCCTCCTCTCAGCTCGATCCAGTCTGGCCATTCTCCTCTGACCTCTCTCCTTAACAAGGCATTTTCACCCACTCACTGGATTTTTTTTTGTTTTTGTTTTTTACACCATTCTCAGTAAACTCTAGAGACCATTGTGTGTGAGAATACCGGGGGATCAGCACTTTCTGAGATACTCAAACCACCCCATTTGGCACCATCAGTAATTGGAGTGAAGATGGACGAGAGTTGGCTAGGTAGAGTTGTACAAGACTTAAATCAAATGGACAGCCAGAGACTTTTTCCCAGGGTGGAAATGGCCAATATAGGGGCATAACGTTAAGGTGTAGGCTGGGATATCAGAGGTAAATATTTTACATGAGTGAAAAATGGTAAATAGGCACTTAGATGAAAGAAAAATGTAGGGCTATGTGGAAAGGAAGCATTACATCAGGTGTTTCCAAACTTTTTTTATGCCATGGACCAATACCATTAAGCATGGGGTCCATGGGCCCCAGGTTTGGAACCCTTGCATTACATTGATCTTGGAGCAGGTTCAGGGTTCGACACAACATTGTAGGCCGAAGGGCCTTCACTGTGCTGTGTTCAGTGCCAATGTGAATCTGAGGGAGAAGCCCATTTGGTGAATATTTTGTGTAGAGAATGTAATCAATATACGTCAGCATTAATAACTTGAATTTATGCTGTAAACACCTGCAAAATTGTGAAATAAACCATAATTCTTCATGGGTATTACCAAACAATATTTGACACCAAACCACATAAGAAGACAATTGTGTTGCTGAACAAAAGGAAGATCGGCTAATTTAGTCATAGACGCAGAGCAAGGGTTTGTTTCTCATCAGGGCAGAGATCGGCATGTGTTGATAATTAATGGCTGAGCAATCATCTGTTCCAAAAGTACTGCGGATAATTAGTGTTGATTTGATTGTCTTTGGGTGATTAATAGTTGATACAATAAAAAAGGCAGTCAGGATATTTCCTGATCTCATGCACACCTCCCTTCACATTTCAAACAGAGCATCGGTGTTATTTATTACTGCTGCTAACTTAAACAATTAGCAACTGCTGATGAACGATGCAAGCGCGATATTTAACTGTCTCAAGCCGAGACACTTCTCTTTTTCCATTCCCCATTCTGGTTACCCTCTCACCCCTTCTCTTCCCCTCACCTGCCCGTCTCATCTCTGGTGCCCCTCTTCCTTCCCTGTCTTCCCATGGTCCACTGTCCTCTCCTATCAGATTCCTTCTTCAGCCCGTTACCTCTACCAACTATCACCTCCCACTTTTATAGTTCTGTCCCCCACCCACCCACCCACCTTTCACACTCACCTGGTCTCAACTATCACCTTCTAGCTTGGACTATTTCTGTTTAGATTTAGGGTTTATATGGGGCAGAGTTTGTTAAGTGTGTCCAGGACGGATTCCTGTCACAGCATGTGGACAGGCCGACCAGGGGGAATGCCATACTAGATCTAGTACTAGGTAATGAACCGGGTCAGGTCACAGATCTCTTAGTGGATGAGCATCTGGGGGACAGTGACCACCGCTCCCTGGCCTTTATAATTATCATGGAAAAGGATAGTATCAAAGAGGACAAGAAGATTTTTAATTGGGGAAAGGCAAATTATGAGGCTATAAGGCTAGAACTTGTGGGTGTGAATTGGGATGATGTTTTTGCAGGGAAATGTACTATGGACATGTGGAGAATGTTTAGAGATCTCTTGCGGGATGTAAGGGATAAATTTGTCCCGGTGAGGAAGATAAAGAATGGTAGGGTGAAGGAACCATGGGTGACAAGTGAGGTGGAAAATCTAGTCAGGAGGAAGAAGGCAGCTTACATGAAGTTTAGGAAGCAAGGATCAGATGGGTCTATTGAGAAATATAGGGAAGCAAGAAAGGAGCTTAAGAAGGGGCTGAGAAGAGCAAGAAGGGAGCATGAGAAGACCTTGGCGAGTAGGGTAAAGGAAAACCCCAAGGCATTCTTCAATTATGTGTAGAAAAAAAGGATGACAGGATTGAAGGTAGGACTGATTAGAGATAAAGGTGGGAAGATGTGCCTGGAGGCTGTGGAAGTGAGTGAGGTCCTCAATGAATACTTCTCTTTGGTATTCACCAATGAAAGGGAACTTGATGATGGTGAGGACAATATGAGTGAGGCTGATGTTCTGGAGCATGCTGATATTAAGGGAGAGGAGGTGTTGGAGTTGTTAAAATACATTAGGACAGATAAGTCCCTGGGGCCTGATGGAATATTCCCCAGGCTGCTCCACGAGGCGAGAGAAGAGATTGCTGAGCCACTGGCTAGGATCTTTATGTCCTCGTTGTCCACGGGAATGGTACCGGAGGATTGGAGGGAGGCGAATGTTGTTCCCTTGTTCAAAAAAGGTAGTAGGGATAGTCCGGGTAATTATAGACCAGTGAGCCTTACGTCTGTGGTGGGAAAGCTGTTGGAAAAGATTCTTAGAGATAGGATCTATAGGCATTTAGAGAATCATGGTCTGATCAGGGACGGTCAGCATGGCTTTGTGAAGGGCAGATCGTGTCTAACAAGCCTGATAGAGTTCTTTGAGGAGGTGACCAGGCATATGGATGCGGGTAGTTTGGTGGATGTGATCTATATGGATTTTAGTAAGGCATTTGACAAGGTTCCACACGGTAGGCTTATTCAGAAAGTTAGAAGGCATGGGATCCAGGGAAGTTTGGCCAGGTGGATACAGAATTGGCTTGCCTGCAGAAGGCAGAGGGTGGTGGTGGAGGGAGTACATTCAGATTGGAGGATTGTGACTCGTGGTGTCCCACAAAGATCTGCTCTGGGACCTCTACTTTTCGTGATTTTTATTAACAACCTGGATGTGGGGGTAGAAGAGTGGGTTGGCAAGTTTGCAGACAACACAAAGGTTGGTGGTGTTGTAGATAGTGTAGAGGATTGTCAAAGATTGCAGAGAGACATTGATAGGATGCAGAAGTGGGCTGAGAAGTGGCAGATGGAGTTCAACCCGGAGAAGTGTGAGGTGGTACACTTTGGAAGGACAAACTCCAAGGCAGAGTACAAAGTAAGTGGCAGGATACTTGGTAGTGTGGAGGAGCAGAGGGATCTCGGGGTACATGTCCACAGATCCCTGAAAGTTGCCTCACAGGTGGATAGGGTAGTTAAGAAAGCTTATGGGGTGTTAGCTTTCATAAGTCGAGGGATAGAGTTTAAGAGTCACGATGTACTGATGCAGCTCTATAAAACTCTGGTTAGGCCACACTTGGAGTATTGTGTCCAGTTCTGGTCACCTCACTATAGGAAGGATGTGGAAGCATTGGAAAGGGTACAGAGGAGATTTACCAGGATGCTGCCTGGTTTAGATAGTATGCATTATGATCAGAGATTAAGGGAGCTAGGGCTTTACTCTTTGGAGAGAAGGAGGATGAGAGGAGACATGATAGAGGTATGCAAGATAATAAGAGGAATAGATAGAGTGGATAGCCAGCGCCTCTTCCCCAGGGCACCACTGCTCAATACAAGAGGACATGGCTTTAAGGTAAGGGATGGGAAGTTCAAGGGGGATATTCGAGGAAGATTTTTTACTCAGAGAGTGGTTGGTGCGTGGAATGCACTGCCTGAGTCAGTGGTGGAGGCAGATACACTAGTGAAGTTTAAGAGACTACTAGACAGGTATATGGAGGAATCTAAGGTGGGGGCTTATATGGGAGGCAGGGTTTGAGAGTTGGCACAACATTGTGGGCCGAAGGGCCTGTACTGTGCTGTACTATTCTATATATTCTATATATGTTCCTCACCCCCTTATTATTCTCGCTTCTCCTTTCTTTTCCAGTCCTAGAGAAGAGTCTTAGTCTATGACTGTTTATTCCCCTCCATCGATGTATCGATGTTGCCTGACCTGCTGAGTTTCTCCATCACTTTGTGTGTGTTAAACTTTCTTTTTGTTTATCTTTGTCGAGTTAAAGATTCTGTTCCTATAAACAGCCATGTCAACATGATTTGCTGTCTTTAAAGGTGTGTGGGTGTTAGCCCCAAAGGCACTCTATTCTTTTCACTAACTGAAGTAATTCTGTGTTGTAAATAATCATGCCATCTCTCTTTTTCTGTTCCCCATTCTGGTTTCCCTCTTACCCTTTCTCTTCTCCTCATCTGTCCATCATCTCCCTCTGGTTCCCACCCTCCTTCCTTCTCTCCTATGGTCCACTCTCCTCTCCTGTGGTCTTGGAGCTGTGCTTAGCCGCATAGTCCGAAGTGTAAAGTGAGTAGAGCAGACAGCCCTGTGATGCACCTGTGCTGATGGACATCCTGAGGACTGGAAAATTGCAAATGTCACTCAATTGTTTAAGAAGGGAGGAATGCAGGAGAAAGGAAATTATAGGCCGGTTAGCCTTACTTCAGTTACTAGAAAGAGATTGGAGTCTATTTTTAAGGATGTGGTCTCAGGGTACTTGAGGTAGTGGTAGTTGTGTGGAACGAGCTTCCAGCAGAAGTAGTTGAGGCTGGTTCGATGTTGTCGTTTAAAGTTAAATTGGATAGATAGATGGACAGGAGAGGAATGGAGGGTTATGGGCCGAGTGTAGGTCGGTGGGACTCGGAGAGAGTAAGAGTTTGGCACGAACTAGATGGGCCGAGATGGCCTGTTTGCATGCTGTAATTGTTATATGGTTATATGGTACTTGGAGGCACATGTTAAAATAGGCTGTAGTCGGCATGGTTTTCTAAAGGAGAAATCTTGCCTGACAAATCTGTTGCAATTCTTTGAAGAAATGACAAGCAGTATAAAAAAAGGAGAATTGGTGGATGTTGCGTACTTGGATTTTCAGACGGCCTTTGACCAAGACGCTGCACATGAGGCTGCTTAACAAGATAGAGCCCGTGATGTTACAGGAAAGGTACTAGCATGGATAGACGACTGGCTGACTGGCAGGAGTCAAAGAGTGGAACCCTGACAAATGGAGTACTGTGCAAAAGCCTTAAATAGCCTGGCTGTATATATATACATTTATATACACACACACATACACACATATATATGTACAGAATATATATCTAATACTGTTGCACCGTACTGTATCTCTTCAGAAGAAAAGAATCGATTCTAACAGGCGACTTCAACACCAGGCAGGCTAATCGTTTTATATTTCAGCAGGGTTAATTCACTTGGATTGATGCAGCAAACTGTCAGTTTAGACATTACAGTTTGAAATCTAGCTCCTGACGAGGAGCAAAAAAAGAAGATATTAAACTTGTTTCTTGATAATTATTTACAAAAGAAAAGCCGTAAGGCAGCAGAGCGGAATCAGACCATTTTGCCCATCGGCCAGACCATCTTGGCTGATTTATTATCTCTCTCAACGCTGTCCGCCTGCCTTCTGCCGCTAACCTTTGGCAGCCTGACCAATCAAGAACCTGTCAACCTCCACTATTAGGTTTACCCAGTAACCTGGCCTCCACAGCCGTCTGTGGCAAGGAAAAACCAATGGAGATCAAGGGAGATTGTTTCAAATTAAATATGTGCGCATTAAATGAAGTCACGGACAATAACACACTCGCTCTGCAGTAATCAGTCAGAGACTTAAGTATTCTGTTGTGATATGCAGAGTAAAGTTGCAAAGGAATTGCATTAAACTATTCATGACCAGGCTAAAATATTTATATGCCTTGTGGCATCTGTTTGTTTGTTGTTGTTGATATCTTGTAATAGATTTTAGGATTAGAGCTCTCCAGAAGCTTACTGACATAAAGGGCTAGAGATCCTGTTCATCAAAATTTAAAGTTCTGAGTAAATTTATTATTAAAGTACATCTACATCACCATACATCTAATAATCTAATCTGATATATATATGTAAAACCCTAACTTCAATTTCTTGCAGGCATACTCAATAAATCTATAGAATAATAAACACAATAGGCTCAATGAAAGACTGCACTCTGAAGGCAACAAACGGCAAATACAAAAAGAAAGAAATAATAATAATAAATAAATAAGCTATAAATATCGAGAACATGGGAAGAAGAATCCTTGAAATTGAGTCCATGGGTTGTGGGAACGTTTCAATGACGGAGCAAGTTAAGTTCAAAAGCCTGATGGTTTAGGGGTAGTAACTGTTCCTGAACCTGGTGGTGTGAGTCCTGAGGCTCCTCTACCTTCTTCCTGATGGCAGCAGTGAGAAGAGAGCATGTCCTGGGTGGTGGAGGTCCCTGGTGATAAATGCTGTTTTCCTGCATCAACGTTTCATGTAGATGTGCTCAATGTTTGGGAGGGTTTTACCCATAATGGACTGAGCCTTATTCACTACTTTTTGTAGGATTTTCCATTCAAGGGCATTGGTGTTTCCATACCAGGTTCTGATGCAACCGGTCAATATACTCTCCACCACACATCTGTAGAATTTTGTCAGAGGTTTAGTTGTTATACCAAGCCTTTGCAAACTCCTAAGGAAGTAAAGGTGCTGCCATGCTTTCTTCATAATTGCACTAACATGCTGGGCCAAGCAGAGGTCCTCTGAAATAATAACACCAAGGAATTCAATTTGCAGGCCATCTATTAACCATGAGACCTAAGAGCAGAATTAAACCATTCAGCCCATCAAGTCTGCTCTACAATTCTATCATGGTTAATTTATTATCCCTCTCCAACCCATTCTCCTGTCTTGTCCCCATAACCTTTCCATCCTGACTAATCAACAATCCAGCCCTTATAATCGAGTAGCTCATTGCATAGGTAATGTTGTCAGTTTGATTTGCTTAAACGATCAGCTCCTGATGTCATGAGCAGTAGCTAATCCTGGAGTAGGATGGGACTTAACGGATGTCAGTGTACTGCCGTTGAACCTTTGAGAGGCCAGAAAGGTAGAAGTCTTTTGCATGCATGAGTAGAAAGTTAATTTATTTGAGAATAATTGCAAGGAGTCCAGTAAAACTGTGGATGTAAATGGATCAAAGCATGTAGCGGTTTCTGGCGTCCTATGTGAGCTGTTTTTCCCATGTGTGTGTGGGATTCTTCTGGGTGCTCCAGATTCCTCCCTTACTCCCAAATCGCACTGCTTGGTAGGTTAGTTGGTCATTGTAAGTTCTTCTATGATTGGGCTAGTGGTGGTAGGTGGGTCACTGGGAAACGCAGCTCAGCGGGCCGAAAGAGCTTGCTCTGCACTGTATCGCTAAATAAGTAAATTAATGGGGGCGTCCCAAGAGAGAGTGGCAAGAGGTCCGGGAGTGGCGACAGGCCCGAAAGGGGCAGGAAATGTGGGGATGATAGATGGTCGATGGGGGCCAGTCTCCACTTCTTCGGGGTGAAGTTCAGATACATTCATCCCAGTGGCTTATGGAAACGAGTCAGATTGTGGTCCATTGGGTGGTCTGAAATGGCAGCAGCATTGAAGAATCTGGAACATACAACTCACGTATTTACAGTAAAGGAAGGCGATTTGGGTACCAGAGAATGTGTCCGCACTGGCTTTTGTCTGTATCAACAGTGTTGATATAGAGAGCTTCAAGTTCCAAGGTATGAACATCACCATTAGTCTGTCCTGGTCGAATCAGGCTGATGTCACAGTGAAGAAAGCTCATCTATGCTTTTACTTCCTCGGGAGGCACGAGAAATTTGACATGTCAAAGTTCAAAGTAAATTTATTATCTAAGTACATATATGTCACCATATGCAACCCTGAGAGTCATTTTCAAGTGGATCTATAGAATAGTAACTATAACAGGATCAATGAAAGATCAACCAGAGTGCAGAAGACAACAAGCTGTGCAAATGTAAATATAAATAAATAACGAGAACATGAGATAATGAGATGAAGAGTCCTTAAAGTGAGATCACTGGTTGTGGGAACATCTCAATAGATGGACAACTGAGTGTAGCTCTCTTCTTTTGTTCAATAGCCTGAGGGTTGAGGGGTTGTAACTGTTCTTGAACCTGGTGGTGTGAACCCTGAGGGTCCTGTACCTTCTACCTGATGGCCTGGGTGGTGAGGATCTCTGATGATTGCGACTGCTTCTCGATGGCAATGTTTCACGTAGGTGTGTTCAGGGGTTGGGTGGGCTTTACCCATGATGTACTGAGGCGAATTCTCTACCTTTTGGAAGATTTTCCATTCAAGGGCATTGGTGCTTTCAAACCAGGCCATGATGCAGCCATTGACTTGCCAATTTTTATTTATGCACCATTCTCTCTGGATGCATCGCGGCTTGGTATGGCAACTGCTCTGCACATGGAGCAGATTGACTGTGTTGTTTATTCTGTTCTCTCTGTGTTGTTCTGCTGAGCATCGTGATCGTGCTTTGTTGGCACCGGAATACTTGCGGGCTGCCCCCAGCACGTCCTTAGGTTGTGTTAGTTGTAAACACATTTCACTGTATTTTTCGAAGTACATGTGATAAATAAATCTGACTATGAATTTTATCAGTATTTGTGTATAGCTTTTCATAAATTCTATTGTATTTCTTTATTTTCCGGTAAATGCCTGCAAGATCGAGGTCAAAGGTCAAGGGTGAAAGTTGAACTGTCTAAGGGGAACATAGGGGGAAACTTCTTCACTCAGAGGGTGGTGAGAGTGTGGTTCGAGCTACCAATGCAAGTGGTGCAAGAGATTTTAAGCAATGTTTGGATAGGTACATGGATACATGGGTATTGAGAGCGATGGTCTGGGTGCAGGTCAATGGGTCTGAACAGTTTGAATGATTTGGCACAGACTAGATGGGCCAAAGGGCCTGTTTCTGTGCTGTACTTTTCTATAAAAATGATCCTCAAGATAATATATTGTAACATACAGTATATATACTTTGATATCTGAATACCAAATTGACGGGAATAGCTTGTAAAGGTCACAGCCTGTCTCATCCGTAAGGCCAGTGATGTTGTGGGGATGGAACTGGACTCTCTGACAGTGGTGTCTGAAAAAAGGATGCTGTCTAAGTTGCATGCCATCTTGGTCAATGTCTCCCATCCACTACATAATGTACTGGGTGGGCACAGGAGTACATTCAGTTTAAGATGAGGAAGACGTGTGGGTGGATAGTTGTTGGGTAGGAGCAGGGCTTGTTTTGCTGTTGTTGTTTTGTTGCCTGTAATGTTCTGTGGTGTCCTGCTGAGAATAGTGGGTGTGCTCTGTTGGCCCCCCAGCATGTGGCGACACTTGTGGGCTGCCCCCAGCACATCCTTGGGTCCTGTTAATTGTTAAGGCAAACATCGCCTTTCACTGTGACCTTGTGTCTGTGAGCTCCGTGATCTTTTGCTCCGCTGTGTGATGAACTGAGGCTGAGGCTGCTCTGGGATCCATGCCTATGGACTCACTTTCGTTCTGAATGCTATTTGTTTGTTTTTATTGTGTGCACGGTTTGTGCTTTTTTCCCTCTCTCTCTACATTGGGTGTTTGTTGGTGTTTTTTTTAATGAGTTCTTCTGGGTTTCTTGTTTTGTAGCTGCCTGTAAGGAAACAAATCTCCAGGTTGTATAATGTACACATACTTTGATAATAAATGTACTTTGAACTTTGACTTTAATCTTAAAATTGTGCAAACTAGCCAAAATTGCATGCCTCATGAAAGAATATTAAATATATTATCCACACTGCAATGGTGGTATGTGGTACCCATCTGATCTGTACCGACTACCATTAATAAAGTTTGCAAAATCCTAAAAGGAATTTCTTCTAAGTGCACACCAATTCTTTCTTTGTTTTCAAAAGCAAAAGACACAGAATGGTAACAATTCAACTCATTCATCTCCACACAATAGAAGCCAAGGTAGATCGGATATGGGATGGTCTGTCTTTTTTAAATATATAATTGCATATTTGGATTAATGCCACTTGCACAAGGCGGGTTTTAAAGGAGAAAGTTAAACCCCTTTCAGAGCATTGAATGGAGATTTGTTCCACTCTGCAACTGAAGAGCAGCTTGCCAGAGTAACTCACGGAACACTCTTGTTTGTCACAGAGACTCAACAGATTACTTTCTTTCATTAAAACCAAAAAGTCAATTAAAAAAATGCGAGCACCCGCTTTCCTTTTGTAGCGAGTTGCGAGAGGGGGGGAGGATGTGTGAGGCAGGGTGATGGAGGTGAATGGCAGTGATTTGAGACTCTGCCTAGTTGGCCAAGTTCCAAGATTTAATCCGTATTTTTACCTTCAAAGGCCCCATCTACACTCCCAAATCTGTTTCTATACGTGTATCCTTTCCCATTCCCCTCACCAAATAAAGTAAAAAGAGCGAGTTTAACAGGACTACTTTTGTACGTTCCAAGGTCAGAGTAATTCATTTTTCTGGTCCGGTGAGGCATTTCACTCCTGGAGTACCCACGCAGCCTGCTCTGATCGTGTATCAGGAAACAGGCCAAAGTTCAGCATGATCATTGAAAAATTACAGTACTGTTTCATATACAAGTTTAAATTTATTGTCACCTGACTATACGTATACACAGCACTGAGCAAAAGTTATGGCACATATGCAGTTAAGGTGCCTAAGGCAACGTGGAGCAGAGAGCGTTTATATGGACAGGAAAGGAATGGAGGGTTATGGGCTAAATGCCGGTCGGTGGGACTAGGTAAGAGTAAGAGTTTGGCACGGACTAGAAGGGCCGAGATGGCCTCTTTCCGTGCTGTCGTCTCCGGACGGGAAGGCCCCAAATCCTCAGCTTTGCCTATTGCCTGTTGCCGGGGCCGGGGTCGAAGTGCTTGGCAGAGATGGTGCTCGGTGCTCGGTGTCGGAGGCTCGAAGTTTTCGGACGGACTCAAGAGTCGGCTGTGGTTGGGTGCTTCCAGGGTGCTGTGTCAGCAAGTTTGCGGCGCTGGAGGTTCATGGCAGGAAGAGAGTTTTTCTTCCTTCTACCGTCTGCGTGAGATGATGGGACTTTCGAGAGACTTTGAGACTTTTTTTTACAGTGCCCATGGTCTGTTCTTTATCAAATTACGGTATTGCTTTGCACTGTTGTAACTATATGTTATAATTATGTGGTTTTTGTCAGTTTTTCAGTCTTGGTTTGTCATCTGTTTCTGTGATATCATTCTGGAGGAACATTGTATCATTTCTTAATGACAATAAAAGAGGACTGCGAGTTCTCATAATCTAATCTAATCTAATATGGTTACATATGGTTATAAATCTGGCGGGTGCAAAGGGTGTTGGGAATGGTGAGGTGTAGGGTCGTGGGAGGGGTGTGAGACAGGTGGTAGAGAAGAAGTATCAGGAAGTGGGGGGCTAGCACCATAGCAGACACACCCAGCCCTGAGACACCAGGCAAAGTCATTTGATTGTAAACAGTTGGTTTCTTGATCATTATGAAATGTCTCTGTGGTGCTTCCCGCTCCCTCCCCTCTCCCTTCCCCTTTCCCCCACCATGATTTCCCTCTCCTTGCCCCCTTCCCATTCTCAGTCCACAATAGAGAGCCGTATCAGAATCAGGTTCATATCACTCACATATGTCCTGAATTTAGATTTTTTTTGTGGCTGCAGTACAGTGCAATACATAAAATTACTATACTACTTGCAAAAGTCTTAGGCACCCTAGCTATATATTGTGCTTAAGACTTTAGCACAGTGCTGTACAGCCCAATGAAACATCGTTCCTCCGGTCCACTGTACACCCACAAAACATATACGGCACATAAAACAAAATATTACCAGAAAGAAATGAATAAAACAAAATTCAGAAGGCATGTGTACAGGTAAACGGTAAACAGCTCACTGTGCTAGTGACGAGACCTCGGTGGCAGCAGGGTATTCTTTAGTCTTACAGACATGCGGAGGGTGCGGTGAAAAGATTTCTTAAAAACATTTCCATACAAAGTATGTGTTACATGATCGCTTGCTCATAAAGCTTTTACAGAATTTATTAGAGTTGTGGGGGGGGTGGTGGTGAAGGGAAAGCGGGTGCCACCATTTTTTAGCTAGCTTGTCAGCTTGCCAGCTGTGCCTTGTTCCTCAGTTATATTTGTAAAAGCCACAAAAGGAGTAACTGATGGATTGCGTTGAATGCTGCATTCTGCTAGCCTGTCTTTGCCACAATCGAAATCATTAAAAAGGCAAAGTCCTCCACGGAAAATTCAGAATCGAAAGTGGCAGCTCATTCTGTCTGTCATTGGCCAGTCTTGTTACTTGGCAACAGAGGGCCATCTCAGTCATTACAGGATATAAAGGTACACACTGGCATCAAATAACATGCCCATGTTCTTGTTGGCACATGATGAAGTGCAGTGGGTGAGCGGTGTGTTGCTCAGTGTGTCAAGAGCAGGGTCTTAATTTTCTCAGAATAACAGTCGCTATTGTTTTGAACTACACATTGAAATCAAACCCATCATTAAATCATATACACTAAAGCAGTTTTGGATTGTGTGATAAAGAAACATTACCCGTCATTATCTGCTGTGCCAAACACTGATGAATCAGGAGTGAAGTCTTGTTAAGTACCAATTTGAAATTGGAATGCAAATATCAAGTGCTTCAAATATAAAAAAATCAATCTGGTCTCTTTTGAAGGGATGTCACCCTTGGTCAGTCTATTGAAAGATTGAAGATTAGCTTTGTTTAGATATGGGGCCCACAAACCCTTTAATTGTAGGGGTCCATGGCATTAAAAATGTTATCATAAGACATAGGAGCAGAATTCTCTCTCAGCCCCATTCACCTTCCCAAGAGCCATAAAATCACAAGGCCGAGGAGCAGAGTTCGACCATTCGGCCCATTGTCACATGTATTAGATTATGAGAACACTCAGTCCTCTTTTTATTGTCATTTAGAAATGCATACCTGCATTAAGAAATGATACAATGTTTCTCTGGAGTGATATCACAGAAAACGGGACAAACCAAAGACTAACACTGACAAAACCACATAATTATAACATATAGTTACAGCAGTGCAAAGCAATACTATAATTTGATGAAGAACAAACCATGGGCACGGTAAATAAAGTCTCAAAAGTCCCCAAGTCGATCGACTCCCGAGTCCCCGATAACAGGCGGCAAGAGGGAGAAACTCCCTGCCATAAACCTCCAAGCACCGTCAACTTGCTGATACCTTGGAAGCAGCCGACCCCAGCTGACCCTGAGTCCATCCGTCCGAAAACTCCGAGCTTCCGAGCAGCCTCTCTGATACAGCCTCCTGAACGCCTTCGACCTAGCCCGGCCGCTGAAACACGCAAAGCCGAGGATTTCGGGGCCTTCTGCTCCGGAGATTCCGGTTACCACACAGTAGCAACAACAGCGAAGGGGGCATTTCGGAAGTTTTCCAGATGTTCCTCCATGCTGTCACGTCTGTCTCCATCAAATCAGAATTGTGCACGGCACCCTACTTGACAGATTACAGACATCATCACCGACGTGGTCACGCGCGCTGCCGTAGCACCGCCATCTGCAGTGTACAGTGGAATGTGCCATCACGTCAACAACCAGCACAGTCCAGGATGTGCTGGGGGCAGCCCACAAATGTCGCTACGCTTTCGGTAGCAATATAGCATGCTCAGAACTTACTAACCCTAACCTATGTGTCTTTAGAATGTTGGAGGAAACCAGAGCACCCAGAGGAAACCCACGTTGTGATCGGAAGAACATACAGACTCCTTATAGGCAGTGGCGGGAACAGAACCCCAATGTTGATTGCGGGTGCTGTAAAGCGTTATGCTAAACACTACCCCACCATGTTACCTTGTCCTGTGACTGGATATAGGTTCCACCCCATAGAAACCGATCGGTGATCACTGGGACTGTCAAGTGATTGCACGAACCGCTACACCACTGTGAAGCCCATAATTTCACTGCATTACTGAGCTGACTGGCAAGTAGCTCTCTGATAATGATTATATTTTACCTGAATGTTATGTGTTTTATTCTGTCATGATCAGATTTATTATCCATCTGTAGTTAGAACATAGAACAAGATCATAACAGCACAGTCAGGCCCTTCAGCCCATGATGTCTTAACCTTCTCTAAGATCAATCTATCCCTTCCCTCCTATGTAACCCTACATTTATCTATCAAAATATACCTATCTAAATGCTTATCTATACCACCACCTTTGGCAGGCATTCCATGCACCCATCATTTTCTGTGTAAAAATAACTTACCTCTGACATCCCTCCACCCACTATACTTTCCTTCAATCACCGTTAAGTGATTCTCTGGCATATTAGCCATTTCTGCTCTGGGCAAATATCTCAGGCTGTCCACTCTCTCTGTGCCTCTTTTAATCTTGAGAGATTACTGAAGAGCAGTAACAGGAACTGATTATAGAATCTCTGATATTATTAACTAATCCATTGGGCTCTTAATGGCAATCTGACATTAGCACACAAATTATTTATAAATTGCTATCACATGAAGTGATCAATTCTAAACACAATAGATTCTGCAGATGTTGGAAATCCAGATCAGGATGCACAAAATTCTGGAGGATCTTAGCAGGGCAGGCAGCATTTATGAAAAAGAATAAACAATCGATGTTTCAGGCCAAGACCCTTCTTCAGGACTGAAGTATGTATTTTGGTCTGCTTGAAATAAGCCTTGAGTGTGACATAAGGTCTTAGGATGATGCATTCCATATAACAATAGACAACAATCTAATGTCTGTATTATTTTCTTTACTTAGTCTTGACCTGTTAGTGATTTTTAGAGTGTTGCATTTACTGTCAATCTGTATAAGCCTGAGATGTGGTGGCAAAACTTACCCTCTAATTGCCCCAGTCTTCGAGATGCTTCTTGCCCAATTATGTCAGATTGTGTGATTAAGGACCTTCTCACTGCTCAGAAGAATGAGAAATCTGACATTAGCTCACCAGATTCTGAAACAGTTATTACCCCTCAACCATCAGGCTCTTGAACCAGAGGGGATAACTTCACTCAGCCCAACACTGACCTGTTCCCACAACCCACACACTCACTTTCAAGGACACTTTGTCTCATGTTTTCGATATTTCCTTGTCCTCTGCACATTGGTTGTCTTTCTGTCTCATCGTGTGCAGTTCTTCATTGTTTCTTTTCGGTTCTTATGCACTTACTATGAATGCCTGCAAGAAAGTGAATCTCAGGTTTGTATACGGTACATAAATGTACTTTGATAACAGATTTAATTTGAGCTTTGAAATCATTGCAAGTGGAGAACTGACGTACTCTGGTCTGCTCATTTTGAGTGTAACATAACAACTTTGGGCAATGCATTTCATAAAACAGTGGATAACAGCCTAACGTTTGCTGTCCAAGTTTTTTATTCTGACTTAGCCTTTCGCTGATAATGATTTTTAGAATGTTGAATTTATTGCCCATGTATAGCGTGATACCAAACATTTTCCTCAAACTACATCAATCTTAGAAGTGTTTCTTGCCCAGTGATGATGTCAGACTGTTGGATTAAGGACCTTCTCCCTACTGAGAAGAACCAGTTCCAAGTCATGATGGCATATGCAGTTGTGGGAGACTGTTGCAACAACATTGTGACACATGACTTTATTAGCTGCAGGGGGAATTAAGTGGACCTCTTGCAGCGAACACAGAAATTGTTATATTCCTGCACTGTGTTACTTGGAACTACACAGCGGATCTATCTGTGTTCAGAAGGCCAAAATTTTAAATGTTTTGCATTGGTCTGGTAACCAAAGTACTCAGTTAATCATTGTGAACTGATATTTTCATAACAAATTTAAGATTGATTTTTTTTCTGTGTATTGAGGAACTTGGTCATAGAAATGATATAAGGGGCCTATTTTATAAATACTCCCTGGGGGTGAGGCACATTGCCAGAAAATTCCCGCTCTGACAATAGCCTCTACTGAAAATGTAAAGTTATATTTTGTACAATTTGTTATCTGTTCTCTCTGTTCCGAACTCCTGACGCTATTCTTCCCTATTCTCACTGCAGCAAGCTGTAAGCACAAAGTCAAGCTGTCCAAGAGGAGAGTGGTGGTACTGCCCTGGGTGGTGGTGGTACTGCCCTGGGTAGTGGTGGTACAGCCCTGGGTAGTGGTGGTACTGCCCTGGGTAGTGGTGGTACTGCCCTGGGTGGTGGTGGTACTGCCCTGGGTGGTGGTGGTACTGCCCTGGGTAGTGGTGGTACTGCCCTGGCTGGTGGTGGTACTGCCCTGGCTGGTGGTGGTACTGCCCTGGGTAGTGGTGGTACTGCCCTGGGTGGTGGTGGTACAGGCAGATGCATTCATAGAACACAGAATAGTACAGCACAGTACAGGCCCTGCGGCCCACAATGTTGTGCCGACCCTCAAACCCTGCCTCCCGTATAACCCCCCACCTTAAATTCCTCCATATACCTGTCTAGTAGTCTCTTAAACTTCACTAGTGTATCTGCCTCCACCACTGACTCAGGCAGTGCATTCCACGCACCAACCACTCTCTGAGTAAAAAACCTTCCTCTAATATCCTCCTTGAACTTCCCACCCCTTACCTTAAAGCCATGTCCTCTTGTATTGAGCAGTGGTGCCCTGGGGAAGAGGCACTGGCTATCCACTCTATCTATTCCTCTTATTATCTTGTACACCTCTATCATGTCTCCTCTCATCCTCCTTCTCTCCAAAGAGTAAAGCCCCAGCTCCCTTAATCTCTGATCATAATGCATACTCTCTAAACCAGGCAGCATCCTGGTAAATCTCCTCTGTACCCTTTCCAATGCTTCCACATTTGAGGCATTTAGGAAACTCTTGGATTGGAGGAATGTTTTGGTGGGATGTCAGAGGTAACTCCCTTACACAGAGAGGGGTGGGTGTGTGGAACAGATTGCCAAGGGTGCTGGTACAGGCAGATACATCCAGGGCATTTAAGAAACTCTTGGATTAGAGGGAAGTATACCGGCGTGGGTGATGTCAGAGGTGAGTTGTTTGCATAGAGCATGCTGGGTGCATGGAACACGCTGCCAGGGGCGGTGAGAGAGGCCTACACATTTGGGGCATTAAAGAGACTCTTAGATTTTATAATTTATTTATTGAGATACAGCGCAGAGTGGGCGAGTTGCGCCGCCCTGCAATCCCCTGACTTAATTCTGGCCTAATCATGGGGCAGTTCGCAGTGACTAATGAGCCTACGAATTGGTACGCCTTCGGACTGTGGGAGGAAACCGGAGCACCCAAAGGGAAACAGGGAGAATGTACAAACTCCTTACAGGCAGTGGCGGGACTTGAACCCCAGTCACCAGTGCTGTAGAGTGTTGTGCTAACCACTAGGTTGCCGTACTGGTGTATAAGCCCATGGGTGATGGAAAATTGGAGGGCTATGTAGGCTGGAAGGGTTAGATCGATCTTAAGGGGTTAAAAGGTGGGCACGACATCATGGGCCCAAGGCTGTTCTGTAATCTTCTATGTTCTATGTACAATATTTTGTGTGGCCGTCTTTAACTTCAAAGGTGGAATGACATAAATAAAAATTAAATTTTCCTTCTTCCGTAAGTCCATGTCAGCCCCATATCTCACTTTTAGACCATGAGACCAGAAGATATATAGGAGCAGAGATAGGCCATTCAGCCCATCGAGGCTGCGCTGATATCCCCATCATGGCTGATCCCGGATCTCACTCAACCCCACACACCTGCCTACTCACCACATTCTTTGATGCCCTGACCAATCAGGAAACTATCAACTTCTACCTTAAGTATAACCAAGAACTTGGCCTCCACTGCAGTCTGTGGCAGAGCATTCCACAGATTCACTGCTCCATGGCTAAAAAAGTTTCTCCTTACCTCTGTTCCAAAGAGTCACCCCTCAACTTTGAAGCTGTGCCCTCTCATTCTGGATACCCCCACCTTAGGAAACATCCTTTCCACATCCACCCTATCTGGTCCTTTCAACTTTCGGTAAGTTTCAATGAGATCCCATGCATTCTTCTAAATTCCAGTGAGTACAGGCCCAAAGCTGCCAAATGCCCCTCACATGTTAATCCCTTCATTGCCAGAATTGTCCTGGTGAATCTCTTCTGGACTGTCTCCAATGACAACATATTCTTTCTGCATTATGGGGGCCAAAACTGTTGACAATACTCCAAGTGCAGCCTAGAGGTGTATAAGGTAATGAGAGACATCGATCGTGTGGATAGTCAGAGGCTTTTTCCCAGGGCTGAAATGGCTAGCACGAGAGGGCACAGTTCTAAGGTGCTTGGAAGTAGGTACAGAGGAGATATCAGGCGTAAGTTTTTTATGCAGAGAGTGGTGAGTGCGTGGAATGGGCTGCCAGTGATGGTGGTGAAGGCAGATACAATAGGGTCTTTTAAGAGACTCCTGGACAGGTACATGGAGCTCAGAAAATTAAAGGGCTATGGGTAACCCTAGGTAATTTCTAAGGTCAGGACATATTCAGCACAGCTTTGTGGGCTGAAGGGCCTGTATTGTGCTGTATGTAGGTTTTCTGTGTTTCTATGTTTAACTAGTGTAACCCTGAGGTTCGGCCAGCATATGTTTGTCTAGGGTAAGACAGCCTCTGGCCCAGTCAAACTGAGAAATATCGTTTGTGTGGATGCCACGTGATGTGTTGCCCGGTTACAAATCTGAACTGCAAAATATCAGACAGTACATCATATGTAATTAAACAATTGAACTTTATAGATCTTAATCTGACTATGGGGTTAGTAAAGATAATACAAAGAAAAAAGGGCCCATTTTAATGAAACAGTCTAAAGTGCACGTTGGAGCTACCTGAATCGTCCATTCGACTCCCATCGACCTCCTCCAAGTGTCGCTGACTGTCGGACCCTCGCTCTAAGTCCACTCCGTCCGGCCTCCTACCAATTCTTTCCATTCGCGTCTTCTCTCTTCATCTCTCGCCGACAAAAGACCATGAAATCCCTGCTGCCACACCCACAAGAAAAAACAACATGCCTGTCATTGTCTAACATATATTCCAAAGGCCCTGTTATCTCTAGTCATAACCCAAACATTACTGCTACAGAGAAACCATTACGTTAGCAGTGAAACGTTACAGAGAGGCCATTCCATTAGCAGTGAAACCTTTCAGTGCATTACACTAGTGTCTTATAAAGGCTCAGTATTATATCCTTGTTTTTATAGTCTATGCCCTTGAAATAAATACCATCATTGCATTTCCCTTCATTACCACAGACTCAACCTGTAAATTAACCTTGTGGGAGTCTTGCATGAGGACTTCTAAGTCCCTCTGTACCTCTGATGTTTGAACCTTCTCCCCATTTAAATAATGTTCAGCGCTATTGTTCCTTTTCCAAAATGTATTATCATACATTTCCCAACACTGTATTCCATCTGCCACTTTTTTGCACATTCTTCCAATTTGTCTAAGTTTTGCTTAAAAACTATATGGTCTATACCCAGTAGCCACTTTATTAGGTACACCTGTATACCTACTCATTAATGCAAATATCTATATCACGTGGCAGCAACTCAATGCATAAAACCATACAGAGGTTTAGTTATTGTTCAGACCAAACATCACAATGGGGAAGAAATGTGATCTAGGTTACTTTGATCGCAGAATGATTGTTGGTGCCAGATGGGGTGGTTTGAGTATCTCAGAAACTGCTGATCTCCTGAGATTTTCATGCACAACCGTCTCTAGAGTTTACAGAGAATGGTGCAAAAAATTAAAAAAAAAATCCAGTGAGCAGCAGTTCTGTGGCCAAAAACCCCTTGTTAATGAGAGAGGTCAGAGGAGAATGGCCAGACTGGTTCAAGCTGACGGGAAGATGGCAGTAACTTAAATAACCACATGTTACGACAGTGGTGTGTAGAAGAGCATCACCAAATGCACAACACGTCGGATCTTGAAGTGGATGAGCTGCAGCAGCAGAAGAAGACCTCAAGAATACACTCAGTGGCTACTTTATTAGGTATAGGACCATAAATATAAGGTTAGCAGGCTAGAAATTTGTCTTCAGTGACTTACCCCAAACTTGCATAGATATATCAATGGCTGTAGGTTTGTACGCCACACCTGAAGGCCATTTGCTGAGTAATTCCAAATGTATTATTATTCCAGAAGAAAGATGATCACAGCTTGATTGGAAAAGGTAGAATTTGAGTGATCAATTTATCTTGACAGATTTTCTGCAATCTGCAGTGTAACTTTTGGTTTGCCTAATTGAAAGCTTGTCAGAAGTAACTGGTGTAAGTGAATTATGTCCTCTTAGACATTGAAAATTCAAGATTCTTCAATATAATTTTTATATTTATTTTATTTATTTATTGAGATCCAGCGCGGAATGGGCTCTTCCGGTTCTTCAAGCCCAACAATCCCTGATTTAATCCTACCCTTATTTACAACGACAGTTATCCTACCAACCCGTACATCTTTGGTCTGTGGGAGGAAACCAGAGTACCCCAGAGGAAACAACACGATCACGGGGAGAAACTACAAACTCCTTACCGACAGGCGGGAATTGAACCCCAGTTGCCTGTACCATAAAGGTTGTGCTAACCATTACGTTATCGTGTACGCCTTCTAGTACACAAGTGTAAAGAAGAACAAATGAATTGTTACCCTGCATCTGATGCAGTACAAAAAACACACAGTAAGATAAAGAGCAAAATAATCAAAAACCACAATAAATATAAATACATTAAGTATCTTATATACATAGATTGATTGTATGTGCACAAAGTGACGCAAGGCACAATGTTGTTCTCAACCTGACATTTTTTTCTCTCTGATTATTTCTTGAAGAAACATCTTTATTTTCAATTAAAGCTGCTGCTTGGGGGGGCGGGGGGGGCGGCACGGTAGCACGTCGGTTAGCGTAATCAGGCCATCTCCAAATGGGGTTCAATTTCCACTGCGGTCTGTTGGTGTTGGACACATCACTGGACCAATTCCACAACCTATGTGCTCACGTTCAAGAACTCTACAACTCATACTCTCCATATTTACTGCTTATTTATTATTTAGGTTTTTTTTTCCTTTTTTGTATTCGGACAATTTGTTGTCTTTTGCACATTGCTCGCTTGTCCATCTTTGTTGTGTGCAATTTTCCGAATCACAATCAGGTTTAATATCACTGGGATATGTCGTGAAATTTGTTAACCTCGCATTAACAAATTTCACTCTGCATTGTGCATTCGTTGATTCTATTCTGTTTCCTTGTATTTACTGTGAACACCTGCAAAAAATGAATATCAGGTTAGTATATAGTGACATATATGTACTTCGATAATAAATTTAGTTTACTTTGAAATTTGTTTAAAGGTATGAATTTACACTAAAATATAAAAGGGTTATAGTGTAAAGAAAAGAAGTCATTAGGTGGAACTTAATTTAGAATTGAAAATTATATCGTAACCCGAACCTGTACTCGCTGCAGATCCCCCACTGACAAAAATTAGAATTTTAATTATTGTGAAGGTGTATTGAATGTGCAACAACATGCCAAACTTTGGCTGAGGAATTCTGTACCTGAATTGAAGACTTCTCAGATGAGGAGAGAGTGTGTCGGGAGCGCCCATCCACTTCACTGGCAGACAGAGATCCCCTTGTTCCTTTTCTTCACGTACCAACAGCAGTCACTGAGTAACGGCCTCAAGTAAATCTCTGATGAGTGATATGTTACTTGTTGGCAAAAAGCCCTGAAAACCGAAGCAGAAATCACAACAACTAACTCCCATCACCCTGGGCACCTCGATTTTCTTTCACCCCAACCCCCTGAGCTCATCACTGCACCAGGAGGTTTTCTCATTTTCTCCACGGTAACGGGGACCCCCAATATTGCTGACCCTAATTAATTGCCAGATAAAAAGAACTGATTCTTCATTTTTTTTCTTTCTTTCCATTAAATCCCTCATTCTGTGTTTTTTTTTTGTGTGTATTTCCTGAAAGATCTCAAAGCTCTCAGTTAGTGGAATGCAGGCTGGGGATTAACGGGACTAATCTGTAATAAATTCAGGATGTGATCTGCTCTGACCTCATCAACTGAATCAGTTGAAAAGTTACTTTATAAGTCCCTGAGTTATTCTTTAACAAAATAAATGCAAGGCAGGACACTTCTCAGACCTACTCAATTGTACTCAATGAAGCTTTGGTTTTCAAATTCTTCAGTATGTTTGCAGAGAAGCAGATTTTACACTCGATTGGAACAAATGAAGCAATCAGGGATCCAAATGGGACACAAAAGTAGAAATAATTAAAAGCATACTGACTCCGAGACTGAATGCAAGAGGACTGACTTTGTCGTGCTTTGCATGTGATGCCGATATTGGAGCTGTTTAAATATCTACGCAGTTTCCAGCACTTTAGGACCACTGCATCAATAGCTCCGAAAACACAAGAAAGTGTGACATATTTTGATGTAAAACCCTTTTTGTTTCAATATACCTTCTGAACCTAATAAAGTGGCCAGTGAGTGTATGTTTGTGTGGTCATTTTGCTGATGTAGCCCATCCACCTCAAGGTTCGATGAGTTGTGTGTTCAGAGGTGCTCTTCTGCACACCGTCGTTATAACTTGTGGTTAAGTTACTGTCGCATTTCTGTCAGCGTGAACCAGTCTGGCCATTCTCCTCTGACCTCGCTCATTAACAAGGCTTTTTCACCCACTGAGCTGCCACTCACTGGATATTTCTTTGTTTTTTTGCACCACTCCAGGTAAACTCTAGAGACTGTTGTGTGTGAAAATTCCAACAAATCTGAGGCTGAAACCACCCCATCTAGCCCAATCATCCCACGGCCGAAGTCACTTAGATCACATTTCTTCTCCATTCTGCTGTTTGGTCTGAATGACAACCGAACCTCTTGACCGTGTCTGCATGCTTCTATGCATTTAGTTGCTGCCACATGATTGGCTGATCAGACCTTTGCATTAATGAACAGGTGGGGAGGTGTACCCAATAAAGTGGTCACTGAGTGTAACGATGTTGCAATTTCCTCCAATTATGACATCCATTTCTATATCAACCAGTTCTGCCATCCAAGGCACGGTTGCAAGTTGCTTCTTTGGCTGATATGCATTGCTTCTCATTGCAGCAGGATGGCTGAACTTGCATCAAGGGTTAACGTTCTGTGAAAGGAAGTTCGATTTCAGTGACATGTGTTTTTCATTCATCCATGAAAATAAATCCACTGCTCATATAATGTCGGCTCCAAATTGCACTTTATATTCTCATGCATACATAAATTGTATCACTGTACAAAAGTGAGTTTGTTCTGTAGGCCGGTGATTTATTGTTTTAAATGAGTTACAGTGGGAAACAGAAGTCAAAGTTGTCTTGGAATTTAATTAGTTACAAAACCCTGGCTCACTACTGATAGTGGATGGGCCCTGAAGTTACAAGGGTAGTAACAAAGGTGAATGTAGGTATTCGGCTAGTTCTTCTTTACACTTGGTTCTCGTGTCAGACCGTCACAGTTCCCTCTACAGTATATGCATATGCGCACTCGCGTTCCTTTTCCTACCAGCGCACAGAGGAATTTAAACTGCTCACAAAAGGCTGTTACCCTCTACCTCACTGGCATGTTAAGTATATTTCATGATCGTACACAATCACATTTCCTTTCCGGTTTTTGATGAAGACGGTGTTTGCAATGTGGAGTTTGCGATGATTTTTCTGCAGATTTTAGAACGGGCTTATTTTTATGGAACTGTTTTTATTGAAGAATTTATTGATTCACTATGTTGAATTTGAAAGTGCCAAAGACCTGCTGGCTCATTTAAAGGGGAATGGCTTAATGAAGCATTAGACACTGTTGCCCTGAAAGCTCATGAGGTCAGGCACATGCAGCTACGTAAAGTTCTCCCCTACAACACAGGAGCTGGTGTGACCTGCGTGTATTGCCGCAATTCAAAAGTTGCTGGAGAATTTGCAAGTGGGAAGAAGTAGAATGATATTTGGAAACTCGACCTTTTAAAGCATCATTTAGCAAGCAAATCACATGTAGGAGGTGTGCAAAAACTCCAGTGAGAAAATCCTTCATTGCCCGCTGCAGCCCTGCTGCGTATATTTTGTGAGAGTGCAGATGAAAGGGAGCAAAAACGAAAGTCAGTGCACACATGTTGTCACTGGGTTAAAAAAATGAACAGCACTGGATTTTTGCACATTACAAATGAGAGGGAACTTTGCCTCGAGTCAGAGAAAAGTACAGCACAGAAACAGGCCCCTGGACCAATGTAGTCCATGCCAAATCATTTAAACTGCATACTCCCATTGACCTGCACCGGGACCATTTCAAATTTCAAGTAAATGTATTAGAACATAAAAATACAGCATGGGGAATAGGCCATTCGGCCCACAATGTTGTGCTGAACCAGCTGAAAGCAAATCAAAAACATCCAAGCACTAATCCCTCCTACCTACACAATGACCATAACGCTCCATCTTCCTTACATCCATGTGCTCATCCACATGTCTCTTAAAAGCCTCTGAAGTATTTGCCTCTACCGCCATACCAGGCATCCACGCTCTCTGAGTAAAAAACTTGCCCCTCTCACCCCCTCTCTGTTATCAACGTATATATAGCATAGATAACCTTGGCACCCACAAAGCGAAGAAATGCAGTTGGATCCATGAAAAATCACAAACTACAAAGACAGTCAAACTTTCAGTGTGCAAAAAAAAACAAATCGTATGAATAATTTAAAAAGTAAAGAAATAATATATAGAATTGCAGAGACCCCAGCTGCAGAGTCAGTTCAGTGCAGAGGCGAGTGAAGACTGACCAGGGGCCCGGAGGCGAGTGAAGACTGGCCAGGAGTGCAGAGGCGAGTGAAGACTGGCCAGGAGTGCAGAGGCGAGTGAAGACTGGCCAGGAGCCCGGAGGCGAGTGAAGACAGGCCAGGAACCCGGAGGCGAGTGAAGACAGGCCAGGAGCCCAGAGGGGAGTGAAGACTGGGCAGGAGCGCAGAGGCAAGTGAAGACTGGCCAGGAGCCCGGAGGCGAGTGAAGACTGGCCAGGGGCCCGGAGGCGAGTGAAGACTGGCCAGGGGCCCGGAGGCGAGTGAAGACTGGACAGGGGCGCAGAGACGAGTGAAGACTGGCCAGGAGCCCGGAGGCAAGTGAAGACAGGCCAGGAGCCCGGAGGGGAGTGAAGACTGGGCAGGAGTGCAGAGGCGAGTGAAGACTGGCCAGGAGCCCGGAGGGGGGTGAAGACTGGGCAGGAGTGCAGAGGCGAGTGAAGACTGGCCAGGAGCCCGGAGGCGAGTGAAGACAGGCCAGGAGCCCGGAGGGGAGTGAAGACTGGGCAGGAGTGCAGAGGCGAGTGAAGACTGGCCAGGAGCCCGGAGGCGAGTGAAGACTGGCCAGGAGCCCGGAGGGGAGTGAAGACTGGCCAGGGGCCCGGAGGTGAGTGAAGACTGGACAGGAGCCCGGAGGGGAGTGAAGACTGGACAGGAGCCCGGAGGCGAGTGAAGACTGCCCAGGAGCCCGGAGGTGAGTGAAGACTGGGCAGGAGCGCAGAGGCGAGTGAAGACTGGCCAGGAGCCCGGAGGCAAGTGAAGACTGGCCAGGAGCCCGGAGGCGAGTGAAGACTGGCCAGGGGCGCGGAGACGAGTGAAGACTGGACAGGAGCCTGGAGGGGAGTGAAGACTGGGCAGGAGCGCAGAGGCAAGTGAAGACTGGGCAGGAGCGCAGAGGCGAGTGAAGACTGGACAGGGGCGCGGAGACGAGTGAAGACTGGCCAGGAGCCCGGAGTCGAGTGAAGACAGGCCAGGAGCCCGGAGGGGAGTGAAGACTGGGCAGGAGTGCAGAGGCGAGTGAAGACTGGCCAGGAGCCCGGAGGCGAGTGAAGACTGGCCAGGAGCCCGGAGGCAAGTGAAGACTGGCCAGGGGCCCGGAGGTGAGTGAAGACTGGACAGGAGCCTGGAGGGGAGTGAAGACTGGACAGGAGCCCGGAGGTGAGTGAAGACTGGCCAGGAGCCCGGAGGCGAGTGAAGACTGGACAGGAGCCCGGAGGTGAGTGAAGACTGGGCAGGAGCGCAGAGGCGAGTGAAGACTGGCCAGGAGCCCGGAGGCGAGTGAAGACTGGCCAGGAGCCCGGAGGGCACAGGGCAACAACTGTTCCTGAACCTGGGGTGTGGACCCAAGACCCCTGCTCCTCCCGCCTGACTGTAGTAGCGACAAGAGAGACATACAGGCGAAACACAGGTAGATGGCACTGGCAGGCACGGAGAAGTGAGCTGAGCTCTGGTTTGTTTTCCGCCTTAATCTGGCTTGGTGGTTTAATTGAGGTGAAGTAGTGAGGCTGACTATCGGTTCCTTTTCAGCTCTGGGGCCTCGATGCTTCCATCTGGCCTGAAGTCCGCTACAGTATTGGCCGTACCCACATTGTCATTCTGCAGTTGTCAATGGATTCCTCCTTTTTCAGCTTAGCAGCGGGGTTCACCCTTAAACGGCTGATTCCAGGAAAAAATATGACTTTCATCCTGTACAGCCAAATCATAATTGCATATCTGAAATTCATATTTTTGCCCTGAGCAACAATAATTACCTTTTTAATTTTTCTTGGATTTCAGCTTTATATTGTATGTTTATTCAATTTATTTGTTGATGCAGGTAGGTTGGTGGTTCAAAGGTCTGTAAATCAGAACTTTGCTGATGTAGTTGGGGATGCACCTTGTAATATAATTACCTTCAGCTAGAGGATGGTGAATCTGTGGAATTCACTGCCGCAGGTGTCTGTGGAGGCCAAGTCATTGGGTATACTTAAAGTGGAGGTTAATAGGTTCTTGATTAGTCAGGATTAATTAGTATAGATTACATGGAAAAGGCAAGACAATGAGTTTGAGAAGGATAATAAATCAGCTATGGTGGAATGGTGGAGCAGACTTGATGGGCCGAATAGTCTAATTCTGCTCCTATATCTTATTCTTTTCTCATTGCTCACTGCAATACAATTACTTCAGAAACAATTTATCTGTTTTAAAAAAAAATAGGCTGTTACTGAGCCAGTTCAATTTCGCTACTGTCTGTAAGGAGCTTGTATATCACTTTTGCTGCCAGCATTTAGCTTTGTGAGTGCTGGTAAAATTGGGATTCCCAAATGACTCCAGCCATGCCAACATACTGGCTGAACTTTCTCTGTGATCTCTTGACCATCCTCTGCTGGGCTCTGCCTGTAATGACACAGCCTAATGGGTCTGCCTCTACTACCACCACCACCCCTGAAGGGTGTTCCCCACCCACTACTCTCTGTGTAAAATACTTAGCTCTCATATACCCCCTACCATGCCCCTTGCATTCGCCATTTCCACTCTGTGAATCCATTCTATCTATGCCTCTTATCATCTTGAGCGCCTCTATCAAGTTATGTCCCATTCTCCTTTGCTGAAAAGAGAAAAGCCCTAGCTCGCTCAGTCTTTCCTCATAAGACATGCCCTTTTGTCCAGGGAGGATTCTGCTAATCTCCTCTGCACCCTCTCTAAATCTTCCACATCCTTCCTATAATGAGAGGACCAGACTGAACACAATGCTCCAAGTGTGGTCTAAACAGGGCTTTACAGAGCTGCAACATTACATTACAGTTCTTGATTTCAATCCCACGACAAATGAAGGCCAATACAACATATACCTTCTTAACCATCCAATCAACTTCGAGGAGGACATGGACCCCAAAATCCTCCTGTCCCTCCATACGCTAAGAATCTAGCCATCAACCCTGTATTCTGCCTTCGAGTTCTCCCTTCGAAAGTGAATCACTTTATACTTTTCCACTTGCCATCTCATCCAGGCAGAACCCTGCTAAATCTCCTCTGCTCTCTTTCTGAAGCTTCCACATGCTTTCTGTAATGAGGCAACCAGAATGAACGAGTGCAGTCTAGCCAGGTTTTTATTCAGTACTGTGCAAAAGTTCTAGGCACATACCATATATATAGCTAAGGTGCCTAGACTTTTGCACAGTACTGTAGTAATTTTATGTATTGCCCTATACTGCCACAGAAAAAACAAACTTCATGACATACGTGATTGATGATTTGATGCGAAACCTGATTCTGATATGGGTCTCTGTTGTGGACTGAGAGTGGGAAGTGGGCAGGGAGAGGGGAGTCATGGCTGGGAAAAGGGGAAGGGAGAGGGGAGGGAGCGGAAAGTACCAGAGAGACATTCTGTAAAGATCAATAAACCAAATGTTTGGAATCAAATGACCCTGCCTGATGTGTCAGGGCAGGGTGTGTCTGCACCCCTGCCAATACCCCCTGCACCTGGCACTCCTTCTCTGCTACCTGTCTCACACCCCTACTGCAGCACCCCGCCCTCACCATTCCAGCAAGAAGTGAATATTCCATCACTATCATAGCAATAGGCCAGCTACTGCACATTGCTGAAACCTACTCCACGATTTTAAAGGCATTACTTTCATGCCAAGTCTCTGTCCAGGCTCTAGGCTGGAGCTGCATTGAATGGTTCCCTTAAGGGTTGACATCCTATGGGTTCCTGATATCTCATTAACTGCATGGTATAGATCAGGGGTTCCCAAGCTAGGATCCACAGACCCTTGGTTAAAGATACGGTTTGGGAATACCACTCTAGAGTAAGGCCCAGAGCCTGAGACCACTATTATGAAAGGCCACACACTGCACATTTTTTAAATTCCCTCTACAATTTAAATTCAAGTTCAAGTTTATTGTCGTCTGACTGTATATATATATATACAACCAAATGAAACAACGTTCCTCTGGACCGTGGTGCACCACAAAGCATGTATCATATTCAGCACATAAAACAAAATACAGTCAGCCCTCCGTATCTGCGGGTTCCGCATCTGCGGATTCAACCAACCGCGGATTGAAAATATTCAAGAGGAAAAACAGCCAGACAGTTCCAAAAAGCAAAACTTGAATTTGCCGCGTGCCGAGCACTACACTGAACCCACGCGAATGTAGTGATGTGTAGGCGTACCCTGCTGTAGTCTCCCGCCATCTCACAGATCCTCAGTCTCTCTCCAGCACTCGTTTGAGCATTGTCCACCTCACGTCTTGTTCGTTCGCTACGTGTGTTGTGAGTGAGAGGAAGGAGTTTAAGGCTAGTAAGGGATGGCTGGCTAGCTATGTAAAGTGCTACAGCCTCAAGAACTTAAAGATCACGGGAGAATCGACATCGATGGGGCAGCATCAGCGTTTCCAGAAGAGCTACGATGGTTGTGTCTGTACTGAACATATACAGACTTTTTTTTTCTTGTCATTCTTCCCGAAACAATACAGTATAACAACTAGTTACATAGTATTTACATTGTATTAGGTATTATAAGTAATCTAGAGATGATTTAAAGTATATGGGAGGATGTGCGTAGGTTATATGCAAATACTATGCCATTTTATATAAGGGACTTGAGCATCCGCGGATTTTGGTGTCTGCGGGAGGTCCTGGAACCAATCCCGCACGGATACTGAGGGATGACTGTATTACCACAAATAAATTAATAAATATCATTGAAAATGCTTATAGTACACAGAATACTTAAATGGTAAACAATAAACAGTACAGTGAACAGCTCACTGTCCTCGTGATGAAAGCGCGATGGAGGCAGGGTATTTATTAGTCTCACAGCTTGTGTTAAGAAGCTGTTACCCATTCTAGCAGTCCTAGTCCTGCTGCTCCTGTACCTCCTTCATGATGGTAGTAGGTCAAAGACATTGTGGGATGGGTGGTAGGGATCCTCAACAATGCTTTGAATCTTTCGTCTGAAACACTCCCGGTAAATGTCACAAATGGGGGGGAGGGTGACCCCGTGATCCCCTCAGTGGTTTTTACTGTCCTGTAGGCTCGTCTGGTCTGAAGCCTTGCAGCTCCCATAGCAGGCATGCATGAGGATTGGTGTGGAGGTGAGACGTCTGTGGAGAGTTGGGTGAAGAAAGTGCTAAGTTATTGGTTAGAAATGGTGGGGGTGTTAGGATCTGCCGTAGGAGTTGATGTTTTACTTGGGTTTTCCTTGTCCTTATGCTCCTGTACCTCCTTCCTAATGGTAGTGGGTCAGAGAGATTGTGGGGTGGGTGGTAGGGATGCTCAACAATGCCTTGAGGGAAATTTAGAAGCTAACTAGACAATGGTGCGACCCGTTGGGGCACTTTTGAGAGAAGGGTAGTGCAGTCTGATGTGACCAGAATGAACGTTAAATTTTCCTGAATGCTATTGGTATCACTTTGCTTTGGAAACTGAAGTAGAAAACTTCAGTCTATTAAAGAAGAACGACACGTAGCAAAGCAAATATAGCTGCTCCTCATTTAACGAAGGACACCTGATGGCATTATTTCTGGTTTATTTGCCATCCTTGTGCCTCTCGTTGTCATTCTGGAGATGTGCAGTCCTTTCATCCCCCATCTCTTCATCTCTTCTGCTGTTTGTTGTTTGTCTCTGATCCTGGAGACGTGCACGCCTCTCCTCCTCTGTGTCTTCTTCTCTCATCTTTTTTTGTCCTGACTCTTGGATCCTGGAGTCATGCGGCCCTGGCCTCATCCGATTCTTGTTCTCTCCCTCTCCTTGCCGCTTCTGGACGACGTTTGGCGTCATCTCTTGACCATAATGCCCCCCTTCCCTTTCCATGTGGCAGAATTAGGCTGACCATTTTTTTTACCCTAATGCTGGATAGAAGATACGAAACAGTAACACCAAAGGATGCTGATTATTCTTGATGATGTGGTTGGCGCTCTCCTAAATGGACGCGATATAGTCACTGCTGTCCTTTGACTGCAGCAAAGGATTTTATGGGTGTTTCGAAGTACGTCATTACAATAAGATTTAATTTTCTCTTATTGATGGGTGGCAGTTTGATCTGTCCCAATCCTGCACATGCTGATGGTGATTAGCAGAATGTGACCCCTCAAAATAGAGCTGCCCTGCCCTTTTGCTCCGGTAGGTGTTGCTGCTGAGGCTGGCCGTGCGTATGTGTTGGGCTGTGGCATCCCGATTTCCATGATGGCCGATTGGGTCTCGGGTTAAAAGGGAGCCTGTTTATTTTGGCGAATGAGAAATTTTATATGAATGTCTAACCCTGAACTTTGCCTGCATTCTGTAAGTTAGCGCATTTTAATTCGATTTAGCCAAAAAAAGTGCTGCTGTAATGCACCATTTGCGCTAATTGGAGGTCACAAACAGACAAACAGACAGACAGAGCAAGAGATTTTTAGTAGTGTATAGATTTCAGAACACACCCATGATCAATCACTACGTTTCACAAAAGATTGAAGACTACAGTGTTTGTGCATTTCTTCAGTGAGTTTCAAAAGCAAACAGTGTTGTGCTGAAGTTGTACGGGTTCTTTTCTACAAAGGGCCCGGCATTCATCTTATCAGTCATGTCCAGTAAACATGACTTTTCAACCCAGTTCTTGGTAACTCTTTTTAGTGAGATAATGTGTGTTTCTACGCCACTTTTCCAAAGTAATGGGCTTCCTTTAGTGTTCGCACTAATGGAATTCTGATGGTACATTGGCCCCTGTTAGCTTCCAACAAACTGTTCAAATCAATTTAAAATTGTTCTTTAACATAGTTTGCCTTTGAGGAAAGGGAATTAGATGAATTGTTTTAGTGTTAGGCTCATAGGTTCTCATCATATATAAATGATTGCATGTTGGTACCTAACTATGTGATTCTGTTATTTTTCTTTGAATTTATAGTGAATGCCTGAGAGAAATTGAATCTCAGGGTTGCATATGGTGACAATAATAAATTTACTTAGAGCATGCCTGTTGTGAGACAACTCTTTAATAGGTCCAAAGAGGAGCTTTTCAAATTTAAGGCAGTTGAATCCTATCCCTTCCACATCAGGGTAAGTAGCACATTCATGGCCTACTTTGTCAAACTGTTATTTCTGTAACATCAGAATCAAAATCAGAATCAGAATCAGATTTAACATCAATGGCATTTGGCATGACACTTGTTGTCTTTGTGGCAGGAGTACATTGCAATACATAATAATAGAAAAAAAATTTGAGTTATATATATTAAATAGTTCAATTAAATAAGTGGTGCTAAAAATTGAAACAAAAAAGTAGTGAGGTAGTGTTCTTGGGTTCAATTTCCGTTCAGAAATCTGATGGCAGAGAGGAAGAAGCTGTTCCTGAATCACTGAGTGTGTGCCTTCAGGCTTCTGTACCTCTTCCCTGATGGTAGCAATGAGAAGAGGGCATGTCCTGGGTGCTGGGGGTCTTTAATGATGAATGCCTGTGATTGTCTGTGGATATTCAGGGCAAGCCCCATTCCATATCTGAGTACAAGCTTGGTATCTGTTTATAGATACAGCACGGAGCAGGCCCTTCTGGGTCACCGAGACACACTGCCCAGCAACCCACCTATTAAACCCTCAACTAGTCACAGGACAATTTACAATGATCAATTAACCCACGTCTTTGGACTGTGGGAGGAAACTGAAGCACCTGGAGGAAACCCACATGTACACGGGAAGGACATATGAACTTTCTTACAGAGGACGCTGGAATTAAACTCCAAACTCCGATGCCTTGAGCTGTATAACAGTGGAAAAAGCCACAGGGATATTCAGCTTCTGTGGCTGTCTATTATCATCCTAACTTTTAAACATGAAATAAACCCACTTCAAAACAGTGGAGCCTGGGGAGAATAAATAGTGAAAAGCAATTATGAAGATCTGCCACTTGTGTTTAGTTAATGTATTTATAAATGTATTCTGGAAAGCTGAAGGCTTCCAGAACAAAAAGGATTTTCCACTCCAATACGCATAAGGCAAGAAAAGATCGAGCGCTTTACAGTGTGACACGAGAGATTCTGTAGATATTGGAAATCTCGGGCAGCAAACACAAAACGCTGGAGGAACTCAGCAGTTCAGGTGATAGGTGGGGAGGGAAATAAACAGTCGACATTTAGAGCTGAGAACCTTCGTCGGGAATCTTAAACGAAGAAAGTGCCTGTGGATAAAGATGACATGGTAGCACAGTGGTTAGTGCAGCTCAGGGTGTCAGAGTTCGGAGTTACTTCTGGCACTGTCTGCATGGAGTTTGTCAATCCTGACAATCATGTGGGTTTCCTCCGGGTGCTCCGGTTTCCTCCCACAGTCCAAAGACATACCGGTTAGTAGGTTAGTTGGTCATTGTAAATTGTCTCCTGATTAGGCTATGGTTAAAAAGGGGGGGTTGCTGGGTCATAGAGTCATAGATAAATGTAGCACAGAAAGAGGCCCCTCAACCCACTTAGTCTTTGCCAAAGCCATTTAAACCACCTTCTTCCATCGACCTGCATCAAAACCATGGCTCTCCATACCCCTACCGTTCCATTTACCTGTGCACATTCTCACTACCCTCTGAGTGAAATTCTGAGGGATGTGTCTCATTGGTCCGGAAAGGCCGGTTCCGCACAATATCTCTAATGAAGCAAAATCAATAGATACAAACGCTGGAGGTCTGAAATGTCGACTGTGCTTTTTTCTGTAGATACTGCCTGGCCTGCAGAGTCCTCCAGCATTTTGTGTGTGTGTGTTGCTTGGATTTCCAGCATCTGCAGATTTTCTCTCGTTTGTGAAAATAAATAGATAATGCGTCTCCGGAGATGGAGACTGATCAAACAAGGGGAGGGGGTGTCAGAAAGGAACCGTGAGGGTGGACTGCAAGTTGGAAGCAAAGTTGAAGAGCTCAGCATAGCTGCAGGAAGCAGCACCAATGCCTTTGTCATTGCAGCACGTAAGACGCTGGGGAGCATTGCTGGTGTAGGCTTGGAACATCTAGCTGACCAAAAGGCAGGCAGGGCTGGGGCCCATGAAAGTGGCCGTGCCTGCTCCCTCTTGATGAAGGGCCTCAGCCCAAAACATCAACTGTTTCCCCCTCCATAGATGCTGCCTGACTTGCTGAGTGCCTCCAGCATTTTGTGTGCCTTGTTTATGATGACTGTCTTGACCTTTGAGTAGTTTTTGCTCTGTTTAATCAGTGAAGGCTGGGCTGTAAAGCATCGTGCTGTTACGCCAAAGTGCCACCCCACCATTTCCTACACAGATTCTGCAGATACCGTAAATCCTGAGCAACACGCAGAAAACGCCGGAGGAACTCAGCAGGTCAGGCTGCTTCTATAGAGGGGAATAAACCATTGATGTTTCAGGCCAACCCAAGACGTTGACTGTTTATTCATTTTCCTCCAGCATTAAGTGTGTGTTGCTGGAGTGGGTCACGAGATAGGTAGCTGGGTGGGGCAGGTAAGCTGGGTGGGGTCTGGTCAGCAGGTTGGTTTTGAGAAGATGTTGGGCTGGTTTGATAGATCAGTGTTGCAGGAAAGTGATTAATGGGTTATTTCATGCTCCTTATTGCTATTTATTTATATCTGCATTCGCAGTTTGTTACGGTTTCTAGTTCTTGATGTTTGCAGTTTACAGGAACTGTTCTATAGATTTGTTGAATGCGCGCAAGAAAAGAATCTCAGGGTTGTGTGTGGTGATGTATGTATACTGATAATAAGTTTTACTTTGAACTTTGAACTTTTGAACTTTATTGGGCCAAAGGCAGATATGGTAATACGTTATTAAATATCGGCATGTTCAGGAGTCAGAGTATCGAGCAGGAAGGAGGAACGAGGTCCGATGACCTCCTGGGAATGTGTATTGGTGAGACCAGAGTTCTAAGCTTAGTGTTCCGAGACCTGTCGTTAACAAGTCCAGAGTTCGAGACTTAGTTTACGGTGATAGATGTGCCTTGGAGACGGTGTCAATGTTTCGGGCTGAGACCCTTCATCATGTTCCTACATAGAGGCTGGTGAAAGGTCTCGGCCCGAAACGTTGTCTGGTTAGTCCTCTCCGTAGATGCTGCCTGACCTGCTGAGTTGCTCCAGGATTTCTGTGTGTTACTCTAGATTTCCAGCATCTGCAGAATCCCTCTCTCACTCTCTCTCTCTCTCTCTCTCTCTCTCTCTCTCTCTCGTTTCATATAAGGATTGGCCCTGTAAAGTCAATTTTCTGAGTAAAAACTCATTTTTCTGCATCAGTCTTTGAGCAGGCAAAGTTGGATCATGCAGCTGGCAAAATTGCATTTGCAGCAATAATTGCTCAGTTCCCATGACATCCACCTTGGTGGCTGGTTTTTCCGTCCCTTGCACATCTGGGTGCTAGCCAGATCGAGCATGTTTGATATTGAATCTATATTTCTAGGCTCCATTCCTGCTTTGGCCGAACAGCTGGAAGTGAGAAAAGAAAATAACGACCTCTAGTTTCAGTAAACTGCAACTCTGCAGGGAAAGGCCAATATCTGAAAGGATCGATTTCAGACTCTTTTTCTAACACCATTGTGTTGCTGTTGCTCCTCTTCCAAATTCCCCTGGCTGGTTTTCGCAAAGCCAAAATTCTTAAAATGAGGCCCAGCCTGTCCTTGCATCATACATATGCTTCAGTTTCACACAGACTCAGTGACCAGTTTATTAGGTGCCTCCTGTATCTAATAAAGTGGAAACTGGGCGTATGTTCATTGTCTTCGACATGTTGTACACTCTGTGATGCTCTCTGCACACCACTGTTATAACGTGTGGTTATTTGAATGACGGTCGCCTTCCTGTCAGTTTGAGCCAGACTGGCCTTTCTCCTCTCATCTCTCTCATTAACAAGGCATTTTCACCCACAGAACTGCAGCTCACTGGATGTTTTTTCCCATTTTTCACACCATTCTCTGTAAACACTAGAAACTGTGTATGAAATTCCCAGGAGATCAGCAGTTTCTGAGATACTCAAAATACCCTGTCTGGCACCATCAGTCATTCTCCACAGTCAAATGTGATTTAGATCCGATTTTTCCCCCCATTCTGATGTTTGGTCTGAGCACCAACTGAACCTCTTGACCGTGTCTGCATGCTTTTACACAATGAGTTGTTGCCAATGATTAGCTGATTAGATATTTGCATTAACAAATAGGTGTACAGGTGACCAATCACCTGTATTAAGGATCCCAGCCCGCCTCCCTCGGCAAATGATAAACATTTCTAGTGCAGAAAGGGTGGAGAACCAGTTTTGCAGGTTATAGAATCACAGAATCCCTGTGATAAGTTTTAATTAGATATAAGTAACTCCAATGTTGCAGCTATTCAGGAAACAGAAATCCATCAGTACAGAATTCACAAATCATTCCCTAAAAAGCTGGAAATATAGAATAGAATTTGTTCATGTAGGACAGGGGTGGTATGGTAGCATAGTGGTTAGCACAACGCTTTACAATACAGGCGACTCCTGTCTGTAAGGAGCTTGTATTCTCTCCCTGTGATCGCGTGGGTTTCCTCCGGGTGCTCTGGTTTCCTCCCACAGTCCAAGGACATACCGGTTGGTAAGTTAATTGGTCGTTGTAAATTGTGTTGGTTGTTAACACAGATGATGCATTTCACTGTATGTTCCGATGTAAGCATGGTAACTAAATCTGAATCTGAATCTGAATCCCACTATCGTGGGGTTCACCTGTATCAGAATCGGCAGGATATGCCATGAAATTTGTTGTTATATGGCAGCAGTGCGTTGCAATCTATAATGATAAAACTACATTACAGTAAGAAGCACATGTTTCTTAATGTAATATAATTTTATTATTATGTAATGCAATGTACTGCTGCCATATTTTATATTTAAAATTAAATAATTATTGCAAAAAAGTTTGCAAGTTCACCTTTGTACATTAGCCTTGGCTCAGTATTGGGTTCTTGCCTTTGAGTTTGAAAGCCAGATGTACAAGCCTTCCCTCAGAGACTCCATATGTAAATAACGGACTTCACTGTAGGTAAATTGGTTGCCTTATTGTTCACCTTTCGCCTCCCGTGAACTTCATTGATGGTAAAGAGTTTGTAGAATTTTGCTCTTTATGTTAATTATTGGCAGTCAGTAACCTGGAGCTTGCTCTCCTTCCCCATTCGCCAACTTCTTATGATGGCTTCTGCGCTTTCTTTTGCAGTCCAGATGAAGGGCCTCGGCCCAAAGCGTCTTGATACACACTGTCTGACCTGCTGAGTTTCCCCAGCATCTTGTGGGTGTTACTGTACTATCCTTGTTCTTGTACAGGTCCATATTGTGATTGGTAAAACAGGTGAGCTTCCCGGTTGATAAATGGAAGCATTTACTTACCATAGGACACAGGAGCAGTATTAGGCCGTTTGCTCCATCCCTCTCAACCCATTCCCCCATTCTCCAGCTTTCTCCCTGTAACCTTAATAATCTACTCCTTAATAATCAAAATGTGTGGCGCGTGGCCAAGTGGTTAGGGCGTTGGGCTCACGATCACGTGGGTTCGAGTGTCGGCCAAGGCAGCGTGTTGTGTCTTTGAGAAAGGCACTTATCTACACACTGCTCCAGTCCAACCAGCTGAAAATGGGTACCGGCAAATGCTAGGGGTTAACCTCGCGATAGGCTGGCCTCCTATCTGGGGCGGGTGGGGGGGGGAAGTCTCGTACTGTACTTTCAGTCGCTTCACGCCACAGAAACCGGCATAATGATGGGCCCTGTTCAGACTTTAACTAATAATCAAGAACCTATCAACCTCTGCTTTAAATATACTCAGTGACTGGGCCTGCATGTGTGACAATGAATTACACAGATTCACCACATCGAAGAATTGAAGAAACCCCTCCACATCGCTGCTCTAAAGGGATGCCCTTGTATTCTGAGGCTGTGCTCTCTGGTCATAGACTCCCCCACCAACCTATCCAGACCTTTCAATATTCTATTTGATAGATAAAATGAGATTCCCCCGCCCCCCAATCTTCTAAACTCCAATGAGTAAAGGCCCAGAGTCATCAAACATTAACCCTTTCATTCCTTTACGCCCTCTCCAATGCCAGCACATCCTTTCTTAGATAAAACTATTCACAATACTTCAAATGCAGTCTAACCAATGCCTTATAAAGACTCATATTGGATTGGGAGCAAAAAAGAAATGGAGACTGGTTGTACTGTATAAATTGCAAGTCAAAATATTTTGTTCTCGTGCATGTTCACAGTGTTTGCTCCCAAGTCCCATCCATCAAGAAATTTCTGTCGTGATGCAGATGTTGTTTCTTATTATTTGTGCACATAATGACATCATCAATCTGTACAGCAATTTCTAATAATATACCAATAAATATTGGATCGTAATTTTATTTATTTATTGTTGTTGTTGTTGTTCGTCCTTCGTAGTCGAAGATGACCATGGCTTCAAAGTCAAATGGGAGATTGGTGGCTGTGGGTCCGGAGGTGACTGATGAGGCCAATCCGGGCCCTGAAGGCTCGCCCACATGTGGGATACAAGTGGGTGGGTGCTGTCATGGCAGTGGGTGCTGCTCGGGCCTTGCGCACAGCACGCTTTCGTTGCGCCTGGATGATGCGCCTGACTTCAGCTGCACGGGCTCCTGTGGTGATCTTGCTGCGCCAAGCTGGACGGTCGAGGGCAAGCATCTCCCACGTGTTGATGTCGACACCTAGGCCTTTGAGGGACGCTTTGAGGCAGTCTTTGTAACGTTTCTTCTGCCCCCCGACTGAGTGCTTGCCCTGACACAGTTCTCCGTACAGCAGCTGCTCAGGCAATCGGCTGTCTGGCATTCTGACCACATGTCCAGCCCACCTGGCTTGGGCTTTCAGCAGGAGGGTGTAGACGCTGCAGAGCCCAGCTCGTTCCAGGATTTCCGTGTCGGGGACTTTGTCCTGTCACCTGATGTGGAAGAATCTGCGGAGACAGCTCAGGTGAAAGTGGTTGAGCTGTTTGGCGTGTCTGCTGTAGACAGTCCAGGTCTCGCTGGCGTAAAGGAGGGTGGTAAGGACCACTGCACAGTAGACCTTCAGCTTGGTGGTAAGACTGTGTCCTCTCCGCTCCCAGACATTCTCACGAAGTCTCCCAAAGGCGGCGCTGGCTTTGGCAATCCTGTTGTTGACCTCAACGTCTATGTTCACTGCGCGAGAGAGTATGCTGCCCAGGTAGGTGAAGTTGTCGACTGCCTGGAGGTTCTGGCCCTTCACCGTGATGCGCGGCTCCTGGTATGGCTTTCCTGGGGCAGGCTGGTACATAACTTCGGTCTTTTTGGTGCTGATAGTGAGACCGAAGTTGTCGCAGGCTTGTGAGAAGCAGTCTATTTCACGCCGCATCTCCTGCTCTGTGCTGGCGTTGAGTGCACAGTCGTCAGCAAACAAGAAGTCTCTGATGACAGTCTCTCGCACCTTTGTAACTGCCTGCAGGGACCTAAGGTTGAACAACCTGCCGTCAGTCCTGTACCTGACGTGGATTCCTTCTTCGTAGTTACGGAAGGCATCTGTCAGCATGGCAGAGAATACCATACTGAACAGAGTCGGGGCAAGAACGCAGCCTTGTTGGACGCCATTTGTCACTGGGAAGGCCTCCGACTCGTCGCCGTCATCCAGAACTTTCACCATCATACCGTCGTGGAACTGCCGGACGATTGTGATGAACTTGCTGGGGCAGCCAAACTTCTCCATGATCTTCCACAAGCCTTCTCTGCTGACCGTATCGAAAGCCTTGGTTAGATCGACAAAGGTCACGAAGAGGTCGCTGTGTTGCTCCTGGCATTTTTCCTGGAGTTGGCGCGCAGCAAAAATCATGTCCGCCGTCCCACGTTCAGCACGGAAGCCGCACTGGCTTTCTGGGAGCAGACCTTGCTCAAGATGTTGGAGAAGGCGGTTGAGCAGGACGCGGGCCAGAATCTTCCCCGCAATGGACAAGAGGGAGATGCCTCGGTGGTTGTCGCAAGACTGGCGGTTGCGTTTCCTCTTGTAGATGTGGACTATGCTGGCATCTTTCAGCTGTTGCGGGACCTGTCCCTTTTTCCACATGGACTGGAAGAGTACAGTCAGCTTTTACATCATGACAGGGCCTCCTGCTTTGTATACCTCAGCAGGGATTGCATCGGGTCCTGGCGCTTTGCCACAGGAGAGTTGCTTCACTGCCTTCCTGACTTCATCTACTGTGGGGAGGGTGTCGAGGTTCTTGTTGATCTCTACCTGGGGCAGGCGGGCAATGGTCTCGTCGTTGATGTCGGCAGGGCGGTTAAGGACGTCGTTAAAGTGCTCAGCCCACCGATCCAGAATCTGCTTCTTCTCTGTCAGCAGCTGCGTCTCATCTGCGTTGAGGAGGGGTGAGGAGCCGGAGGACTGGGGTCTGTATACAGCCTTAAGTGCATCGTAGAAGCGCTTTATGTCGTGGCTGTCTGCATAGCCCTGGATTTCATCGGCCTTCTTGCTGAACCAGCTGTCCTGCATCTCCCGAAGTTTTTTCTGCACCTTTCTTCTTGCGTTGGTAAAGGCATCTTTCTTGGCTAGCGACGTGGGGTCGTTCTGATGCGCTCTGTAATGTTGATGTTTCTCCATTAGTAGTGCCTGTATTTCTTCATCATTCTCATCAAACCAGTCTTGGTTTCTTCGGGTTGCTGGTCCGAGATGTTCGAGGGTGGTAGTGTAGACAGCGTCTCTGAAGGCCGTCCACTGTTCCTCAACGGTGGTCCCGTCTTCCTGTGGTGTGTCTGGCAGTCTGCCTTCAAGGTCATCGATGAATTCTTCTGCAACCCTGCTGCTTTTCAGCTTGGAGACATTCAGTCTCTTTGCAGTCTTCTGCCCTTGGGGTCTTCTCATGGGCAGAATGCGAAGCCTGAACTTGGACACAATGAGGCGGTGATCGGTCCAGCAGTTGGCACCACACATGGCTCTCGTCACTCTGACATCCATCCTGTCCCTCTTCCTGGTGATGATGTAGTCAATCAGATGCCAGTGCTTCGAGCGTGGGTGCATTCATGACGTCTTCTTACGGGTGGGTAGGCGGAACAGGGTGTTGGTGATGACAAGGTCGTGTGTGGCACACGTCTTGAGGAGCAGAAGGCCGTTGTTGTTACACTTGCCAGTGCCGTGTCTTCCAATGATCCCTTCCCAGGTTTGGTAGTCTGTCCCTACTCTGGCATTGAAGCCCCCGAGAACGATGAGCTTCTCTGACTGTGGGATTGCTGAGATGAGGGCGTCGAGTTCTTCATAGAACTTGTCTTTAATGTCATCTGGGTTGGTCATGGTGGGAGTGTAGGCACTAATCAGTGTAGCACTCTTCTTGTTTGCAAGTGGGAGCTGAAGAGTCATCAGGCGGTCGTTGATGCTCTCTGGGTGCTTGGTGAGTTTACGGGCGAGGTTAGAATTGATGGCAAATCCCACGCCTGCTTCTCGTCGTTCAGCGCTGCTGCGACCGCTCCAGAAGAACGTGTATCCGCCACTACGTTCTGTCAGCTGGCCCTTGTCTGCCAGGTGCGTTTCACTGAGAGCTGCTATGTCCACGTTGTAGCGAGCTAGCTCTTTTACAACCAGTGCAGTTCTTCTCTCTGGTCTGTCTGCCTTGATGTTATCTCGCAGAGTTCTCACGTTCCATGTGCCAAGGTTGAGCACCATCACTTTCTTCTTCACTGTTGTAGGTCGACCGCTGTGAGGGATCCCCACCAGCCGCGGTAAGCTGGCCAGGGTGAAGTGAAGCAGACTATATTTGAGGCACCTTTTCCAGCCTCTTCCTCCATGGAGGTGAGCAGAGCGATGCTAAAGAGGGCTGCTCAGACACCCAGGGGGCTGCCGAACTCAACTGCTGCTTCAGTCCAGTAGAGAGCGACCCTACGCCCTGGGCCGCCTGTGTGCAGGTTTGTGACTACAGCTTCCAGTGTATCCGTACCTGCTGCTTCGCCACTCCCCCATCGCCACAGGACTTTAGGTTGCGCGTTGGGTTTGAAGTCATGACTTGCGCTTGACTTGGATTAGTGAAGGAGAGTTGCTCAGGTCATCCGCTTCACTCTCTCGTCCCGGCATATCTGGACCCAGTGGCAAGACATAGTCATTTATTAAGACAGTGCAGAATAGACCTTTCTAGCCCTTCATGCCACACTGCCCAGCAACCGCCAGTTTAATCCTAGCCTAATCACAGGACAACTTACAATGACCAATTAACCTACCAACCACTACGTTGACTGTGGAAGCAAACTGGAGCACCCTGAGACTACAGGATTTGTAAGGTTAGCTTTATTGTCACATGTCAAATGAAATACAGTGAAATCGAATGTTGAAAGGCATGGACAGAGTGGATGTGGCAAAGTTGTTTCCCATGATGGGGGAGTCTAGTACGAGAGGGCATAACTTAAGGATTGAAGGGCGCCCATTCAGAACAGAGATGCGAAGAAATTTTTTTAGTCAGAGGGTGGTGAATCTATGGAATTTGTTGCCATGGGCAGCAGTGGAGGCCAAGTCATTGGGTGTATTTAAGGCAGAGATTGGTAGGTATCTGAGTAGCCAGGGCATCAAAGGTTATGGTGAGAAGGAGGGGGAGTGGGACTAAATAGGAGAATGGATCAGCTCATGATAAAATGACAGAGCACACTCGATGGGCTGAATGGCTGACTTCTCCTCCTTTGTCTTGTGGTCTTATGTTTACCGAAACATACAGTGAAACCTGTCGTCCGTGTCAACAACCAACACAGCCTGAGAATGTGCTGGGGGCAGCCTGCAAGAGTAGGCATGCTTCCAGTGCCAACACAGCATGCCCACAACTCATTAACCCTAATTGTATTATAGCGGCCAATTCTAAACCAAGCCAAATTCGCCGCTGCTGGCAACCTCCACAGATTTGTTATACTTGTGTGACACGCTCTCAGCCCCAGCAACGCTTGTTCCAAAACTCAATCCTTTATCAGCAATTAGCTAACATACTATCTTGAAGTGATGAAACTTTAACGTACCCAAGTATAAGTTAAGCGTAATTGAGCGGTTAACAAAAGATACGACATCCGTTGGTCCCCAGCTGCAAAGTGCCAGGAACAAAATACAAGAGCATAACTTAATCTCTTTGCTTTTACCATACTCCCCACCCACGTGGCTAGTTACCATAACAAACTCCTTGCAGACGGTGGCAGGTAGTGAATCTGGATCACCGCTGCTGTAAAGTATTATGCTAACCGCTATCCTACAACACATGACCTTCATTATTAACTTACAGTTAACATCGTGCGGAAAGGGAGGAAGATTAGGAAGTGAGCTCAGCACAGATTAGATGGGCCGAATGGCTTATTTCTGTACTGTACATTTATCTGACACTATGAATTCAGGAATCTACACAGGGATATTAATTTTATATTCTCCATCCACTGGTGTGTTTTCCTCTGCAGATGTTCCACACTTGAAGGTAGCAGCCTATTTCATTCTGTGGCCAAGGTGACACAGTGGAGTGGTTATCGGCAGCATGAGATCTGTGCTTGTCCTTCATTAACATTGGATTCCCACTGTCTATCAGTGATTATATAAAAATACAAGCCAGCATAGGAAAGATAAACTACAAGGAAAGCAACAAAGATATACAATGGACTCAATGAAAATCTACAGTCTTTGAGTCTATTGTATTTCTTTGTTCTGCTGTGAATGCCTGCAAGAAAATGAATCTCAGGGTTGTATATGGTGATATAGATGTACTTTTTAGAACATAGAATGGTACAGCACAGTACAGGCCCTTTCGCCCACATTGTTCTGCCGACCCTCAAACCTGCCTCCCATATAACCCCACACCTTAAATTCCTCCATATACCTGTCTAGTAGACTTTCACACTTCACTAGTGTATCTGCCTCCACCACTGACTCAGGCAGTGCATTCCACGCACCAACCACTCTCTGAGTAAAAAACCTTCCTCTAATATCCCCCTTGAACTTCCCACCCCTTACCTTAAAGCCATGTCCTCTTGTATTGAGCAGTGGTGCCCTGGGGAAGAGGCGCTGGCTATCCACTCTATCTATTCCTCTTATTATCTTGTATACCTCTATCATGTCTCCTCTCATCCTCCTTCTCTCCAAAGAGTAAAGCACTAGCTCCCTTAATCTCTGATCATGATCCACACTCTCTAAACCAGGCAGCATCTTGGTAAATCTCCTCTGTACCCTTTCCAATGCTTCCACATCCTTCCTATAGTGAGGCGACCAGAACTGGACACAATACTCCAAGTGTGGCCTAACCAGAGTTTTATAGAGCTGCATCATTACCTCTTGACTCTTAAACACTATCCCTCGACTTATGAAAGCTAATACCCCTTTGATAATAAATTTACTTTGAAATTTGATGTAACAATTCTGTACCCCAATCCACACCACTAAACAGCCATGTTTGACAAGCCACCTCCCCATTCACCCCTCTCTTCCGCATTCCACTCCTCACTTTTCTCCTTCCCTCTGTAGTTCCCCTCATCTCCATCCAGGAAACAGTACCGCAGCATAAAAGCCAGGACCAACAGGCTCCAGGACAGCTTCTTCCACCAGGCCATCAGACTGATAAACTCACGCTGATTTGAGTGTACTCTATATTACATTGACTGTTCTATTTATTATAAATTACCATAATTGCACATGGCACAATTAGATGGAGACGTAACATAAAGATTTTTAGTCCTCATGTATATGAAGGATGTAAGAAATAAAGTCAATTCAATTCAATTCAACAACCGCAGTGGCTGAATTTATGTTCACTTTTGTGTGTCATCTTTTAAGACCATAGTTCATAGTTGTAGAATTCGGCCATTCAGTGCATCGAGTCTGCTCTGCCATTCCATCATCCCATTAGATCCTTCTCAACCCCATTCTATTTCCTTCTCCCTTACTAATATAGAACCTATCAACTTTTGGTTTAAATATTTCCAATGACTTGGCCTCCACAGCCTTCTGTGGCAATGAATTCCACAGATTCACCTCCCTCTAGCTAAAGAAATTCCTCGTCATCTCTGTTCTAAATGGATATCCCTCTATTCTGAAGCTGTGGCCTCTGGTTCTAGACTCTCACACTATTGGAAACATCCTCCCCACTTCCACTCTATCTAGGCCTTTCAGTATTCAATATGTTTCAGTGAGTCACCCTATTCTTCTATACTCCAGTGAGTACAGGCCAGAGCTACTAAACTCCCCTCTTACATCAACCCTTTCATTCCCAGGATCAATTTCGTGAACTTCCTCTCGACCCTTTCCAATGCCAGCACATCCTTTCTGAGATAAGGGGTCCAAAACTGCTCATAATAATTCCAAGTGTGGTCTGACCAACGCCTTATAAAACCGCAATGTAGCCTTATAAAGCCTTCGCACATAGGATACTCCTGTAATAATGAGGTGCTCATAATATTATGATGAGTCCTTATGAAGGACCTCAGCGTGAAACTTTGACTGTTTGTTCTTCTCCATAGATGCTGCCTGACCTGCTGAGTTCTTCCTGCATTTTGTATGTGTTTCGCATGATATTTGTCCCATTTGCTTTTGATTGCACTTCTTAATTTTCATATCAAAGTCAGAAAGCCAGGGATTTACCAAGGAGTGATCACATTTGGTTTATTCCAACTTTCCATCTTTGTCATACATATTTATTACTATTTTGTTTCAGTTGACGGAATCTATCATAATTCAATCTCCATCAGAGAGAAAATCCAATGGAAGGTGACACGTTGTTTATCCCCAGTTTCAGTATTGTATATACATTTGTTGTCATATACCAGATTGTCATTACCTATATCAATGACAATAGCCTGATATAAACAGGTCTGCATAAAATGGAATACTGCCTACTGTGTGAGGCATCATAAGTGGATTGTATTTGGGCCTCTGCTGTTACCGTGTGATGGAAGAGGTTTTGAATCGCTAAGCTCTGGACCCCTGCTACCCTTGCTTGGCAACTGAGAAAAGGATTGATTTTATGCGCTGAGATATGGGAATGTATTGCCATCTTATTCAACAGTATTAATGACATTTTTCATCCTTGGCGATATGTTTCCCACTTTCTCATGTTACAGAGAAATCCACATGGGGCACCACAGCAGTGTAACAGTTGGAATAGGTGCATTGCTGTGTGGGGCAGCTCGCTGGGCCGGAAGGGCCTGTTCTGTATCTCTAAATAAATAAAATTTTTACATGACATTACATTCAGACATCTAATAAAACTTTGAAAAAATAAGCTCCCTTTCACTTCTATTCAGCAATATTTAGATTATAAGGACACTCAGTCCTCGTTTATTGTCATTTGGAAATGCATGCATTAAGAAATGATTCAATGTTCCTCCAGAGTGATATCAAACCAAAGACTAACACTGACAAGACCACATAATTATAACATATAGTTACAGCAGTGCAAAGCAATACTGTAATTTGACGAAGAGCAGACCATGGGCACGGTAAAAGAAAGTCTCAAAGTTCCGATCGACTCCCGATAGTCCCCGATAGCAGGCGGCAAAAGGGAGAAACTCTCCCTGCCGTAAACCTCCAGGCACTGACAACTGCCGATGCATTGGAAGCACCCGACCACAGCTGACTCTAAGTATATTTTCATTAGAGAGAGATATTTCCCAATTATATGTGTATATTACATGTTTAACGTCCAGTGCATCAATTACTGTGGAATTGACTCTTATCATCATCTCTCTAGTAGCAAATGTGGCCCATTCATGTTCAGTTGATTTAATTAAGTTTAAGGTTGCCTTTGTTTTCTAAGCCCAGCACATCAGATACTGTACCGTTGTCTCTATCATCTTCTCTCTAGTCACGTACACCCAGTGGCCACTTTATTAGGTATACTTGTAAACTTGCTTACATGCAAATATCTAATCAGCCAATCACGTGGCAGCAAATTAATGCATAAAGCCATACAGTTATGGTCAAGAGGTTCAGTTGTTGTTCAGACCAAACATCAGAATGGGGAAGAAATGTGATCAAAGTGACTTTGATCTTGAAATGATTGTTGGTGCCAGCCGGGGTGGTTTGAGTATCTCAGAAACTGCAGATCTCCTGGGATTTTCACACTCTAGAACAGGGGTTGGCAACTCTTTTGCCTCTGTATTAATGAGCAGACGGTGGGCCAGATAAATACCATAAAAAACTTGAAATATGGGAATTATCCATTTAAATACGTCTAGTTATGTTTTACCTCAAATTAATGAATAACGCATGCTAGAAAATCATTTGTGCTTAAGGTTGCCTACCCCTGCTCTGAAATTTACAAAGGATGGTGCAAAAAACAAAAAAAAAACATATAATGAGCAGCAGTTCCATTGGTTAAAATACCTTGTTGATAAGAGAGGTCAAAGGAGAATGTTCAGACTGGTTCAAGCTGACAGGAAAGTGACAGTAACTCAGATAACCACGTGTTACAACAGTGGTGTGCAGAAGAGCATTTCTGAATGCACAACATGTCAAACTTTAAAGTGCAAACCCGAAATCTGCAGATGCTGGAATTTCAAGCAACACACATACAAGTTGCTGGTGAACGCAGCAGGCCAGGCAGCATCTCTAGGAAGAGGTCCAGTTGACGTTTCGGGCTGAGACCCTTCGTCAGGACTAACTGAAAGAAGAGCAGGTAAGAGATTTGAAAGTGGGAGGGGGAGGGGAGATCCGAAATGATAGGAGAAGTCAGGAGGGGGAGGGATGGAGCCAAGAGCTGGAAAGTTGATTGGAAAAAGGGATCATGGGACAGATGGGAGACCTAGGGAGAAAGAAAGGGGGAGGGTGGAAGCCCAGAGGATGGGCAAGGAGTATAGTGAGAGGGACAGAGGGAGAAAAAGGAGAGAAAGAATGTGTGTATATAAATAAATAACGGATGGGATACGAGGGGGAGGTGGGGCATTAACGGAAGTTTGAGAAGTCAGTGTTAATGACATCAGGTTGGAGGTTACCCAGACGGAATATAAGGTGTTGTTCCTCCAACCTGAGTGTGGCTTCATCTTGACAGTAGAGGAGGCCGTGGTTAGACATATCAGAATGGGAATGGGACGTGGAATTAAAATGTGTGCCCACTGGGAGATCCTGCTTTCTCTGGCGGACAGAGCGTAGGTGTTCAGCGAAACGGTCTCCCAGCCTGCGTCAGGTCTTGCCAATATACAGAAGGCCGCACCGGGAGCACCCTATGCAGTATATTACCCCAGCCGACTCACAGGTGAAGTGTCGCCTCACCTGGAAGGACTGTCTGGGGCCCTGAATGGTGGTAAGGGAGGAAGTGTAAGGGCATGTGTAGCACTTGTTCGGCTTACAAGGTTAAGTGCCAGGAGGGAGATCGGTGGGAAGGGTTGGGGGGGGGGACGAATGGACAAATGAACTTTAAAGTGGATGTGCTACAGCAGTGGAAGATGATGAACGTACACTCAGTGGCCACTTTGTAAGGTACAGGAGGTGTGTAATATGGTGGCCACTGAATGAGCTGCTCCCTTTTTATTTATTTTATTGAGATACAGCACAGAATAGGCGCCACCCAGCAACCCCCGATTTAATCCTAGCCTAATCACAGGACAATTTACAATGACCAATTAACCTACCAACCCGCACATCTTTGGACTATGGGAGGAAACTGAAGCACCCGGAGGAAATCCATGCGATCACGGGAGAAAATACAAACTTACTACAGGCAGCGGCAGGAATTCAACCTGTACTATAAAGCGTTGTGCTAACCACTACACTACACGTTGTCAACAATTGTTTTTCGAGGTTATATATTTTCCATTTACACTGTAAAAGAAAGCTCCCTTTCACTTCTATTCAGTGATGTTTTCATTAGAGAAAGAATTATTTCCCAATTACATGTCTATATTTCAATGCCCAGTGCATCAAATACTGTGGAATTGACTCTTATCATCGTCTCTCTAGTAGCGCATGTGGCCCATTCACGTTCATTTGATTTAATTAAGTTTAAAGTTGCCTTTGTTTCGACTGAATTGAGTGAATGATTAAATGAGACAAAGTTTCACAATTTGGCAATGTTTATCTTACAGTTGAGAGGGAAACCTGATCCAAGCATAATTCTGATCCAAGCATTACATTTCTTGGCAAAAGTAAGCATGCATTTATCAGGAGTCATCTGTACCTACAGTAAGGTCTAATTAGTTTTGGTTTTCTTTGGCAAGAAGTCAAGTTCAATCAGGCGTGATGTGCTTACTGTTCTTTATTCAAAGCACTTGCAATAATATCATAGCAAGTCCCAGTAAAACTTCAGATTCACGAATCTAACAATGGTACACATCTGGCTCATTGTATTTACTTGACTACAAGTACGCTCAGTGGCCACCATTTTAGGTGCCTCCTGTACAGAAATACCACTCACTGGATTTTTTTTTTGCTTTTCACACCATTCTCTGTAAACTCTAGAGACTGTTGTGAGTGAAAATCCCAAGAGATCAGCGGTTTCTGAGATACTCAAACCTCCCTGTCTGGCACCAACAAGTATTGCATGGTCAAAGTCACTTAATCCCCATTCTGATGTTTGGGCTGAACAACAACTGAAACTCTTGACAATATCTACATTTTATGCATTGAGTTGCAGCCACATGATTGGCTGATTAGATATTTGCATTTATGAGTAGGTGTACAGGTGTACCTAATAAAGTGGCCACTGAGTGTTTAGTAGAACATGTTGACAACACTGGAGATCTGACTGAACACAATCATCGCCTTCTTAACAATGTTACTAAAACATTTGGGGTTGATTTCCTTAATGGAGAATACCTGTCTGTTTAACGTGGGGAGCCTGATGCCCGGGGCAGCCACCTTGACAGATCAGGGTCAGGGTCCAGTGACATGGAACGCAAGACGACTAGGGAATCTTCACTGCTGCTGCTTCCTCTACCTTCACTGTCGTTGTGATGTGTCATCATCTTCTACCAGTTCCACCATTGATGTCTTGTTTTGATCGCTCTTCATTGGAACCTTCACCTTGACCTTATGGGCTTGGGTCACCCTACCAGGAGCTAAGTCTCAGATAGTATCACTCAAAGGATCTCAGGAACTCATAAAACTGGGTGACAATCCTTGGAGAAGATCTGATATGGTACACTCATTAGACCTTCCCACTGTGGGTGACCCAAATGAGAGCCAAGCGCCAGATGGCATCACTCCTTGGATTTCAGCAACTCAGAAGCCTCTCCACCATGTCGCAGTGACAATCCTCAGAGAAGACTGAAACGATTACACTTAAATACCTGATTTTGGAGATGCTTCGGATTAATTAGATTCTGTATCTGTATGCTCAGCATGCACCAATGGTGCTAAGTGTATATACCCTTGACACCCTCAGCGGTGAATGAAAAAGCACAAAATACCAGAAGGGCAAAGGCTTTAACAATATTTTCATAATAACTTGATTTTTAAACAAGATGCTGGAAATGGTATTTTCTTCTGGGAAGTGTCAGTCATAATGTTCCTCAGGGAGAAAATTTAATCTTTCCTTGTTTTAAAATAGTAGCATTGTGCAGCAAAATCTGCTTGGGAATCCTGGCTGATTACCTTCGTAAAAGGCTTCAATAGTAGGCATTGTTTTATCCGTTAACATGTCCAAAGGCAACAGAAAGTAGGTCCCTCCAGGTTATTTATTTAGAGAAACAGCACAAAACAGTCCCTTTTGGCCGAGCTGTACTACCCATTCAACAGTAGCCTAATCACAGGAACATTTACAATGACCAATTAACTTACTAGTCTGAATGTCTTTGGACTGTGGGAGGAGACTGGAGCACCCAGAGGAAACTGGCATGATTCTCGGGGAGAACAAGGTCATGCCTCCTGGCCTCCATCAGGAAGGAGCTGCACACTCAAAGATTCAGGAACAGCTTCTTCCTCCCCTTTGCCATCCGATTTCTGAATGGACTTTGAATCCATGAACACTACCTCACAACTGTTTTATTTTTATTTTTGCACTATTTATTTAATCTAACTATTATATAGGAAAGGTATGTCACATCCAGAGTTTCTCCGGTTAGCCGACGATTTCCCTCCATGCCTCTCTGACGTAGTGCGGAACTGTGTATGAGGCAAGTTATAGCAGTGGTTTGCCATTGCCTTCTGCCCAGTGAGTTTCTAAAGCTCGTAACCCAGCACGGATGGAAAGCGTGCAGGGGAGCCGGCTGGATTCGAACTTGGGACCTTTTGTCCCAAAGTCCAACGCTGATGCCACTACGCCACCAGTCGGGTCAACTATTATATACTTACCGTAATTCACCGTTTTTAAAAAAATCCCCATTATTATGTACTGCTGCCGCAAAGACGACAGATCTCACAACGTATGCCAGTGATATTAAACCTGATTCTGATTCTGATTTTAAAAAAAGCTCCCTATGGACAGTGGCAGGAATTGAACTGGGGCTGCTGGTGCGGTTTTAGCGTGACACCAGCTGCTATGCTACTGTACCGTCCAGTTAGAAATAAAGATTCAAAGTTATATAAATGACAAACGTGTTTTGTATTTTACTTAGAAGCATAATTTCCTCTCCACACCTCATCTGATGCATTGGGCAGCAAACTTCCCATTTCTTCAGTGTTTGTCTCTTTTGCAAGACTGAGTTGGCTTGACACTCAACCCAGCACTGGTGGAACTTGTGTAAGGAGCCAGCTAGATTCGAACTCAGGACGTCTTGCTCCAAAGTCCAGTGCAGATGCCACTACACCACTGGCACAGACTTAGAAGCATTAAGAATCCATACAGTGCGCAAACATGATCCCAATTCCCTTGACATTTATAAAAAAAGGTAAAGAAGTGTTTGACAAAAAAGCAAATCTTCCCAGATCTGCCTCAGCTGGATTCTCCCTTATGCTACAAATGAAACATTTTTTCCCCATGAGGGCCATCTTTTACCTTTTAAATGAGGCTGACAATTTATTGTCAATTAGCGCCCAAATAGAAGCACTTTCTGATCATAAACTTAAATCTAGTAGCTTCCCTTAAGGATATTAAAGTGTGGATTATTGATTTCATCAGTTTGAGTCGGATTCAAATCGTACCAACACCATTGTATGTTCAGTGGTCTGAGCTACACTAAAGCTCAGTTAAAATATAATTAACGCAATTAAGTTATTGCTACAATCTATCTAGCTTTATACATTCAAACCGCTGAGATGACCATTGTGCCGAGCTGACTTGGAGAGGTCGAGAACAGCTTTCCTGGCAGTGAAATATAGGCCCGAAGCAAATTGCTGCAGCAGGGCCTGGTCCTAGTGTGAGGTTCAGGGGCAACTTAAACACCAGCCCAGCTAGACCATCTCCAATTTCTGCTAATTTTTCCCTTTCCCCTTCCTTCTTTTTCAATTGTCCACTCTAGCCTCTTCTCCTCACCTGCCTATCAAAGTGCATTTATTACCAAAGAATGGATAACTTATACAACCTTGAGATTTGCTTGCTTACTGGTAGCCACAAAGCAAGGAACCCAAAAGAATTCAGTTTAAAAAACAATAAGACCAACTCCCAGGGCTCCCAGAGAAAGAGAAAAAGACACAAAACATATCATGCAAACAATAGAAGAGAGCAACAACAACATTTCAAACCAAATTGAGTCCTGAGATCCAAATCCCCGGAGTTGCTCAGAGTAGGCCCAAAGCCTCAGTATTCAGTTCATCATATTGGCGAGGTAAGTCGCCACAAAGTTCTCAGACAGGAAGCAGAGCAGCCGGGGCAGCCTTGGTGTTGTGGAGAGAGGAGCCCCCAGACTAGCTGGGCTGGTGTTTAAGTTGTCCCTGAACCTCGCACTAGGACCAGGTCCTGCTGCAGCAATTTGCTTCGGGCCTATATTTCACTGCCAGAAAAGCTGTTCTCGACCTCTCCAAGTCAGTTCGGCACCCAGAGCAATTGAACATCACCCAACACACTGCCTTCCAGTCTATCTGGGCTGCCATTTAAATTATCCAAATAGTGTATTGTTTTCTCGCATTAGGACCAGGCCACACCATGGCAAATCACTCCAGGCCTAGAACACACTAGCCAGCAATTTGCTTCAGACCCGGATTTCACTGCAGAAGAAGCCATTCTTGACCTCACCAAATCGGCTCGGCGATCCACCCTCACAGCCGGGCCAGATGGACAGGCAGCGGAACCCCACTGTCCTGTCTTCTCCCCTCCGAGTCATTCACTCCAACCAGCAAAGATCCGACTCCCAAGTGCTTCGATTTTGCTGCGCACCAGAAGGGCACATCTTGCGAATTTGCTTTGTCCTCAGTCGCCTCTTCATTCTTTGATAGTTTATCATGATTTACTTCAAAAAATGTGTTATTAATAATGCTTTCAATTGAATTTCTTCGCACGTCTTCGGTAGTGCCATCTTAAACTGGAAGTCCTCCCCTCAATGTAGATCCCCTCATCTTTCCCCTTCTCCCATGATCCACTCTCCCCTCTGATCAGATTCCTTCCTCTCCAGCCCCAAACCCTTTGCATCCATCGCCTCTCAGATTCTTACTTCAACCCTTCTCTCCCACCCAGCTGGCTTCACCTATCACCTCCTAGTTTGTCTTCCTTCTACTCCCTCACACCCATCTCCTAATTCTGGTTTCTTCACCTTTCCTTTCCAATCTTGATGAAGGGTCTCGGCCTGAAAAATCAACTGTTTATTCCCCTCCATCGATGCTGCCTGACCTGCTGAGTTCCTCCAACATTTTGTGTGTGTTGCTCTGGATTTCCAGCATCTGCAGAATCTCTTGTGTTTATGAAGGAAGCATTTTGAACAGCATTCCACCCACACCGCCAACAGTGCAAACTGCAGCTGGAAATATAATTGTTCTAATGAAGTAAAATCAAGTCACTACTAATCTCAGTTGCTGGGTGACGTTCCAGCTCTGTCTCTTCATGCCCTCAATATCATGACGGAATCTGGTTCAGTGATCTCTAATCCCCAAGGAGAAAGAGAGTGGGTAGTTAATTTATTATAGGAGTTAGCACGGGGATTCCCAATTTTGTGTTAAGCTTCTCATGTTAATATTATGGCGCAGAATTTATGGTTGGTGTTGTTCTGTCTCCCGAGCCCGTTTTACTGGAAAGTGCTGGTTCCACCCTGCGGATACGAGAGCCTGCACTATGGTGGGCCTTCCACCCCCACCCAACCCCGTGCCTTTGAACAGATTTCTTGATCATCATCTAAGCCACACTCACAGTTAAATAATATAGCATTCAAAAATACTCTAAGAACGATTAAATCTGAGGTCAACTGTTGAATAAATTTAAACAAATAAACATTCAGTTTTTAAGCACACAAATAAGCTCAAATAATACAACTAAGATTGGTTAAGCATTTCCAAAGACGATGCCTGACCTATTGAGATCCTCCAGCATTGGGTGTGCATTGGTTAAAATCATTCGAGCATATCAACATATTTAATTGGAAGAATGATACTTCCAGCTGTAGGTTTGCAGGCCAATGTTAGCACTGTGAGGTATTCTGTTCCAAATTTTTCCATTGCAAGGCCAAAATAGATTGTAGCAATAACTGATTATGATAATTATATTTTTGAACCGAGCTTTACTGTAGTTCCGAATCCTGGATATGCAATATTATTTGAGTCCTTCTCCTTCATCAGATTTGAAAGACAATAGACAATAGACAATAGGTGCAGGAGTAGGCCATTCAGCCCTTCGAGCCAGCACCACCATTCACTGTGATCATGGCTGATCATCCACAATCAGTATCCAGTTCCTGCCTTATCCCCATAACCTTTGATTCCGCTATCTTTAAGAGCTCTATCCATGTCTTTCTTGAAAGCATCCAGAGACTTGGCCTCCACAGCCTTCTGGGGCAGAGCATTCCATATATCCACCACTCTCTGGATCAAAAAGTTTTTCCTCAACTCCGTTCTAGATGGCGTACCCCTTATTCTTAAACTGTGGCCTCTGGTTCTGGACTCACCCATCAACAGAAACATGCTTCCTGCCTCCAGCGTGTCCAATCCTTAAATAATCTTATATGTTTCAATAAGATCCCCTCTCAGCCTTCTAAATTCCAGAGTATACAAGCCCAGTCGCTCCAATCTTTCAACATATGACAGTCCCACCATCCCGGGGATTAATCTTGTGAACCTATGCTGCACTCCCTCAATAGCAAGAATGCCCTTCCTCAAATTTGGAGACCAAAACTGCACACAATACTCCAGGTGTGGTCTCACCAGGGCCCTGTACAACTGCAGAAGGGCCTCTGATGGAGAATAACTTCTCCAATCTCAGACACATCATGGTGCATTACCCCTGTCTAAGTTCAGGACAATTGTGGCAGCTTCAAGCTTCACAGCTGGAGAAATGTCCATGTGTGAGTTACCTCTGCAAAGAAATCAAAACTCAAATTCCTTCCCAATACAGAGAAAACCGTATTCACAGAAAATTTTGCTCTGGTGAATACATCATTTACAGCCAAAGATGATCTAATAATAAACAGAAGGGTTGCTGTAGATGCTGGACATCCAGAACAACACCCACAAAATGCTGGAGGAACTCAGAAGGTCAGGCATCATCCATGGAAATGAACAAACAGATGACACTTCAGTCTGAGACCCTTCATCAGATCTGGAAAGGGAGGAAGGCAGAACAAGATAGTGGGGAGAGGGGAGGGGAAAGGAGTTCAAAGCTAGAAGGTGATAGGTGAGACCAGATTGGTGAGGGAGGAGGTTACGAAGTAAGAAGCTGGGAGGTGATAGGTGTGGATAGGTAAAGGGCTGAAGAAGAAGGAATCTGATAGGAGGGGAGAGTGGACCATGGCAGAAAAGGAAGGAAGAGCCCCTCCCCCACCACATGGAGATCATATGCAGGTGAGGAGAATTATTATGATCTAACAATATGTGTCCAAAATCCATTATGTATTTCCAGTCCTTAAAACTTTGGAAACACTCTGGATGCCCTCATGAATTAATTCATCCCAGTGCATGCGGACTCAGAGTTTACAGTCTAATGATTTAAATATAATTAGTACTTGGGTTCATGAGATTATTAAGATAAGAATATTTACTCAGTGGCCACTTTATTAGTTCCCTCCTGTACCTAATTAACTGGTTCAACATGTTGTACATTCAGGTGCTCTTCTGCACATCGCTGTGGTTACGCGTGGTTATTTGAGTTACTGTCTCCTTCCTGTCAGCTTCAATCAGTCTCATCTGACCTCTCTCATTAACAAGGCATTTTTGCCCACAGAGCTGCTGCTCACTGGATTTTTTTTTTGATTTTCACACCATTCTCTGTAAATTCTAGACACTGTTGTGCGTGAAAATCCCAGGAGATCAGCGGTTTCTGAGATACTCAAACCACCCCTTCTGGCACCAACAATCATTCCACAGTCAAAGTCACTTAGATTACATTTCTTCTCCATTCTGATATTTGGTCTGAACAACAACTGAACCCCTTGACCATTTCTGCATGCTTTTATGCATTGAGATGCTGCCACATGATTGGCTAATTCGGTATTTGTATTATTGACCAGGTGTACAGGTGTACCTGATAAAGTAGCCACTGAGTGTAGGACATGGCAGCATCTTCAGCTCATGATTCTGTGCCAAACTAATTAATGCAATGACCCCGAATTAACTTAATCCCTCTTCCCTCCCTATTGAACACATCCCTCCCATCTCTGTATTTTAATGTGCCTATCTTTGGAATTTCTTAAGCACTCCTATCTGCCTCTACCACCACACCTGGCCGTGCATTCATAGTCATAGTCATAGTCATACTTTATTGATCCCAGGGGAAATTGGTTTTCATTACAGTTGCACCATAAATAATTAAGTAGTAATAAAACCATAAATAGTTAAATAGTAATATGTAAATTATGCCAGGAAATAAGTCCAGGACCGGCCTATTGACTCAGGGTGTCTGACCCTCCAAGGGAGGAGTTGTAAAGTTTGATGGCCACAGGCAGGAATGACTTCCTATGATGCTCTGTGTTGCATCTCGCTGGAATGAGTCTCTGGCTGAATGTACTCCTGTGCCCACCCAGTACATTATGTAGTGGATGGGAGACATTGTCCAAGATGGCATGCAACTTGGACAGCATCCTCTTTTCAGACACCACTGTCAGAGAGTCCAGTTCCATCCCCACAACATCACTGGCCTTACGAATGAGTTTGTTGATTCTGCTGGTGTCTGCCACCCTCAGCCTGCTGCCCCAGCACACAACAGCAAACATGATAGCACTGGCCACCACAGACTCGTAGAACATCCTCAGCATCGTCCGGCAGATGTTAAAGGACCTCCTCTGCCCTCTTCCAGATCCCCTCTGCCTTCAGTGTAAAAAATGCATATGCAGGCCAAGGCCCTTCTTTAAGAGTTCTGAAGAGGGGTCTCGGCTTGAAATATTGACTGTTTATTCATTTCTATAGATGCTGCCTGACCCACTGAGTTCTTCCAGCATTTTGTGTGCATTGCTCTGCATTTCCAGCATCTGCAGGATCTCTTCTGTGCATTATTAGATCATCTTTGTTCTATCACTTAAATATTGCTCCCAGACTTTTTTGTTCTGAGAATATGATAATGGCTGTCTACTCTATCTTATGAACTTTTATCAAATCTCCTGTTAGCTTCCATTACTCTCGAGAAAACAGCTCTTACATGCCCAACTTTGATAATATATATTGACTTTGATCGATAGTTAACTCTCAATAAGTAGGACTGGGATAAGACAGAAACAATTAAATGTGTCGATATGGGTGCTATGTGTTTCAATCCAGTTTGGAGATGGTCAGAGTAGAGTTCAATAGCACGTAGAAATTGAGTGGCAGAGTCTGGATTTATTGAATGGATATCTGTAACACAGTGGCTTTAAGATGTCTGTTCACTAATAATTGTGTAGATTGAAATGGTGCATTTAAACTAAAACACTTAAATGTTGTGCTAACAGCAGGAATTCTGCAGATGCTGGAAATTCAAGCAACACACATCAAAGTTGCTGGTGAACGCAGCAGGCCAGGCAGCATCTCTAGGAAGAGGTACAGTCGACGTTTTAGGCCGAGACCCTTCGTCAGGTCCTGACAAAGGGTCTCAGCCTGAAACGTCGACTGTACCTCTTCCTAGAGATGCTGCCTGGTCTGCTGCGTTCACCAGCAACTTTGATAAATGTTGTGCTAATGGATTGTGGTGTTTTTCATTTGCCACCTCAGCTTGTTTTCTCCACCATAGGGTCTAAAAGCTGCAGACACAAATTGCTGGAGGAACTCAGCAAGTCGAGCAACATCTATGGAGGGGAATAAGTAGTTAACATTTTAAGTCAGCCTGAAATATCAACTGCCTGACCTGCTTAGTCCCTCCAGCATTTTGTGCTCCTTGCTCAAGATTTCCAGCATCAGCAGAATCTCTTGGTATAAAGTCTGGGTAGGAAACAGTGGGTGGCATGTTCGCGCAGAGTTGGCATTGTGCTTCACAGCCCCAGCAATCAAGAATCAGGGTTCGATTCCCACCGCTGCTGTAAAGAGAGTTTGTACGTTCTCCTGTAACTGCATGTGGTTCCCCCCAGTGTCCAGCTCCCTCCCGCATTCCAAAGGTGCACATGCTAGGATTAAGGTTAGTGAATTGTAGGCAAACTGTGTTGGCACTGGAAACACAGTGACATAGGCAGGCTGCCCCAAGCACAATCCCTGAAGCTGTGTTGGTCGTAGACGCAAACAACGTATTTCACTGTGTGTTTCGATGTACCTGTGAGAAATAAAGCCAATCTAATCTGTTCTAATCTTGAGTTTACAATTAGGAATAATAGTCACTGACATTAGGCCAGCCTAGATTTGTGTAAATCTATAAATTTTTTGTTCAAACATAAATTTTATCTGTACCAAAATCTACAATCAGACTGCCAGGTATTTACAGATTCAAAATGGGAACATGGTATGGTTTCACATACAGTACGAATCCACCCAGTTCAGTGAAATACTCATTGAAACTATGGGAAATTGCAATAAGCTTCTTGTAAGCACAAGAAGTTGTACAGCTGCTGGAAATCAGGAGCAACAGCTACAAGATGCTGGAGGAACACAGCAGGTCAGGCAGCATCCATGGCCGTATCTCGCGTAATGATGAGTTTGAGTACAGAGAGGAAATTAAGAACCTGGTGGCATGGTGCGAAGACAATAACCTATCCCTCAACGTCAGCAAGACGAAGGAATTGGTTGTTGACTTCAGAAGGAGTAGCGGACCGCACGACCCAATTTACATCGGTGGTGCGCAAGTGGAACAGGTCAAAAGCTTTAAGTTCCTCGGGGTCAATATCACAAATGACCTGACTTGGTCCAACCAAGCAGAGTTCACTGCCAAGAAGGCCCACCAGCGCCTTTACTTCCTGAGAAAACTAAAGAAATTTGGCCTGTCCCCTAGAACCCTCACTAATTTTTATAGATGCACCGTAGAAAGCATTCTTCTAGGGTGCATCACAACCTGGTATGCAAGTTGTCCTGTCCAAGACCAGAAGAAGCTGCAGAAGATCATGAACACAGCCCAGCACATCACACAAACCAATCTTCCGTCCTTGGACTCACTTTACGCCGCACGCTGTCGGAGCAGTGCTGCCAGGATAATCAAGGACACGACCCACCCAGCCAACACACTTTTCGTCCCTCTTCAAAGATTCAAGAAACTTTATTATCATTCTAACCATACATCAGCTCTGCAGGGCAGAATGAGACAGCGTTTCTCAGGGGCATTGCAATCATAACATAACAAATGCAACACTAAATAATAAACATAACAATAAATAGTAAAACACAACAGCTGCATGTCAGTTGAAATCAGTTGTAGGTGTCCAGTGCAAGTTAAAAGTGTCCAAAGCAGAGTCAGGTGGAGCAGCTATTTAGCAGTCTGACTGCCTGTGGGACGAAGCTGTTTAGTAGCCTTGTGGTTTTATGAATGTTGGTTTAGAGATCAGGAATCCTTTTAAATATTTTTATAGCATCTTGTAAATTCATCTGAATATGAGCTTGCTGGTGTTAATGTCAATGTAGCCATTTTCTGTAATCTGAGCAGCACGGTTGTTGTTTTGGGATGGACACTGAAGAGGAAGCTGCTGCAAAAATCCCTTCTTTGAAAGGAGAATTAATATATACCAGCTCCACTGCTCGATATTTCAGACCCTCTGGAAAGCTTTGCCCACGGTAAGAATGCACCCATTGCAAAAGAAGCAACCAGGAATTTATTAGTTCCAGATTGTTTTGGGCAGCCTGTCATTGTCGGGAGTGACTTGCTGCTGCTCCAGTTCGAAGGAGAAGAAGGTGTTTTGTGCGTGATTTCTGTTAAAGTGGAATGGCCATCACACAATGTTAGCTACATTGTGTTTTGGGTAGATGCTGATGCCCAGTTTATACCATTCCAGCTTTCAAGAGGTGACTTTTACTCAAATAACTCTAGACAAAAGTAGAAGTGTTTGAATGTTTCACTGTTTTTCCCTGTGGCCTGCTTCCTCAAGCACCTCCGCTCCATCTGACAAAAGTGGGACTTCTCGGTGGTCAAACATTTTAATTCCGATTACTATTCTGACATGTTGGTCCACGGTCTCCTCCTGTACCATGATGAGGTCAGCCTCAGGGTGCAGGAGCAACACCTTCTATTCTACCTGGGTAGCATTCAACCTGATGACATGAACTTCGATTTCTCTTTCATATAGGCATCCCTTAGTCTCGTGAGACCATGGGTTTGCAACTTGGAAAGTTTCCAGGGCGCAGGTCTGGGCAAGGTTGTATGGAAGACCGGCAGTTGCCCATGCTGCAAGTCTCCCCTCTCCACGCCACCAGTGTTGTCCAAGGGAAGAGCATTAGGACCCATACAGCTTGGCACCGGTGTCATCGCAGAGCAATGTGTGGTTAAGTGCCTTGCTCAAGGACACACGCTGTCTCAGCTGAAGCTCGAACTAGCGACCTTCAGATTGCTAGACCGACGCCTCAACAAATTGGCCAAATAGAAGATTTCGCCTTCTATTGAACAAAAAGTCCCTACTCTTCCTCTTTTCCCCACTCTGACCTTTCACTTCTTCTCACTTGCCTGTCACCTGCCCTTGGGTCCCCTCCTCCTTCCCTTTCTCCCGTGGTCCACTTTCCATTCCAACCCTTGACCTTTCCCACAGACCCCTGCTTCCACCTATCACCATCCGGCTGGTTTCCTTCCCCACCCCCCACCTTTTCATTCTGGCACCTTCCCTCTTCCTTCTCGGTCCTGAAGAAGGGTCTCAGCCCAAAATGTCGTACTGTTAATGGATGCTGCCTGAACTGCTGAGCTCCTCCAGCACTTTTTGTGTAATGCTAGGTTTTTGAAGAGGACATATCTTCTAAGTAGGTAGTGTGGGAATATTATTTGTTTAAGTATGCATGTCAATGCCTTTTGTGGTTACTGGCACAGTTTGTTGGTGCTGCAGTGTTAAAGGCAGGTTTGAAAGGTGGTTTATTTATCAACTGTTATTATTTCCTCGTGACTGGCATGTTGATGACAGGATCCATTAGGGATGGATCGATGCAATCTACTAAATATAAAGGTGATTAAATGATTGGTTGGGTTGAATTTAAATTTTGCATAGGGGAGTAGCAGGAGTTGCCAGCTTCCCTGCTGAACTGCTGAAGCATGGAGGAGAGGCCATGATAGACATGCTTACCACCATCTGCAATGTGATCTGGCAGACAGGTGAATGGCCGACACCTTGGACTCAGTCGCTGATCACTGTGCTTCCCAAGAAAGGCAATCTCCAACTTTGCCAGAATTACCGTACCATCAGTTTGATCAGCCATGTAAGCAAGGTAATACTCAGAATCATCTTGAACAGACTGAGACCTCAAGCAGAAGACATCATTGCCAAGGAACAAGCAGGCTTCTGTACGGGCAGAAGCACCACTGAACAGATTTTCAACCTCCGCACCCTCTGTGAGAAACACCTTCAGGACCAGAGTGCGTTCTACCACATCTTCATAGACTTCAAGAAGGCGTTTGACAGAGTCTGGCATGATGCCTTATGGGCCACCATGAAGAAATTCAACATGGGGCAAAAGCTGATTCATACAATTCATCAGCTCTACGCCAAGGCAACCAGTGCAGTACTCACTCAGGGCACCATCGGGGAGTAGTTCTGTACCTCTGTAGGAGTCTGTCAGGGCTGCCTCCTCTCCCCCACTCTCTTCAACGTCTTCCTGGAACGAATCATGAGTGTTGCCCTTGAAGATCATAGAAACATAGAAAATAGGTGCAGGAGTAGGCTATTCGGCCCCTCGAGCCTGCACCGCCATTCAGTATGATCATGGCTGATCATCCAGCTCAGAACCCTGTACCAGCCTTCCCCCCATACCCCCTGATCCCTTTAGCCACAAGGACCATATCTAACTCCCTCTTAAATATAGCCAATGAACTGGCCTCAACTGTTTCCTGTGGCAGAGAATTCCACAGATTCACCACTCTCTGTGTGAGAAGAAGTTTTTCCTAATCTCGGTCCTAAAAGGCTTCCCCTTTATCCTCAAACTGTGACCCCTCGTTCTGGACTTCCCCATCACCGGGAACAATCTTCCTGCATCTAGCCTGTCCAATCCCTTGAGGATTTTATATGTTTCAATCAGATCCCCCCTCAATCTTCTAAATTCCAACGAGTATAAGCCTAGTCGATCTAGTCTTTCATCATATGAAAGTCCTGCCATCCCAGGAATCAATTTGGTGAACCTCCTTTGTACTCCCTCTATGGCAAGGATGCCTTTCCTCAGATTAGGGGATCAAAACTGCACACAATACTCCAGGTGTGGTCTCACCAAGGCCTTGTACAACTGCAGTAGTACCTCCCTGCTCCTGTACTCGAATCCTCTTGCTATGAATGCCAGAAAGTGGGCGCATATGGGCACAGTCAGCATCGGAGGGAGGAACATCACAAACCTATAATTTGCTGACGATATTGATGGACTTGCAGGAAAAGGGGACGAACTGGCCAACCTGGTTAGCCATCTTGACAGGGCCTCCACAAAGTTTGGAATGGAATTAAGTGCTGAGAAAACCAAGCTCATGGCAAATGCCAACGGTGCCATCACAACAGACATCTCAGTCCATGGTCAGAAACTTGAGACAGTGCAGCAGTTCAAATACCTGGGGGCAATCATCAGTGATGAAGGATCAAGACCAGAAATCCTGGCAAGAACCACACAGACAATGACTGCACTATCCAAACTCAAGACAATATGGAGGGACAGCAACATCACCATGAAGTACAAGATCAGACTCCTACGTGCACTGGTATTCTCCATCTTCCTGTACACATGCGAGACATGGACCCTCACAGCAGAGCATACAGAGGAAGATACAGGCATTGGAAATGAGATGCTATCGCAACATCTTGGGCATCTCAGGTAGACAGAGGAAAAGATGGACGGACAACATTAAATGATGGACAGGGACAACATTTGCGGTGACCCAGGCTCTGGCACACAACTGCGACAGATGGAACAGACTGGTGCAAAGCTTGTCATGACGGCACCCCAATGACTCCACTAGGGGAGCAGCTGTTTCAGGAGGGCAGTGGAAAAGATCTCTTGTGCTGTTTTAAAATTCCTTATCTAGATTAGAACATAATGTTTTCTCTCTCTACTCTAATTTCTGCTATGCCGATGGTGTTTAGACCAGCAATGAATGTCCTTCAATCCCTGCTGGCGTTCAGGACTTCTTCATCATGTCAGTCGTTCGGTTTTCACAATAAGATGATGAGAGGCATTGATTGTGTGGATAGCCAGAGGCTTTTCCCCAGGGTTGAAATGGCTGACATGAGGGGATAGAGCTTTAAGATGCTTGGAAGTAGGTACAAGGGGGATGTCAGAGGTATGTTTCTCACACACAGAATGGTGGGTGTGTGGAATACACTGCCAGTGAAGGTGGTGGAGGTGGATACGATAGGGTCTTTTAAGAGACCCTCAGATAGGTACATGGAGCTCAGAAAAATAGAGGGCTGTGCAGTAGGGAAATTCCAGGCAGTTTCTAGAGTAGGTTACATGGTCAGCACAACATTATGGGCCAAAGGGCCTGTAATGTGCTGTAGGTTTTTTATGGTCTGTGTTCTAACTGTGAATCATGCAAGCCCTGGGCAGAGACTTAGCAATACTGTCAAACTCAGACGTAGAAAGATTCTTCATTACTGTTTTCATAACAGATTGGTTTGACCAGTCAGGGTTGTTAGCCTTTAGCTGAACCCCCAAACCTGGAGGACCAGTGAACCATTCTTAGTCTGGCCTCTAACCTTTGACCTGTTTGGCATGGGTGACCCTACCAAGAACCAAAGCACAAAGCCCTGACTCCAGCCAACATTGCTCTCTGTGTCATTGAGGCACGCAAGCTTCCAAACCCTACAATAATGTTGTGGTCGTCTTGGAGGACAGAATGTTCTCAGTGGCCTTTTTATTAGCTACATGTACACATCTGCTCATTAATGCAAATATCTAATCAGCCAATCATGGGGCAGCAACTCAATGCACAAAAGCATAAAATGCATAAAAGACATGGTCAGAAAAGTCAGTTGTTGTTCAGACCAAGCATCAGATTGGGGAAGAAATTTAATCTAGGTGACTTTGACCATGGAATAGTTGTTGGTGCCAGATGGGGAGGTTTGAGTATCTCAGAAACTGTTGATCTCCTGGGATTTTCATGCACAACAGTCTCTAGAGCAGGGACTTTCAAACTGAGATCCATGAACCCCTCAGTAAGGGCCTAAGCAACCCACATCAAAGTTGCTGGTGAACGCAGCAGGCCAGGCAGCATCTCTAGGAAGAGGTACAGTCAACGTTTCAGTCTGAGACCCTTCGCATAGGCTACAGCAGCAGAAGCCCATGAATATACATGAATATAAAGTGGCCACTTTATCAGCCACAGGAGCGTAGATACTTTTAAGTATCATTATATTACAGGTAAGGAGGAAAGGAATTTACAAATATGACGGTACCGCCATAACAGGAGAAAGATTTGTGAAAGGTAAAGATGATTTACCAGGATGCTACCTGGATTGGAAAGCACATCTTATGAGGAAAGATTGAGCGAGTTTGGGCTTTTCTCTTTGGAGTGAAGGATAAGATGTAACTTGATAGAGAGAGCAGAGTGGTAGCGTAGTGGTTAGCCCAACACTACTCAGTACAGGTGAGCTGGGTTCGTGTCCTGCCACCACCTGTAATGAGATTATACATTCTCCCCGTGATCTCATGGGTTTCCTTTGGGTGCTCTATTGCACCCACATTCCAAAGACGTACCAGTAAGTAGGTTAAGTGGTCAATGTAAATTGTCCCATGATTAGGCTAGGATTGAATTGGGGAGTTGCTGGGCGGGGTGGTTTGAAGGGCCGGAAGGATCTATTCTACACTGTACCTCAATAAACAAACTGTACAAGATGATAAGAGGCACAGATCGAGTGGACAGGCAGAGGCTGACTCCCAGGGCGAAATGGCTAATAACAAAGCTGCATAAGTTTAAGGTGATTGGGGGAGAGTGTAAAGAGAATGTCAGAGGTAGCTATTTTACACAGAGGATGGTGGGTGCATGCAAACCCTACCAGGGACGGTGATACATTACCAACATTTAAGATTCTCCGAGGTAGGCATGTGGACGGAAGAAAAATAGAGGGTTATGTAGGAGAGAAGTGACTGACTGGCTTTAAATTAGATTAAAAGGTCAGCACGACATTGTGGGCCAGAGAGCCTATATTGTGCTGCACTGTTCTATGTTCTATATAATTTTGTAAACATAAATATAGCAACCAGTTGGTCTGAATAGTTTGTTTTTTGCACTGTAACTTCCATGTAATTCTACATAATACTGCTAGATAAGATTTCTTTTAATACAAAACTACTTTAAATTAAGGAAATTTAGACTTAATTTCACTAGTTCCAGTTATACATGAACCAGGCTAACTCCCTGATTGTGTTTCTGCTGTGGTGTAACTTTTTGTCTGCTTAGTTGGAGGTGAATACCCTGACAAGAGGCAATAAGAAGGCACAATGTCATGGCTAGATCACCAGCCTAATCCTAGGAGTCGGGAACCACCTCCCTCTCCCCTCAGGACCGTGAAAATAGGATTATTATTTATCGCATTGTTCGATCGAGTTAAAAGCATCTTAGACTGCACACCGTGATTTGATCAAAGACACCTCCTTATAACTCGGCTGATTGATGTTGCTTCTTAACTCTGCTGAAGGTATAAAGTGCAAGTGTGATGAGTTGCTCTGTTTGAGAATTGCTGCCAGTCCGCCTGTCAGATTGTCCTACTCGTGTTAATCAACCCTTCGTCAGGGATTGAGCTAGGTGTCACCCTGGGACCTGTATCTCTCCATTCTCATTGATCGCAGTTTCTTTGCCAACAGATCAAAGACTTCCTCTTTCTCCTCTTCAGTCTACTTTGCATAATAGCCCTCGAGATCACCTAATAAAACTTTTGCAACTTCTTGCGCGGACCAAGGCAATGCTCCAATTCCTCGTCATTCCTTGACGCGATTTATCTTCCTTTTCTTTGTACGGCCACACATTTGGCAGCGGGCGTCGCTGTCGAGTCTTGTATAGCAGGCGAGACGCTCGATCAAGCTTCATCAACTCCTTTCACTCGGCAACGCGGTGGCAAAGCGCCATGGTGTGGAAAATGCTCCTACGTCACCGAGGTGTAATGCACTGAAAGACTGCAGATGTCAACAGAATACATAAAATAACATTGCTTTGATTAAATATGAATGCATTCATGGCTGCGTGAATTTAAGAATATAACATACTTTAAGGTCATTTCAAGATTGTTTAATGTCATTTCCAGTACACAAGTGTGAAGGAGAATGAAATAATTCTTACTCTGGATCCGACACAGCACAAAAAACACAATAAGATAAAGGAAATGAGCAAACAGTTGATGTTTTGGGCCAGGACCCTTCTTCAGGTGTTCTCATTGATTGCAGCTTCTGACGAAAGGTCTCAGCTGAAACATCGACTGTTTATTCGTTTCCTTAGATGCTGTCTGACCTGCTGAGGTCCTCCGACATTTTGTGTGTGTTACTCTGGATTTCCAGCATCGGCTGAATTTCTTTTGTTTACAGTAAGATAAAGAACAAAATATAATTTTAAAAAAACACAACAGATGTAAATATATAGAAAAGTACAGCATAGAAACAGGCCCCGCAACACATCTAGTCCGCGCTAAATCATTTAAACTGCCTGCTCCCATCGACCTGCACCGGCACCATAGCCCTCCACACCCCATGTCCCTATCCAAATTTCTCGTAAACATTGAAATCGAGCTCGAATGCACCACTTGTGCTGGCAGCTCATTCAACACACTCTTGACCCTCTGAGTGAAGAAGTTTCCCCTTAAGCAAAGACCTCTGGTTGTAGACCCACCCAAACTCGGTGGAAAAAGCCTGCTTTCATTTACCCTATCTATACCCCTCATGATTTTGTATACCTCGATCAAATCTCCTCTCAATCTTTTATATTAAAACCACAATCTTACTGCTGGCATTGTAAAGTGACTTGTTAGCCGCTACACCACCGAGCTGCACTATCTATCAATATCTGTGGATTGAAGAGTTAACATTAACTTGAGATTCTGTGGATGCTGGCGATCCAGAGCAACACACCGAAATGCTGGAGGGACTCAGCAAGTCAGGCAACATCTATGGAAAGGAATAAACAGTCAGCGGTTCAGGCCGAGACAGTTCTTCTGGAGAGGAAAGGAAGGGGGAAGATGCAGAATAAGAAGGTTGGAGGGAAAGGGAAGGAGGCTAGCTGGAAGGTGATAGGTGAAGCCAGGTGGGTGCGAAAGGTCAAGAGCTGGAGAGGAAGGAATCTGATAAGAGAGGAGAGCCGACCATAGGAGAACGGGAAGGAGGAGGGGCACCAGGGCAAGGGAATAGGCAGGTGAGAAGAGCAAAGAGTCCAGAGTGAAGAATAGAAGAGGGGAGGGGGAAAGAAACAATATTTTTATCAAAAGAGAAATCAAAATATTTATGCCATCAAGTTGGAGGTTATTCTTCCAACCTGAGGGTTCTTCCACCCTGAGGGTGGTTTCATCTTGGCACAAGAGGAGGCCATGGACTGATATGTCAGAATGAGAATAAGAAGTCAAAACATCGAAAGATTTAGTCATGTTACGCACACTTACAGCTGTGTGACAATTGCACGACTGGTTACCCACTCTTGGTTTGAGAAGGAATCGTGATGAATCACAGGAAATACAGTCAGATTTGTCTGCCCTTTGCAAACATAGATTTTATTCTTGGAACTGGTATTCTTAACTAAGTCGGACTGGAATTAAAATGACAGCAGAAAGTGTTTTTGAACATAAATTTTGAATAACGTAAACTTGAGAAGACTGGTGGGCAGAAATTAAGATTCAAGATTCTAGATTGTTTCGTGTCATTTCCAGTACATATTTGTAAAGGAGAACAAAATAATTGTTATTCCGGATCTGATGCAGCACCAAAAAAAAAGCACAATAAGATAATGAACACAATAATTAAAATAAACTCAATTCATACAGAAACACGAAAAAGTCTACAGATGCTGGAAATCCAGAGTAGCGCACACAAAATGCTGGAGGAACTCAGCAGACCATGCAGCATCTATGGAACTGAAATTTCAGGCTGAGACCCTTCTTTAGGACATCTAGATAAACTGTAACTAGGGGGCCTAAGAGTTTTGTACAGAGTGTAATAATTTTATGTATTGCACTGTACAGCTGCCGCAAAAAAAAACAATTTTTATGACTTGTGAGTGATGATACATCTGATTCTGATATGGGTCTCTATTGTGGACTGAGAATGGGAAGGGTAAGGGAGAGGGTAATCATGGTTGGGAAAGGGGGAAGGTAGAGGGGAGGGAGCTACATTCTGTAATAATCAATAAACCAATAGTTTGGAATCAAATGACCTTTCTTGGTGTCTGAGGGCTGGGTGTGTCTGCACCAGTGACACCCCCTGTCACTGGCACTCTTCCTCTGCCACCCGTCCCACACACCTCCCAGGGCACTCCACCTTCACCAGTCCCAACATCACTGGCACCCGCCAGATTCACAAACTCGCGCTCTGCTCCACGTTGACAAATACAGTACTGTGTAAAAGTTTTTGGACCCGGCTATATACTGTGTGTGTGCCTAAGACTTTTGCACAGTACTGTATGAATACATTAGTAGTTTATATCCACAGATTGATTGTATGCCCGTAAATGATACTAGGCACAGAAGTGTCTCTGACAGGAAATGATAAAGTAGTGGTGGTGATGGCATAATTAGAATCAGAATCACTTTATTGCCAATATGTAAAACATACCAGAATTGATTGTGGTTCAGTGTCAAGCATAAAACATAGGATTATACCATAACAGACAACACAAAAGCAACCAACGACGTACAAGACATCCATGAACAATTAACAATTAGAACGGTCACATGCATAAAGGTCAATCATCAAACTTAAATAAATGTGAAGATGTGAACAGACTGGATAATTATGAACAGAACAAGGACAGCAGGAAAGACTAGTTAACAGATGATGTGCAGGGACAGTGAGACATTATACTGTGGTTGCAGCACAGAAAAACCCTTTTGAGCTATCAAGGTTGTGCCAGCATTTTGTCAGAGCAGTCCAATTCTATTTCCTGGTTCTCTCCCATTGCTTTCCCTTGTATGAATTACTTTTGGTACTTGAAGAATTGATTTTTGAAAACCGCACATGCTACATAAAAATATTCTTCTCGGGCCTCTTTAGGCTTTGTTTGCCAATTACCGTGAATTTCTGATTCTAAGCCGTTCCACCAATAGAAGTTTCTCTTTATTTATTTTGTCTAGGTTTTTTTGTGATCTTGAGCTCTTCTGTCTGGTATGTGACCACAAGCAACATATCATCCTCAGTTACCAGGCCACAAGTACAATGATTTTATTCTGTGGGGATGTGATGAGTCAACCACAGGAAACCATTGGGGGTGAATGGCTTTAGCTAATGACTGAACAGCTGCCTCCTGTTTGCATCCCATGCCCACCGTGCACATAATCAATCACATATTGATTGATAAAATCTGCTGTCACTACCTGGACCGCCTGACCATATTTGGCCAAATCAAAGGTGGTGATGACTCAGCACATAGGAGAGAGGTTTAAAATCTGTCTGAATGATGCCACATCAACCTCTCACTCAATGTCAGCAAAACCAAAGAGCTAATTGTTGACTACAGGAGGAGGAAACCAAATGTCCATGAGCCACAATCTGTGGACTCACTCTTTGGATTCTACAACTACTAGACAGGTATATGGAGGAATATAAGGTGGGGGGTTATATGGGAGGCAGGGTCTGAGAGTCGGCACAACATTGTGGTCTGAAGGGCCTGTAATGTGCTGTACTATTCTATGTTGTATGTTAACTTTTATTCTCCATATTTATTGTTTATTTATTATTATAATCATTATTTTCCTTTTTTTCTAATTTGTACGGTTTGTTGCCTTTTGCATCACGGTTCTTTGTCTTGTGCAGTTTCTTGTAGATTATATTGTGTCTCTTTGAATATACTGTGAATGTCTGTAAGAAAATGAATCTCAGGGTAGTACGTGGTGACACACAGTGCGTATAGTTTGATAATAAATTTGCTTTGGGGTTTGATCTTTGACAAGCTCAGAAGTAATCAGGAGAGTTGACAAGATTCTCAATGGTCTCATCCGCACCTTTGGAGAAAAATCTCTTCTCACCAGCTTGACTGAATTTTACAGGAGGAACATTGAGAGCATTCTGGCAAGTTGCAACTCCATATGGCTGTAAGCAGCAGAGTGTCAGAGCAGAAGTCCCTACAAAAGGACTGTGAGAACTGCCAAGAGGATCATAGGGGTCTCACTACCATCCATCAGGGACATTTACCAGGAGCGCTGCATATGCAGGACCCTAATTATTATCTAGGATCCCGCCCATTCATCCAGCATCCTGTTTGACTTTCTACCTTCAGGCAGGAGACCCCAATGCATAAAGACAAGAACGGTCAGGATGAGAAACAGTTTCTTCCCCCAAGCCATTAGACTTCTAAACTCCCTGCTGCATTGTATTCATAGTGTCACCTGTTAACTTGTTCTGTCCCCTACTGTGTTTAATTAATGCACTTTACTGTGTTTATTTATGCATAATTCATTGGTAGATTTAATTCTTACTTTCATAAGTTATTATGTGTTATGTGTACCACTGTGCTTTACACCCTGGTCCAGAGGAACATTGTCTTGTTTGATGGTATACATGTACTGTATATAGTTAAATGACAATAAACTTGACTTGCTGAGTAGTAGGAGCCAGGAACATGAAGGAAGAAGAAAGATGGTGATAGCTAGGCAGCCTCTTTCAACTTGAGCTGTCCAGAAAGAACTAATCTCACTGCAAAGTCAAAATCATAATTGTATTCCCTCATTCTTCTTATACCCTCCCTTCTCTCTATCGTCACAATGTCTGCTGGGCAACGATGTCAATATAAAACATTAGGGAAGAGTAGACATTCTCAACCATATTTGCAAATACATCACGTCATCCATATTGTTAGAAAGTTCTACCAATTATCCTTGAACATTCCCTTCTTGTCTCTATTCCAAGTACTTTGTTTGGCCTGCTGATTCCGGCTGGTTGCATTGCTACCCGGTACGGATGCTTGAATCTGTCAAGGACCCTCACCACCCAGGACATGTTCTCTTCTCATCACTACCATCATGGAGGGGCTTCAGGAGCCTGAAGACCCACGCTCAACGTTTTAAGAACAGCTTCTTCCACCCCGCCATGCATTAACCCAATAATACTACCACATTATTTTTCTCTCTTGTAAATTTCACATTGTATAAGACAGTGATAATAAGTCTGAGATTTAAACCGATTCAGAACGACATCCAGCCCACAGGGTAGTGATTATACAGACGTCAGCTCTAAACGTTTTCTGAACGTGTGTTGGATAAGCTTCCAGCTCATTTTGGAAAATGAAAATCTCCCCCCTACTTAATATTCCTAGCAACAAGGTCTCTAATGCAGCATCTGAGAACCTTGGAACCAGTGCTTTCCCAGTTAATGCTAATCCTCTCAGTTTCCAAGGTCAAAATTCACTTCCTCCATGATAGATTGTACCAGCCTTTAAAATGTGCAGGTTAACTTCATGGCAGCCTGAGTGCAAACCACTCAGAATATTGACCCTGCTGCTTATATTCAACAATCCACAACAAAAGATTTAAAGAAAAGGTGAGCTTTATTTGTCATACATACACTGAAACATGGAAACATAGAGTGGAATGCATTGCTTGTGTCAACAACCAGGACAGTCCAAGTATGTGCTGGGGGCAGCCCACAAGTGTCGACACGCTTCCAGCGCCAACAGGGCATGCCCATGTGGTCATGGGGAGAATAGACAAACTCTTTCCAGACAGCAGCAGCAACTGAAGCTTGATTGCTGCAGCTATAGTGACATTATGCTAACTACCACACCACTTTGTCACCAGTTTCATACAGGAGCCACTTTTGTTTTTGCAAAATGGCTGGTGGTAGATCATGTGCTCATGATGTTATGAGGGTAGCTGGTGGGCCCCATACCCTGGTGTGTTAGGGACATGCCTCTCCTAGCTGCGAAGTCAGCCCCGGCAGACTGGGTGGGTGAGAGCCGACGGCCAGGAAGGTTGCTCTGCAAGGGCATGACAAGGCACAGAAGTCATGGTCATCTACTGAAAGCAAGGAAGACCCCAGTTTTGGTGACTTCTTGTACCACTGGACCTGGACATCCAAGGTCGAGAGAATGGAACTGCCCCACTGCAGTGGGTTTTGCACTTTAAAAACTGCCCGCACAGGGGTTCCCAGTCATCAGCAGGCAACCACCAATCATGGCGTTACCACTACGTTCAACAAAACAAAGACAAAAGGTTGTGTAATGGAAACTGTACTGATATCTTTTTACACAGCCATTGCCACTCAAGACTACAAAATGCACATACAGAACAGAAAAAGTGAGCTAAAAGTGAAATTATAGTGTAAACTGTAGTGTAAATTATAGTGTAAAATTATAGTATACTGGTCAAAGAACACTGAGGCTGTCTACAAGAAGGGTCAGAGCCGTCTCTATTTCCTGAGGAGACTGAGGTCCTCTAACATCTGCCGGACGATACTGAGGATGTTCTACGAGTCTGTGGTGGCCAGTGCTATCATGTTTGCTGTTGTGCGCTGGGGCAGCAGGCTGAGGGTAGCAGACACCAACAGAATCAACAAACTCATTCGTAAGGCCAGTGATGTTGTGGGGATGGAACTGGACTCTCTGACGGTGGTGTCTGAAGAGAGGATGCTGTCTAAGTTGCATGCCACCTTGGTCAATGTCTCCCATCCACTACATAATATACTGGGTGGGCACGGGAGTACATTCAGCCAGAGACTCATTCCACCGAGATGCAACACAGAGCGTCATAGGAAGTCATTCCTGCCTGTGGCCATCAAACTTTACAACTCCTCCCTTGGAGGGTCAGACACCCTGAGCCGATAGGCTGGTCCTGGACTTATTTCCTGGCATAATTTACATATTACTATTTAACTATTTATGGTTTTATTATTATTTATTATTTATGGTGCAACTGTAACGAAAACCAATTTCCCCCGGGATTAATAAAGTATGACTACCTACCTACTACCTACCTACCTAAGCACAAAGAAATTCTGTGGATGCTGGAAATACAGAGCAACGCACACAAAATGCTGGAGGAACTCAGCAGCTCAGGCAGCATCGATGGAGAGGAATAAAGAGCTGACGTTTCGGGCTCTGACTCTTCATCGGGACTTCTTATTCCTCTCCTAGGACTAAAGCACGGTACCATAGTAGTTCACAAAATGCTTTGCAGCGCCCAAGATCAGCAATCAGGGACCAATGTCCACACTGTGGTGAAGCAGTTTGTATGTCCCCCCATGTGGATGCTCCTCCCACATTCCAAAGATGTACAGGTTAGCATTAGGGTTAGTGAGTTGTGGACGTGCTATCTTGGCACCAGAGCCATGGTGACACTTGCAGACAGCCCCCAATGCATCCTCGAGCTGTGTTGATCATTAAGGCAAATGATACATTTCATGGTATGTTTCAATGTATGTGTGACAAATAAAGCTAATCTTTAGACACTTAGCAGCTAACACGGCCAGTTACCACTTTATTAGGTACACCCGTTCATTAATGCAAATATCCATTCAGCCAATCATGGAGCAGCAATTCAGTGCAGAAAAGCATACAGACATGGTCAAGAGGTTCAGTTGTTGCTCAGACCAAACATCAGAATGGGGAGGAAATATGAACTAACTGACTTTGACTTTGGAATGATTGTTGGTGCCAGATGGGGTAGTTTGAGTATCTCCTGGGATTTTGATGCACAACAGAATTTAGAGTTTACAGAGAACGGTGTGAAATCAAAAATAAAACATCTGGTGAGTGACAGTTCTGTGGACGAAAACATGTTGTTAATGAGAGAGGTCAGAGTGGAAAGGTCAGACTGGTTCAAGCTGACAGGAAGGTGACAGTAACTCATATAACCACACATTACAACAGTGGTGTGCAGAAGAGTGTTTCTGAAAGCACAACACGTCGAGCCTTGAAGTAGATGGGCTACAGCAGCAAAAGATCATGGACATACACTCAGTTTCCACACTATTAGTACAGGAGGTAGCTAATAAATTATTCACTGAGTGTGGGCTCCCACTAATATTTCTCTTGATTTTTTGAACTATTTGTTTGTGTGTGTCTTTGACACAAGCAGCATCTGTGAATGTCAGCTCAGTCAATCCCAGGTGAGCAGACAGTCTTTCAGCCAGAAATAGAAATGAACCACAAAGCACAAGCCTTGTCACATTATGTGTAAAAAAAAATTCTTGACGTTTATCAAAGAAAGACTCCATCATCATCCGAAATTTTATTTTCTAGCTCACTGATCCACTGCTGACTGGAGAGAGAAAAATGTGGATTCTTTCAGTGTGTTTCAGTGTCTGGTCTGTGTGTGCAGCTACTGACTGAATGAAATGCCTTCACTTTCTTCCGGAATGTTGCCTCATTCAACTTCTGAGAAATTCATTATTATCCTACAACAGAAACTAAACAGCAAGTACGAGGCAGTGTCACAATCATCTAGCCTTCTGAGATATTCATTATTATCTTACAACAGAGTCTAGGCAGCAAGTACAAGGCAGAATCACAATCATCTGGCTTTCTGAGAAATTCATTATTATCTTACAACAGAGTCCAGGCAGCAAGTATGAGGCAGAGTCACAATAATCTAGCTTTCCAATATGATTCATACGAGGATCCTAATTTTAAGGAGATTGCAGAACAGTATAGAGGTGATAATATGCACAGATTAGTCCATAACCAGGAACTTTTTCCCAGGGTCTCTATTGCGAACTGAGCAGGGGAAAGGGGCAGGGAGAGGGGAATCATGGTTGGGAGAAAGGGGAAGGAAGAGGAGAGGGAGTGGGGAGCACCAGAGAGACATTCTGTAATGGTCAGCAAACCAATTGCTTGGAATCAAATAAACTAGCCTGGTGTCTCAGGGCTGGGTGTGCCTGCTGTCACCCTTGCCACCGCCCCGGGCACTCCTCTGCCACCTGTACCACACCCCTCCTACGGCACTCCACCCTCGCCATTCCTAACGTCCTTCGCTTCCCCCAGATTTACAAACTCACTCTCCACTCCACATCGACAAATACAGTACCTTGCAAAAGTCTCAGGCACGCTAGCTATATACATGGGCACAGTGCTGTACCCCTGTGCTGCTGTGTGCTGAGCGTGTTACCAAAATATTTCACTGACTGAAGAAGAATAATGATAAAGTATCTTGCATTCACAGGTCAACGCATGTTCAGGTAACTCTGTGAAACAGAAGTAACGCACAAAGTGCTGAAGAAACTCAGCAGGCCAGGCAGCATCTATGGAAAAAAAAGTACAGTCAAAGTTTCGAGCTGAAATCTTAAAGCAGGACTGCCGAAGGTTCTCAGTCCGAAACGTCGACTTTACTCTTCTCCATGGATGCATACTAGACTGCTGAGTTCCTCCACCATTTTGTGTGTCTTGCTCAGATTTCCAGCATCTGCAGATCCTCTCTTGTTTGTCTCTGAAACAGAAAATTCTTTGGAAGTGCTCAGAATCAGAATTACTTTATTGTCACAGACATATGCTGTGAAATGTGTTGCTTTGTGGTAGTAGTAGCAATGCATTAAAAAAATTACTGTAAGTTAAATGAGAATACACAAAAAATAAACAGTGCAAATTGAGAGTAAAATAGTGTGATAGTTCATGGGTGCATGGACTGTTCAGAATTTTGATGGTATTCAGAAGTCTATAGTGTTTGTTGCTCACCTTTAGTTCCCTTTTGTCTGAATACTGTTGCTTGCTTTTATTGTTTGCACGATTTGTGTGTGTTTTTCTCTCTCTGTTCATTGGGTGTTTGTTGGTCTTTTTCAATGGGTTCTTTCGGGCTACTTGTTTTGTGTTTTACTTCAGGTTTCTGTTAATCGCAAAATTTGGCTTTTGTAGACTAATGAAGTCACATGCACTGTTAAATTATGTCCATGTGACAAAGATTGGACTTACTCATTTTTAGTGTTAAGGATTAATGACTAAAACTTAAAAGTACACCAGGACAGTTTTGGAAGATCTAGCCTGTCTTGACAACATCTGAATGATGGACTCACTGACTGGCCTCACATATACGGGGTGGACCAAACTTCAGAAACTGCAGGTCAGGTTACTCCAAAGCTTTTAAAATTGTGCAAAGCTGTAATATAAACAGTATTGACTTGCATCAGATTTTCATTTGGAAATATGGTGCTTCTTTTAGGAAGTACAAGTCAATTGGAAATGACTGAAATGTAATCTGTACAGGTAGGTTAATACTCACTTGTATAAGATATCAATTCAAAGGTTCAAAAGTTCAAGGGTCCATTTATTATCAAAGTGTACAACTTGAAATCCTTCTTCTCCAGCTAGCCAAAAAAACCAAGGAAGAAAAGAAAGGCAGCACGATCCTCAATCCTCCCCCTCCCTGCACAAGAAAACAAACACAAACGGAACAGGCACATCAACACCCAAATCCTTCCTCCTGCAAAAATAAAAAAACGGTCCCTCATCGAACAATGGAAGTTTTAATCAGCGAAATGGAGTTGAACGCGACTTGCCCTCCATCCCGCAGGGTTCTTGCCACAAGGTTCCTGCAAAACGCAGTCTTTGCCTCCCGGAATCCTCTCGGAGACCGCAGAGCACAGAAGCATCTAAACATATTGATGCACCATCAATAACTCCAAAAGACTGGAAGTAGAGTAAATACTGAAAGGCTTTTATTATCAGTAAAATGTGACCTCCATCATGCTGAGTATCTGCCCCTGGACTAAGAGGAGGAGCCATGGCCCAATGGCCTTTATTCAGGGGTCTGTGGGAAGAGCCACAGGGGCAGTCAGCAGAGGGGCGTGTCCAGACAGGTAACCCAGTTACAACCTATATACATGGTTTACCACACATCTCCAAGCATCCACATTCGCCTTGATGTTTCAATCTCCCTCAGCAGTTTAATCGGCGCACAATGGAAGCTTTAAATGGCGAAATGAAATTGAACATCATCCCGCAGCCTGCCCGCCATGAGGTTCCTGCACACTGCCTCTGCCTCTCAGAGACTGCAGAGTGCTAGAACACCAAATGATCTCCAAACTACATATAAGCAACACACATCGAAGTTGCTGGTGAACGCAGCAGGCCAGGCAGCATCTCTAGGAAGAGATACAGTCGACGTTTCGGGTTGAGACACTTGGTCAGGACTAACTGAAGGAAGAGCTAGTAAGAGATTAACTCTTCTTTCAGTTAGTCCTGACGAAGGGTCTCGGCCCGAAACGTCGACTACACCTCTTCCTAGAGATGCTGCCTGGCCTGCTGCGTTCACCAGCAACTTTGATGTGTGTTGCCTGAATTTCTAGCGTCTGCAAAATTCCTCGTGTTTACGTTTCCAAACTACATATCGCAGGCTCAGCCAGATCCAGAATCACATCCAAGATGAAAAACAAACGTAAAAGGACATAAAAGAAGTGAAATATATAGTTTCCTGATCTATGCAGGAGATGTCAACTGAAGGAACAATTACTGAAATGGGATCAAACAGACGTGTTTTTTTCCCCTCATGTCCCTCACTGTTGCCAGTAGATGCATTTTACATGCTAGCACTGATGCGGCATGCAAAAAGTCACATTTTGCCCAGTGTGTTCTATTCTTGAATGACATACTTCATTCATCATGGCAAAATACCTTCAGTACAGTTGCTGTGGTTACTGATCTTCAACCAACACTTCACCCTGGTTCACCTGCATGAACCAATGATTACATTTCAAAAGTAATTCATTGCCTGTGAAGCTCTTAGAGACATTTCAGAGGAACATGATGAATTGTTACAGAAATATAAGCCTTTCATTTTCCCATTCTTTCTAACTCAAAACGCTCAACCAATTTTGATCATTGCGTGTTTTTACAGTTGAAATGTACATTTAGACCATAATGTAGCGGAGCAAAATCAAGCTATTCAACCGATTGGGTCTGCTCTGCCATTCCATCATGTTTGCTATTATTTATTTACTTAGACTGGGGGTTCCCAGCCTCATTTATGCCATGGATCCCAAGTCGGGATCCTCTGATGTAGAGGCACAGCACAGGATAGGCAGTTCATACCAACGAGCTGCACCACCAGCACTCCATCCCAATCTAGTTTACAATGACCAATTCACCTACTGACCTGTACGTCTTTGGACTGTGGGAGGAAACTGGACCTCTCAGAGGAAACCGTCCCAACTCATGGGGAACTTCTTAGAGAGGATGCTGGAATTGAATTCGGAGCTTATGATGTCCCTAGGATAGCATCTGATGACGGCTATGCTACCTTGGCACCTCATTTAGTATCCTCCTCAACACCATTCTCCCTCTGTCTTCTTCCCTATTCCTTTCACCCCCTACTAATCAAAAACCTATCATCCTGCACTTTAAATATATCCAATGACTTGGCCTCCATAACCGTCTATAGCAATGAATTTCACAGATCCACCACCCTCCGTCTAAAGGAATTCTTCCCCATCGCTGTTCTGATGGGACGTCCTACTCTGAGGCTGTGCCCTCTGGTTCTAGGCTCACCCACTATGGGAAACATCCTCTCCACATCCACTCTATCTGTGCCCTCTGATTCTAGGATCACCCACTATTGGAAACATACTCTCCACATCCACTTTGTCTAGCCCTTTCAAGATTCAATAGATTTCAGTGTGATATTCCCCCTCCTTCTTCTAAATTCCAGTGAGTACAGGCCCAGAGCCCTCAAACATTCCTCATATGTTAACCCTTTCACATCTACTATGGAGCCTCACCTGACACAGAGCACTATTTGGAAAACTACCAGACTTCCATTATTATTTAAATCTAGTTTATTGAAATTTGTTAAAAAAAAATGACCTTTGGACAGGAATTTTCCCAAGCAGGGATCCCAATGAGAATGTCCACGAAAACATTTGTCGTGGCACCAGAGACTTGGTTTGGTGATGAGGCTACGCTGTGGTGTAACACATTAAGGTGAGGCATGTTGCAGGAAATTAGCATCTAACCAGGAACTGGATCATCTGATGTTCGAAGTTCAAAGTAAATTTATTATTATTAAAGTACATACATGTCACCATATACTACCTGGAGATCCATTTTCTTGTGGGCATTCGTGGTAGAACAAAGAAATACAACAGAATCAATTAAAGACTACACACAACGACAAATAACTAAAGTGTAAAAGAAGACAAATTGTGGAAATACAAAGAAGTAGAAATATTTATTGACTGGTTAATTGAGAACACGAGTCACAGAGTCCTTGAAAGTAAGTCCATAGTTTGTTGAATCATTTCAGAGTTGAGGTGGGTGAAGTTATCTGCACTTGTTCAGGAGCCTGATGGTTGAAGGGTAATGGCTATTCCCAAAACCAGGGGTGTGGGACTTAAGGCTCCTGTATCTCCTGCCTGATGGCAGCAGTGAGAAGACAGCATGACACTGGATGGTGGGGGTCTTTGATGATGGATGGTGCTTTCTTACGGCTGTGCTCCATGTAGATGGGCCCAATGGTGGGGAGGTCATGGCTTTGTGCTGGCCCATACACGCATTAGGATGAGGCATCCTGCACAAAATTAACATCTAACCAGCAACTGGATCATCTGCCGTTCTTTGTCCTGTGGCAGGATTGCTTACTGAAACCAGCGCGGGGGCTCAAAGCAACACTGCCATTCCCTTGGGTGTCCTTTTAATAATATATTCTTACCTGGGCCCAGACCGAGTACATTTCCTAAATACTTTGACCTTTAATAGAGGGCCCAGGGTTGCCATTACAATTTCAAATGTCTCTCTACAGCCATAGATGGTTTTGTGGAGACAGGTGGTTTAGTACAAGTATAACAGTTATATCATGTTCTGCAACATTGACTTGCTGAGTTACCTGTTAATGAGATCCTCTGCTCAACTGACTCCTGTCGAAACTGTTAAAGTGTCAAAATGATAAGTGATTTAAATATATGCAAAACACCTCACATGCTGTGCCATATCTAAAATAGGAAAAGTGGATTTGTGGTGGGTTCAGATAAACAGACCCTTGATCAAAGTTCAAAGTACATTTATTATCAAAGTCTGTATACTTCATACAACCTTGAGGATGTGTACTTTATACTTTACCAGGCAGCCACAAAATAAAGAAATAGAGTCCATTAGAGCCTATTAAAACAAAAAAGAGGACTATTGAATGCCAGGAGGAAAAAATTTGTACAAACAATAAAAGTGAGTGAATAGCGTTTGGAACTGAAGAGGAGGACAAGAGTGAGCTGGCAATCACTGCAGCCAATTCAGTGTTCAATCCCCAGTGTTCAGTTAGTCACTGACTCAGTTCAGCACAGAGACGAGAGGAGTTCATGGAGCATTCGGCCCTGACACCCTGACCTTGTCAACCTGGCTCGGAGTTTAAATCGCCCAAACCTCAGGTTGTGTTTGGGTTTCTCAGAATCAAAATCTGACATATGTCGTGAAATTTGTTATATAAACATGACTGTAAATTACAATAAGAATATATAAAAAAAATCAATTGTGCAGAAAAGCAAAATAATGAGGTAGTGTTCACAGGTTCATGGATATGATGGCAAAAGGGAAGAAACAGTGGCCCCTCCATACCTGGTGGTGATACAACAGCCTGGATGCTCTTCACCAGAGTCTTTACAGATTTTCTGCATTTACAGGGGGGCCGTTGGATAATAGTTTATCAGCCATAAACCTTGTGATCACTTCAGATGCATAGGATGCACCACCGTATCTATAATGAAGGTTTCCTAACCATCTTATGGACAGATGAAAAAAATACCTAAATCGCTACGCTTCCTTGATGTTGGCATCCTTGGAATCAGTGATTTCAATTGCATCGCCATTGGCTGTCTCTTTTGCCGCTGAGCTCTGAAGTTCTTCTCTAAAACGTTCTGTGTTGCCCTCTGTCCATGTTTAAAAAGACTCCTGCACAGAATAAGCTATTGTTTACTTCCGTTTGAGATTTGAGAAATTTTTGTTTGTCAGAACCTTTATCAAAGATCTTGATGAAGAGTGTAACATCCTGAAATATCAACTGTTTATTCCTCTTCATAGATGCTACCTGACCTGCTTTATTAGCTTTTCCTTGCAATTTTTTCTTCTTTTTCTCCACCCTTCTCTGAACATACTGGGCTAAATGCTTCATTCCGTCTGCCACAAAAGGCAGTCTTTCCCCATGGCCTCCCCCCCACCCCATTGTAATTGCACTTCCCACTTCCATTCCAACATGGCCTCCTCTGCTGCCAAAATGTTAACTATTTAATCCTCTCCATAGATGCTGCTTGACTTGCTGAGTTCCTCCAGCATTGTGTGTGTGTGTTGCTCCAGATTATCAGCATCTGCAAGTTATGACATTATTTTCCATTTAATTTTCTGTCAGTACTTTATAGTTCAGGGTGGTTAATGGGTTTGGAAATTATCTTAAAATTGCAACAGTGGCCAGGATGGAGAAGGGACCACGCAGCATGAAAATCCTGTGGCTTCGTGCGGAATGTTGAAGGATGAAGAATTAATTAACAGGGACGCCCCCCCCTTTGCCTCCATAAGGCAGACCAATTGAATAATTACTTTGGTTCTGTCTTCACTAAGGAGGACATAAATAATCTTCCAGAAATAGTAGGGGACAGAGGGTCCAGTGAGATGGAGGAACTGAGCGAAATACATGTTAGTAGGGAAGTGGTGTTAGGTAAATTGAAGGGATTGAAGGCAGATAAATCCCCAGGGCCAGATGGTCTGCATCCTAGAGTGCTTAAGGAAATAGCCCAAGAAATAGTGGATGCATTAGTGATAATTTTTCAAAACTCGTTAGATTCTGGACTAGTTCCTGAGGATTGGAGGGTGGCTAATGTAACCCCACTTTTTAAAAAAGGAGGGAGAGAGAAACCGGGGAATTATAGACCGGTTAGCCTAACGTCGGTGGTGGGGAAACTGCTGGAGTCAGTTATCAAGGATGTGATAACAGCACATTTGGAAAGCGGTGAAATGATCGGACAAAGTCAGCATGGATTTGTGAAAGGAAAATCATGTCTGACGAATCTCATAGAATTTTTTGAGGATGTAACTAGTAGAGTGGATAGGGGAGAACCAGTGGATGTGGTATATTTGGATTTTCAAAAGGCTTTTGATAAGGTCCCACACAGGAGATTAGTGTGCAAACTTAAAGCACACGGTATTGGGGGTAAGGTATTGGTGTGGGTGGAGAATTGGTTAGCAGACAGGAAGCAAAGAGTGGGAATAAACGGGACCTTTTCAGAATGGCAGGCAGTGACTAGTGGGGTACCGCAAGGCTCAGTGCTGGGACCCCAGTTGTTTACAATATATATTAATGACTTGGATGAGGGAATTAAATGCAGCATCTCCAAGTTTGCGGATGACACGAAGCTGGGTGGCAGTGTTAGCAGTGAGGAGGATGCTAAGAGGATGCAGGGTGACTTGGATAGGTTGGGTGAGTGGGCAAACTCATGGCAGATGCAATTTAATGTGGATAAATGTGAAGTTATCCACTTTGGTGGCAAAAATAGGAAAACAGATTATTATCTGAATGGTGGCCGATTAGGAAAAGGGGAGGTGCAACGAGACCTGGGTGTCATTATACACCAGTCATTGAAAGTGGGCATGCAGGTACAGCAGGCGGTGAAAAAGGCGAACGGTATGCTGGCATTTATAGCGAGAGGATTCGAGTACAGGAGCAGGGAGGTACTACTGCAGTTGTACAAGGCCTTGGTGAGACCACACCTGGAGTATTGTGTGCAGTTTTGGTCCCCTAATCTGAGGAAAGACATCCTTGCCATAGAGGGAGTACAAAGAAGGTTCACCAGATTGATTCCTGGGATGGCAGGTCTTTCATATGAAGAAAGACTGGATGAACTGGGCTTGTACTCGTTGGAATTTAGAAGATTGAGGGGGGATCTGATTGAAACGTATAAGATCCTAAAGGGATTGGACAGGCTAGATGCGGGAAGATTGTTCCCGATGTTGGGGAGATCTAGAACGAGGGGTCACAGTTTGAGGATAGAGGGGAAGCCTTTTAGGACCGAGGTTAGGAAAAACTTCTTCACACAGAGAGTGGTGAATCTGTGGAATTCTCTGCCACAGCAAACTGTTGAGGCCAGTTCATTAGCTATGTTTAAAAGGAAGTTAGATATGGCCCTTGTGGCTACAGGGGTCAGGGGGTATGGAGGGAAGGCTGGGTTCTGAGTTGGATGATCAGCCATGATCATAATAAATGGCGGTGCAGGCTCGAAGGGCCGATTGGCCTACTCCTGCACCTATTTTCTATGTTTCTATGAAACATGGCGCATTCTTGGGATAATTGGCCATGCTAGGTACACTGTAGTCTTGAATAGTTCTCGAACTGTGAGTTCATGGCAATGGCATCCTGAATGCCCAAATTCAAGCTATTTATATGTAAATCAATGTGAAATTTAAAAATTGATATTAGATGTGCAATTTTTGTTTACTGCTATGACTTTGTATAGACCCTGTGGAACGGCTACAAGTGTTTAAATAAGAACTGAGAAGAGAGATTCCCAGTGTAGAACGCTGAACTCTTATTAATATGTGAGAAAAAAAAACAAACTTAAATTTAGGAAGCAGAGAGAAATACTCAGGTCACTTTCAATCTTGTCTGTGCAAAATCCGAGCAGAATCCATCACCAGGCCTGTGTCAAATCCACCCTACTTTCAGCCCAACTAAATAAATCCTATTACACACAGGATAACCAACAATAATTCTGGACAAATTCTCTGATTTGCTGCTATAAATGGGAGTTCCTCTCTTACTTCCCTTTCACAGCAGCTGTTGTTTTAACTAAAAGGTCAAGGATAGTGCTGTTTTTTTCATATTTACTTTAATAAAGATTAAAGATGAAAAGATTAAAGATTAGCTTTATTTGTCACGTATAGCACTGTGCAGAAATCTTTGGCAGGTACATAAATAGCTGGGATGCCTAAGATTTTTCCATAGTACTGTATTCATCAATGTGGAGTGGAGAGCGAGTTTGTAAATCTGGCGGGAGCAAAGCATGTTGGGAATGGCAAGGGTGGAGCGCCGCAGGAAGGGTATGGGATGGGTGGCAGAGGAGAAGTGTCGGGTGGGGGTGGCATGGGTGTAGACACACCCAGCCCTGAGACACCAAGCAAGGTTGTTTGATTCCAAATCATTGGTTTATTGATCATTATAGAATGTTTCTTAGGTGCTTCCTGCTCCCTCCCCTCTCCCTTCCTATTTTCCCAACCGTGATTCCCCTCTCCCACCTTCCCACTCTCAGTCCACAATAGAGACCCAGATCAGAATCAGGTTTATCATCACTCACATGTGTCACAAAATTTGTTTTTTTTTGAGGCAGTATAGTGCAATGCATAAAATTGCTACAGTACTGTGTAAGTCTTAGGCACCCTAGCTATATATATGTGCCTAAGACTTTTGCACAGTGCTGTACATTGAAACATACAGTGAAATGTTTTGTTTGCATTTATGACCAACACAGTCAAAAGATATGTGGGAGTTAGCCTGCAAGTGGCAACATGCTTCTAGTGTCAATACAGCATGCATACGACTTCCTAACCCTAACCCATATGTCTTTGGAATAACATTTCCCATCTTTCATCTTTTGGAAACCACGTAGAATCTTTTTGTTTAAAATTGTGACTGTCATTTTAGAAGCAAAGAAAATCTTTTCATCTCGGCTTCACAGGGCCACTGCTTCAGAGCGTCAGTGGCCAATAGTTCCTGGTGTTAAGCTGCTGACATCGCTGTCAGAAGGCAATTACTTCCTCGCGTCAATTAGTGGCCAGACACAAAAACGATTTTTTTCACAAGGGGTGGCTGCCGTGCCAGTCTCTGTTGAGTGATCCAGCTGGCAAGAACCATGCAGAATGATGCTAAACAGTTTCTCATACCCTATGAAACGCAAAGGGTTGCTAATGGAATCTTTTGGATTTTCTGATTAGGGAAACGCTTAAATTAATTGGTATTAAATTGTCGAGTCAACATTGAATTCTCTTTGTTTTTACACTTTACTTGCGGCTGCCTGTGTTAACAGCCCTGTAATTGATGTGAACAAGTGAGTAAGTGGTCTGCAGCAAGTATTTCAATTACGGCACGGAGTCTCTGTCATTGACAACGTGCCCACAGCATAGGAAATGAACTTAAAATGTATTACGGGTCGTTGGGTCATAAATCTCTGGGAGAAAATTGGCAGCTGTCACCAACGACGGATGATGGTAGCTGCAGCAATGGAGATTAAATGAGAAACTCAAGAGAGTGCTCCAGTCTCAGGGGAGGTGAAGGCAGTAGGAGAGTGTTAGGGATACTGTGTAGTGATCTACAGGTAATTTCAAACCTCTTAAACCCACGGGATAACTGAAGCAGACAGTTATTGTCTACTTCAATGGTAAAGGTATAAAGTAAAGTTTCTCCCCAGGCCTTGCTTGGCACATCAGACGGAAACCTTGCTGTTTCCTTAGTGATTGTCTGTTCGACGAGGCCTGGTTGATATCTCGACGCTCAACCTGGCACGGTTGGAAAGCGTGCAGGGAGCCGGCTGGGTTCCAGCCCACGAACTCTTGTTCCAAAGTCTGGGTGCAAGTTACCACGACACCACTGGCACAGACTAACTTCAATCGAAGCTACAGTAAGTGGTGAGAAAATTAAAACATTTGCATCAAATTATTGATTGGGAGAAATGAATCTTCAAACCCACCATCCTCTGAGCACGGGGCAGCCACAGTAGCCTAGGAATTTTTAATTTTTTAAAATTTATTTCGAGATGCAGGCCCTTCCGGCCAATGAGCCAACAACCCACCAATTTGACTCTACCACATCACTTGGCAATTTCCAATGCCCAATTAACCTGGGACGGTGGGAGGAAACCCAATGGTCACCAGGGAGAACAAACAAACTCCTTACAGACAGTGCTGGGGTTGAACTCTGAACTCCGACACCATGAGCTGTGATAGTATTGCACTAACAGCTGTGGTTTTTCTATTCTCAGTTCTGGTTCCCCCCTCATCCCTTTTGCTCGCCTGCCTATCACCTCCCTCTGCCTTGCCCTTCTCTTTCCCTTTCTTCCTCCTTCCTGTCCTATCAGGTTCCTTCTTCCTGAGCCCTATTACCCTCCACTTCATCCCTCTCCCCAACCACCCACCTTCCCCTTCACCTGGTCTCACCCATCCCCTGCCAGCCTGCATTCCTTCCCCTTCCCCTACCTTCTTATTCTGGTTTCTGTTGCCTTCCTTTCCAGTCTTGTTGGAGGATCTCGGCCTGAAATATGGAGTATTCATTTCCCTCCACGGACTTAGCGTGAAACTCTTACAGCCTGGGGCATCGGACTTCAGAGTTCAATTCCAGAGTTTCAGTTCCAAATTCTTAGGGGTTTGTACGTCCTCCCTGTGATCACCTGGGTTTTCTTAAGGTGCTCCTCTTCCCCCCGCCCCACAGTCCAAAGACGCATGGGTTGGTTGGCTGATTGGTCATTGTGATGAGGCTAGGGATAAATACATGGGTTGCTGGGCAGCATGGCCCATTGGGCTGAAAGGGCCTGTTTCATGGCCCTCTAAATTAATTAAATAAAATAAGCACTCTCTTTGAAAAGTATTGCTATGAAGTAGTATTAATCATAATAACACAAGATACAGGAGCAGAATTAGGTCATTTGATCCATTGAGTTTGCTCCACCATTTCATCATGGCTGATCCAATTTTTCTTTCAATCCCAGTTTCCTGCCTTCTCCCCGTATCCCTTAAAACCATGACCAATCAAGAATCTATCAACCTCTGCCTTAAGTATACTTAAAGACTTGGCCTCCACAGCTTCCTGTGGCAAAGAATTCCACAGATTCACCACTCTCTGGCCAAAGAAATTCCTCCTCATCTCCATTCTAAAAGGATGCCCCTCTATTCTGAGGCTTAGATTCTCCCACCATAGGAAGTATCCTGTCCACGTCCATCCTTTCAAACCCTCTCACTATTTGATAGTTTTCAATGAGGTCACCCCTCATTCTTCTGAATTCTAGTGAACACAGGCCTAGAGCCTTCAGCTATACAGCGGCTATACTTAATTAGCAGTTTGAAGAGATTTGGCATGTCAACAAATACACTCAAAAACTTCTCTAGATGTGCTATAGAAGCACATACAGAAAGGAGACCTTTCTGACAGGCTGCATCATTGTCTGGAATGGGGGGCTGGCTACTGCACAGGACTGTAAGAAACTGCAGAGGGTTGTAAATCTAGTCAGCTCCATCTTGGGTACTAGCCTACAAAGTACCCAGGACATCTTCAGGGAGCGGTGTCTCAGAAAGGCAGCGTCCATTATTAAGGACCTCCAGCACCCAGGGCATGCCCTTTTCTCACTGTTACCATCAGGTAGGGGGTACAGAAACCTGACGACACACACTCAGTGATTCAGGAACAGCTTCTTCCCCTCTGCCATCCGATTCCTAATCTGACATTGAACCCTTGGACATTACTTCACTTTTTTAATATACAATATTTCTGTTTTTTTCACATTTTAAAATCTATTCAATATATGTGTACAGGTTTCCCCCGCCATCCGAAGGTAGAGCGTTCCTATGAAATGGTTCGTAAGCCGAAATGTTGTAAAGCGAAGAGGCAATTACCACTTGTTTATATGGGAAAATTCTGTGAGCGTTCGCCGACCCAAAAATAACCTACCCAATCATGCCAAATAACACATAAAACCTAAAATAACAGTAACAGATAGTAAAAGCAGGAATGATATGATAAATACACAGCCTATATAAAGTAGAAATACTTTTCCACAATCATTACTGCACTGTTCTCCGTAGTGAAAATCTCACGCAAGCGCCATTGGCAAAAACACGGAGCAAGCGCTCTCCGGTAACCTTTAAGCTATGAAGCTGCCAAATCATACCAAATAACACGTAAAAATACACAGCCGATATAAAGTAGAAATAATGTATGTACAGTGTAGTATCACTTACTGGAATTGGGAACACAGCGCGGAGCACACTGATGATGGTGTGTTAGGCTGAGTTGTCGCAGGTTGGCTGGTGCAGTGGCCCCCACCCTCCAGGCCGCCGACCGATACATTGCCGCGAGGCACGCAGGGGTACAGCGGTTGCCAGGAGGCATCCAGCACATCTTTAAGAAAAAAGCCGAAATAAACATGCTAATTAATTAGGTGCCACTCGGCACGTAATTGTCAGCCCAGATCAGTGCCGATTGCATCGCCTTTGATCTGGGCCGACACTTACGTGTGGGGCGGCACCTAATTAATTAGCATGTTTATTTCGGCTTTTTTTTAAAGATGTGCTGTGTGCCTCTCGGCTACTGCTGCATTCTCCGCGAATCAGTACAGTATCTGTCCGCGGCCCGGGTGTTGGGGTGGTGGGACACGGGGGGTGTCATCTCGTGGTCTGTTTCCATTAGAGCAGGCAGCTCATCTTCTCCTATGACTGCCCGCCTCGATGTCGAAGATCGAGGTTCGTCATCTGCTGTGGCTGATGTGGAAGGCTTGCTTGACTGCTGAGCCTCACGCATTTTTCTATCACACACTTCTTTGTAAGGGCTCAAACCATCTTGCAAATATCCCCTAAACCTACGTACCCTTTCAAAATTAAAGTCATACTTTATCATTACATCGAAAATCTCAGGTAGTTGCTTCACTTTCGCTACTGCATTCGGTTTCGATTGTTATCCTTTCCTCTTCCAATTGCATCAGCTCTTCATCTATCAGTTCTTGGTCATGGGATGCCAAAACCTCTTCAACATCATCTTCGTCAACTTCCACAAGCCAAACTCACTTTGTCCTTACTTCGTTCACCACGATCGAAACGCTTAATTATGTCCAGCTTTACCCTAAGTGTGACACCCTTACGAGCTCTTTCAGGCTTTTCCAATACCTCAGCACTCATCTTGCAAACGGCTGCTCTCAGGCATGTGTTAAAGCAATGCCGTTCCGAATCCGGGGGAGAGCGGCTGCTCGGGGCACGCGCTGCCTTTTATCGCGCGCTGAATTTTTTTATCGCGTGCTGCTTTTTTTTCGTAACAGTGAAAACACCTTCTGAAATTGAAAACAGGGTACTAATGTAGGTCTTTCATAACAGTGAGGTTTCGTAAAGCGAACGTTCGAAAAGCGGGGTCACCTGTTTTGTAATTGATTTACTTATTTATTATTATTATTTTTATTTCATTTATTATTTTATTTTGTTCTTTTTCCTATATTATCTATTGCAATGAACTGCTGCTGCTAAGTTAACAAATCTCACGTCACATGCTGGTGATAATAAACCTGATTCTGATTCTCATTATGAAACGCTCTTCATATGACAAACTATTCAATCCTGGAACACACACAAAATGCTGGTGGAACGCAGCAGGCCAGACAGTATCCATAGGAAGAAGCACAGCCTGAAACGTCGACTGTGCTTCTTCCTATGGATGCTGCCTGGCCTGCTGCGTTCCATCAGCATTTTGTGTATGTTGCTTGAATTTCCAGCATCTGCAGATTTCCTCGTGTTTGCATTCAATCCTGGAATCATTTTATGGAACCTCCATTTGGGAACCTCTCAAGTTTCAGCACATCCTTTCTAATATAAAGAGCCCAAAACTGCTCACAATACTCCAAGTGAGGCCTCACCAGTGCTTTATAAAGTTTCAACATTACGTCCTTGCTTTTATAGTCTAGTCCTCTTCAAATGAATGCTAACTTTGCATTTGTGGGTGTGTTTTTCCCCAACAAATGTCACACTCTTGACAGAGTTTTAATACTGTCAGAATTTTAATGCTGTCTTTTTTATTGGAAAGTGAGTCCAAGAAACCCCGAAACAGCGACTGTTTCATTAATGCTTCCATTAATGCTGCCTGAGCGCCTGAGTTCCTCCTGCATTTTGTGTGTGTTGCTCTGGATTTCCCGCATCTGCAGAATCTCCTGGGTTTGAAAGAACAGGCTCGGTTCATTCCAGCAAGGCAAAATTTCTCACTTTATACTGTGGCTGTTGTTCTATACTTTATACTTTATTGTCGCCAAACAATTGATACTAGAGCGTACAATCATCACAGCGATATTTGATTCTGCACTTCACGCTTCCTGGAGTACAAATTTACCTCTTAAATCACCTCTTAAATTTTGTTTCTTGAATTATGTCTATTCCAGTTTTCTATTTAAAAAATTATTCCCAGGGGAACCACTAACATTATTATGGGGTTTTATTTTGTCATTAAGTGCACATGGCCAGAATTGATTAAAAATAAACTTGCTTCTGGTGTATGTTGCTCTTTGATTTGGATAGGGAACAAGTGATTGTCAAAATTCACATACAAGCTTAGATTTTAAATAATTGAGGAAATACAGTGAATTCCGTTTAGTTGGGCCATCGGTTAGTCAGAGAAGCTGCTTGCTTGGGACAAATCTTGAAAAACAAAAACTAATCGAGAAAATTGCCGTTGATTCTCTATGTTTCTTTGTGAGACCATGCTGCCTAATTGAGGCAGGAGACTGTTGCCAAACAAGTTCTAACTAGCGTCGGTCACGGGCACTTGTATGGCCTTCAGACGCTACAACGTGCTTACGTCGAACAGCTGTTAAATAACACCAGTTGTGTGTGTTTTTATTCAAAAAGCAATAGTTTTTCTCACTGATAGTCGGCAAGAAATAAGCAGTAAGACAAATCCAAACTGTTTTCTCACTGCGGTTCAAACATTCAGGCTTGGAGTTGCCAGTAATGGCCAGGATTTCACTACTTCAACAAGTTAAACTACAAAGAATTTGGAGGTATCGACAGTTTCCTTGAATATTACAATAAAAATGAAAATTTGGAGGATGCAGCATTGTATGAAGGCAATCAGTGACAGCACTGATTTTGTTCATTGAGTACACTGGATGAATTTCTGTCGATAACTATAATAGTTTTACTACAGTACTATTGGTAGTGTTCTCATTTGTTCTGTATATCATTTAAATACAGTATTTATTTCTGTTTTTGTCTTTTTTATATCATTTTAACTATTTCCATGAAACATTGGCTGATTGGGTTAGCCGCTTAATTGGGCCAAAATATGTCCCGATTAACTGGAATCCATTCTTTATTTTGTAAATTAAAATATCACGGTGAATGTCATTCCTGTCTGGGGATAATATTGAATTTTTCTGGAAAAATAATGCTTTATTAGCTTCTCTTTCCATCTTTTCTTCTTTTTCTCCATCCTTCTCTGGACATATTGGGTTAAATGAGTACACCTTCATTCTGTCTGCCACAAAAGACATGGCCCCCTCCATTGTAATTCCACTTCCCATTCCCAGTACAACATGGCCTCCTCTACTGCCAAAACGTCGACTGTTTATTCATTTCCATAGGTGTTGCCTGACCTGCTGATTTCATCCAGTGTTTTGTGTATGTTGCTCTGGATTTCCAGCATCTGCAGAAACTCTTGTAGAAGTAAATGCTATTCTTTGCATAGTATTGTAACCAAACATGTGAGCAATTTAGAATAATTATACAGCATTATAATTCATTCACTTTAAACATCTGTTATAACAAAGCACATAATTAGTATTTAATGAATACAATATCTAATTTTATTTCTTGAAATAATTGCATGTGTACTTGGAAGAAGGTTGGTGAACGATTGTATTAGCAATACCTAGATAGAATTCAATTGAAGCCCAAAAGGCCAGGGTGCACGGTAGTGTAACGGTTAGCACTTTGTCTTACAGGGCCATTAATCATCGATCTAGGATCAATTCCCACCGCTTTCTGTTAAGAGTCTGTACGATTTCCTCGTGACTGCATGGATTTCATCTGAGTGTTCCAGTTTCCTCGCGTATGTGGTAGAGCCATAGAAAAATACAGCAGAGAAACAGGTCCTTTGGCCCATCCAGCCAATGCTGATCCTGTACCTGGACCATAGCCCTCCATACCCTCTACTATCCATGTACATCCAAACTTCTCTTAAACTTTGCATGCACCACTTGTGCTAGCGGTTTGTCCCACAATCTCACAACCCACTGAGTTGTGGGAACTCCTCCTGTTCCCCTTGAACTTTTCACATTTCACCCGTAAGCAGTGTCCTCTGGTTGTAGTCCCAACTGATCTCAGTGGAAAAAGTCTGCTTGCAGTTACCCTATTTACACCCCTCATAATTTTGTATGCCTCTGTCAAATACCCTCACAATCTTCCATCTTCCAGGGAATAAAATCCGAACCCATTCAATCTTTGAGGCAGGAGATTGGGGTGAAGAAGAAAAATGGATCAGCCATGATGAAATGGTGGAGCAGACTCGATGGGCCAAATGGCCTAATTCTATTCCTATATGTTATGGTCTTTCCTTATAACTCAGATCCTCCAGTCCCGGCAACATCCTTGTAAATTTTCTCTGTACCCTTTCAAGCATATTTACATCTTCCCTGTAGTTGGGCGACCAAAGCTAAAGGTTTGAGTCCTGACGAATTTTTCCTGCCCGAAACGTTGACTGATCATTTCCACGGATGCTGCCTGTCCTGCTGAGTTCCTCCAACGTGTTGTGAGGTTTTGGGAGTTGTGGGCCTGCTATGTTGGTGCTGGAAGTGTGACAATACTTACAGACTGCCCAGCCCAATCCTCAGTGGTTTGATTTTAGATTATGAGAACACTCAGTCCTCTTTTATTGTCATTTAGAAATGCATACATACATTAAGAAATGATACAATGTTTCTCCAGAATGATATCACAGAAAACAAGACAGACCAAAGACTAACACTGACAGAACCACATAATTATAACATATAGTCACAGCAGTGCAAAGCAATACCATAGTTTGATGAAGAACAAACCATGGGCACGGTAAATAAAGTCTCAAAAGTCCCCGAGTTGATCGACTCCCGAGTCCCCGATAGCGGCGGCAAAAGGGAGAAACTCCCTGCCATAAACCTTCAGGCATCGTCAACTTGCCGATACCTTGGAAGCAGCCGACCCCAGCTGACCCTGAGTCCATCCGTCCGAAAACTCCGAGCTTCCGACCAGCCTCTCCGATACAGCCTCCCGGGCGCCATCCTCTGCCGAGCGCCTTCGACCTCGCCCCAGCCGCTGAAACACGCAAAGCCGAGGATTTCGGGGCCTTCTGCTCTGGAGGTTCCGGTTACCACACAGTAGCAGCGGCAGCGAAGCGGGCATTTCAGAAGTTTTCCAGATGTTCCTCCGTACTCTCACCTCTCACGTCTGTCTCCATCAAATCAGGATTGTGCACGGCACCCTACTTGACAGATAACAGACATCACCACTGAAGTGGCCGCGCGCACTGCCATCTTCTCCTCCTCCATCTCCGTCTTTGATGCAAACGACGGATTTCACTGTATGTTTTGATGTTTCAATGTACATGTGACAAATAAAGTGAATCTTTAAATGTACATTTAGAAAGGCTTTGTGTTAATGCAAAATTCTACACCCAACTGATTCCATGAGACATTTAAATGGATCCTCATTCCTTTCTTCTGGGCAGCATGGTAGTATAGTCGTTAATACAATTAATTTACAGCACAGCGGTCACAGATGGGGTTCAATTCCCGCCGCTGTCTGTAAGGCGATTGTAAGTTCTCCCTGTGCCTGTGTAGGTTTCCTTTGAGTTTCCTCCCACATTCCAAAGACATACAGTCAGGGTTAGTTGGTTGTGGACCTGTCGTGTTAGTGCTGAAACAGTGGCAGGACCTGCAGGCTCTACCTAGTGCATCGCATATGACGCAAATGATGCATTTCACTGTACTTTTGATGTAGGTATGAGAAATGAAGCCGATTTTTAAACACAACTTTTGAAAGGTTTTCATTTTAAACAGAATTCTACTGTTCTAATTTTATGAAACATTTAAAAGGGTCTGAGATTCCATCTGGTCTCTTCGTTCCTCCTCCCTCCAAAGTTCAAAGTACTTTTATTATCAGGGGGAGATGAAGATTGTCTTGTCTTTTACAGGTGTTGCTGGTTTCCCACAAGAGATAGACCCCTGGTTTTCAAGCCTCTGAACTTGGTGTGCACAAGATCTCCTTTTTACACCACCATCCCCAAACGAATCTGAGCCATACTGGTCTAGGGCACTTCAGAAATTCCATCTGAAGGATGAGTGGCTATCGTGCACATTTCTCATTTGCCACAGACGTGTTTCCATTACAATTACAATCACTTCAGAAAGTTAAGAAAGCATTATTAGAATGAGCAGTAAAAACAAATGGCTGTTGGGCACTTTTGAGATGCAGATTTATTTGTGCAGAGAAAAAAAAACATATTTTGGAGCAACTATACTTTCCTCTTTACTATAACAATAATCTGCAGGTATCTTTCCACCTGAATTTAAATAAATTTGCATAATTTTCTCTCAAAACAGATCATTTTTATTTTGTGTTGCACTGAATGAAACCATCTTCCGTATTTGCACTTTAATTTAAATTTCTATTATGGCTATAAACATTAACGAGCTCTGATTTGAATATTTATAAGTCCCAAATGAAAATAATAGGAAGTGTTTTAATGGAACTGCAGAGATATGCGAATGATTGGTTTTGACATTTGATTTCAGTCTTGGAGGGAGTTTGCCTAATGCTTATTGACATTACTTGTCCAAATAGCCCCCTCACAGGTTAGTGGTGTAATGAAGGATAGTGTGCAGCAGAGGACTGTCAATCTCTCCTGGAAGGAACCGGAGCATCCCAATGGAGTCATCACTGAATATGAGATCAAGTACTATGAGAAGGTGAGAACTGCACAAACATGTAAATATCTACACCCGCCTCGACTGATCCTTCATCAACCACAAAACAGATTCCAGTTGCAACAAAAATTTGCTTTATTTGTTTGTTTATTTGTTTAACTATTATCAATCTATCTGTCTGTCTACCTGTCTATCTATCCATTTATCTATCTATCTGTCTGTCTATCTATATATCTCTCTGTCTGTCTATGTCTGTCTATCTGTCTCCCTATCTATATATCTGTCTGCCTATCTACCTATTAAGTTATCTGTCTACCAGTCTATCGTTCAGTCTATCAATCTACCTAACTATCTATCTGTTTGTCTGTCTATCTATCGATCAATCAGACTTTCTATCTGTCAGTCTATCTATTGATCAATCAGTCTTTCTATCTGTCAGTCTATCTACCTGTCTATCTGTATCTATCGATCTATTTATTTATCTGAATATCTATCTATCAAGCTGTCTGTCTGTCCATCTATTTATTTATTTATTTATATAGCTGGCTAGCAACGCAGCAAAGATTAGGCCCTTCTGGCTGTTTGAGCCACGCTGCCCTAGCAACCCAATTCAACCCTAACACAATCACAGGATGATTTACAATGGGCAAGTAACCTACCCAGTTCCTCTTGGGACTGTTGGAGGGCCGGAGAAAACCTACGCATTCTATGGGGAGGACGTACAGAGACATCTTGCAGAGTGGCGCCAGACTTGAACTTTGAACTCTGGAACACTCCGAGCTGTAATAATGTCGTGCTAAGCGCTACACCCTCATGGCACCCATTTTGTTTAGTGATTAGCATTTTATTGGGTAGCTTCTGGACTGCCTTTGACCAGAAACCTCTCCCTGATGATGAAAGCGTTAACTAATGAGGAGTGTTTGATGACTCTGGGCTCGTACTAACTGGAGTTTAGAAGAATGGGCGGGGGGGGTGCAGATGTCATTGAAGTCTGTTGAATATCACAAGACACAGAGGAGGTGCAGCAGATGTTTACAATAGTGGTTGAGTCTTAGTCCAGAGGACACGTCCTCAGAATAAAAGGATGTCCCATTAGAACAGGGATGAGAAGAAGGTGGTAACTCTGAGGAATTAATTGCTATAGTTGGCTGTGGAAGCCAAGTCATTAGGTATATTTAAAGCAGAGGTTGATAGCTTCTTGATTGTCAAAGGTTATGGGAGAAGGCAGGAGAATAGGGTTGAGAGGGAAAATAAATCTGCCATGAGGGAATGCCAGAGCAAACTCAATGGGCGGAATGCTCCAATTCTGCTCCAATGTCTTATGGTCCTATGGAAATGATTTGCTTGTATTTAGAGCCCGGAATGGGACATTGTCGTTGTGGCAATTCAACCCTTTATAACCCAGAGTGATTGTCAATGCACAATATTATATCTATGGCCTTTGACTTCAAAACTAAGGTGGATTTGATGGAAAATGGGTAATTAAGAAGTGGGCCGCAGGACCATGGTTTGAAGTTCTAAAGGGATATCTACGTCAGGAGGGAATCCATATTGAGAAAGATGCTGACTTTGTTCAGGCTGATAGAATTAAAATACAAGCAGTACAAGCAACATCTGTTTCTTCACGGTGGTGGTGGCCAACACTGGAGGAGATCTGTTTGATGTTAAATGGAGGAAAGTTTAGGCCAGATGTCAGAGGTAGTTTTTTATACAGAGAGTAGCGGATGCCTGGAATGCACTGCTGGAAATGGTGATTAGAATCTGATACAAATGAGTGGCGTGGTAGCCTAGTGCTTATCAAAACACTTTTTAGTACCAGTAACCTGGGTTCAATTCCCACCACTGCCTGTAAGGAGCTTGTATGTTTTTCCCATGACTGTGTGGGTTTTCTCCAGGTGCTCTGATTTCCTCCCACAGTCCAAAGACATACCAGTTGGTAGGTTAATTGGTCATTGTAAATTGTTCCTTAATTAGGCTAAGATTAAATCAGGGGATTGCTGTGTGGTGCACCTCGAAGGGCCTGTTCCGCGCCATATGTCAATAAATAAATAAATAAACAAACAAACAAACAATAGGGATGCTTAAAAGACTCCTAGATAGGCATATGTGGACATAAGAGAAAAATGGAGGGTTATGGGCCATGTAGGAGGGAAGGATTGAATGATGCGGAGCACGTTAGAGGTTGGCACAACATTGTGGGCTGAAGGGCCTGTACTGTGCTGTAATCTTCCTGTTCTGTGGTACCAGAAAGGAAGAAAGGAATGGGAAAAACAGAAAATGATCCACAGTGCCGAGTGAGGGAGGATGGAAAAGTGCAATCATTGATGTCAAAGAGAGTGTAGTCGGTGATATTGTCTGCTGATGGACACTGGAAAGAATTAGATTCACAGTTATTGGGAAAGGTGTGGGGCATTTTTTTTCAAGAGTAGATAGAGCATCTTTAAAGAGCAAGAAGATCGCTACAGGCATTGGGCTCTTGAAATGTTGTTAGTTGAGCGGTGACTTTGAGGGATCGCTTGACGTGAATCCCAAAATATATCATATCTCTTCATCTTCTGAGACAATGATATTTTTTACAAATATTCCCCTTAGTTAAGTCATTCAATTATGATGCAGCTTCTCTCCCCTTACTCTCCCCCTAAGATTTCATTCGATACTGTACATCTCTCCCAAACCTATCTCTGACACAATTCTGAACCACAGCACTGTTCAGGAGCCTGATGATTGAAGGGTGATAACTGTTCCTGAATCTGAAGGTGTGGGACCTAAGGCTCCTGTACCTCCTGCCCAATGGTATTAATGAGAAGAGGAACCCAGTTTTACAGCAGGAGAAAGAGCCTTGCTTATCACTCGTTTATGGGAAAAATAGAGGCATATCATCATTACTTTTTTTGTTTCTGATTAAAAACAAAGGAAGATACTTTTCCAAAATGATGGTGAGATATCATCACATTTTTCAAAAGTTTTTTTATGCTACACAAGGTGATTTGATATGGCAATGTAGGAGGGAAGGGTTAAATTGATCTTAGGGTAGGTTAAAAGGTCGGCACAACATTGTGGGCTGAAAGGCCTGTACTGTGCAGTAATGTTATTTGTTCTATAATGACATTGCTAAATTCAGCACCATCCGAGAATTCACCCATCGGCAGGTAGAGGACCTACTATGTACTGACTCTTCATTTTGTCTTTGCCTCTACTCGCAAAGGAAGATATCATCAATAATACTTGATCTGCTGGCATTGGAGAGGATCCAGAGGAGGTTCACATGAATGATTCTGGGAATGAAAGGGTAAAGGTACAAAGAGCTTTAGAAGGCTCTGGGTCTTTCCTCACTGGAGGGTCAGAAGAAGGGCAGGGTTGGGGGGGGGGGTGCTCATTGAAACATTTTGAATATTGGAAGGCCTACATCTAGTAGATGTGGAGAGGATGTTTCCTACAGTTGGGGAGTCTAGAACCAGAGCACCCAACCTCAGAACAAAGCAGGGACCCCCACCTTTTTTAAGCCATAGACCCCTACCATTAATCAAGGGCTCTGTAGACCCCAGAATGGGAATCCCTGGAATATGTCCATTTAGAACAGAGATGGGGGGGGGGGGGATTTCTTTAGCTGGAGTGTAGTGAATCTGTGGAATTCGTTGCCACAGGCAGCTGTGGAGGCTGATTCATTGGGTATTTTTAAAGCAGAGGTGTGATAGGTTCTTGATTAGTCAGCACGTCAAAGGTTACTGGAAGAAAGCAGGGGAAATGGGGTTGATAAGGAAAATAAATCAGCCATGATGAAATTGCAGAGCAGACTCGATGGGGAAAATGGCCTAAATCTGCTCCTGTGTCTTGTGATCCAGTAATCAATTGGCTCTGTAGATCTCCAGATCTAAAAGCAGAGCAGATTCATGCCACTATAATGGAAAGAATGTCCTTGTCATAACATAATGGCTGTTCGGGCAGTATCAGTAGCACCATAACCACGGTCCCAAACATTGACGTTAACTAATCAGATTAAATTCACAGGTCGTTCTCAATATACCAATTACAAAACCCCAGAGATTAATTCACCGGACTGCTCATGCTCCCGCTGCATCAGTAAATGGCTTCTCGATGCTAAGTGGAAGACATTTTCTCTGAAGCTAGTTCTGCCGCGCAGATGAAGTGATCAAAATGAATTAGTGCTGGAACAAAATACTGGATCCAAAATCTGTGTGCATTAAACAGAGACCACGTGAAAGCTGAGTTCTTCCTTTCGAGAGATTTAATCTGAACAAAGATGAAAGTATTAAAATAATAGGCCAAAATAAGCTTTAAAAAGCCTCTTTTAACAAGATGGGATATGACTAGATAGAATATAATAGGTTCCCATGGGTAAGTTACAAAACTATAATTCAATCAAGAGGTTCAGGTGATGCCATAAGCTGCATGATCGAAGCTCTTGTGGTCGGTGGATATTATTTGAATCCTTCAATTGAATAAACATCCTTTAACTTATTCCTGGAAATGTCATATACTATGATACACCGGGAAAAATTACTTTTGGGAAATAAATTCCAATAATATAGAGTCATAGAGCATTACAGCACAGACACAGGCCCTTCAGGATATTGAAACGGTGCCGAGCTGGTTCCCTGTCTAGACCCACCTACCTGAATCTTGACCATATCTCTCCTGCAGCCATGAACCTGTCCAAACTTCTCTTAAACATTACAACTGAACTCACACCCACCGCTGGCTTGTTCTACATTCGCACCACCCTCTGAGTGAAAAAGTTTCCCCTCACCTTATACCCTGGAGGTTTGTGGAGGCTTGATCATCGGAGAGAATTGAAGAGCAGATGGATGCATTTTTATAGCACAGACTGTACAACATAGGGTCAGAAATGGGACACCACGGTAGCATAGGAGTTAGCATGACACTGTTACATCTCAGAGCGCTCCAGACCTTGGTGCATACTTCAGAGTTGAAGATCTTCTGGCACGCTGTTGTGATCTGAGGCAGGGTTTGATGGAATAGGTTTACCAGGACTGATAACTGGAGAGAGGATCCTCCAGGGAATTTTGAAGCCAATGTCTGCAAGCAGAATCTGAGTCCACTGGAGGCTGGGGGCTGAAGGAAAAAGTTAGAGCACTGGGTAGTGGGATGGAGTTACTTCCTTTCCTCCACTAGCCTGCTGGTCACTCTTGGGCAGGGTGTAGCATCTGCTTAGCCCCCCCCCCTCCCCCGATCAGTGCCACGTGAAGCCCTGAGAGCAGGTGGTGGGTGATCATGTGAGCAGCTGGTGCACATCACAAGTCCTGGTTATGTGACCACTGACACCAGGGAGACTATCTCTGAAGAATATTGATAATGGCTGGGGTTACCTGTCTGGTAAAGACACTGCCCAGAAGAAGGCAATGGCAAACCACCTTCTGTAGAAAAACTTGCCAAGAACAATCATGGTCATGGAAATACCATGATTACCCACGTAATAGAAACATAGAAACATAGAAAATAGGTGCAGGAGTAGGCCATTCGGCCCTTCGAGCCTGCACCGCCATTTATTATGATCATGGCTGATCATCCAACTCAGAACCCAGCCTTCCCTCCATACCCCCTGACCCCTGTAGCCACAAGGGCCATATCTAACTTCCTTTTAAACATAGCTAATGAACTGGCCTCAACAGTTTGCTGTGGCAGAGAATTCCACAGATTCACCACTCTCTGTGTGAAGAAGTTTTTCCTAACCTCGGTCCTAAAAGGCTTCCCCTCTATCCTCAAACTGTGACCCCTCGTTCTAGACCTCCCCAACATCGGGAACAATCTTCCCGCATCTAGCCTGTCCAATCCCTTTAGGATCTTATACGTTTCAATCAGATCCCCCCTCAATCTTCTAAATTCCAACGAGTACAAGCCCAGTTCATCCAGTCTTTCTTCATATGAAAGACCTGCCATCCCAGGAATCAATCTGGTGAACCTTCTTTGTACTCCCTCTATGGCAAAGATGTCTTTCCTCAGATTAGGGGACCAAAACTGCACACAATACTCCAGGTGTGGTCTCACCAAGGCCTTGTACAACTGCAGTAGTACCTCCCTGCTCCTGTACTCGAATCCTCTCGCTATAAATGCCAGCATACCGTTCGCCTTTTTCACCGCCTGCTGTACCTGCATGCCCACTTTCAATGACTGGTGTATAATGACACCCAGGTCTCGTTGCACCTCCCCTTTTCCTAATCGGCCACCATTCAGATAATAATCTGTTTTCCTATTTTTGCCACCAAAGTGGATAACTTCACATTTATCCACATTAAATTGCTAATCAGTAAACTTTAATCTTGAATCTTGAATCAGGAACTGGTGGTGGTAGCTGGGTATAGGGGTGGAAATCAGACAGAACTGGCGTCAGGAAATCAAGCCTAAGAATTAGGAGAAGAACCAAGGATCGACTTTATCATTCTGTATGGTTACATGTATTAGGAATTTCCATTGGTCAGGTTGTGACATACAACAAACACAGCATTCAACAATTATAAAAATAAAGAATTATATAAAGATAGAATTAGAGGTTAAAGTATAGATATGGATAAATGTGTATAAATACAGATTGTAAGCACCAGCATGTATGTACAACATAAATAGCATTATAAAAAGCTGAAAGTGTTTTCAGTGCAGAGCAGTGACGGGGGTAACAGATAGAGGGGTTGGGGAAGGGCTAACTAAAATAATTAATCAGATTAACTGCCTGGGGGAAAAAACTTTTAAGATAGCGTGAAGTTTTTGTTTTAATAGGTCTTTCCAGAAGGGAGATTTTGGAAAGGGCCGTTCGTAGGGTGGGTAGTGCTGCAATGATTTTCTTGCCCGCTTCTTTGTCCTGCACACATACAAGTCCCGCAGTGATGATAAACTCTTTTCTATTGACCTGACGGTTCTCTGTAGTTTTCATATACTGTGAGAGGATGCTGCAACAAACCAGACAGTCATGGCTGATGTGAGGATGCTCTCTATGATGGCAGTGGAGAATTGCACTGGGCTGTTCAGAGAAAGATGGGATTTTGCCAAATACTGCAAGAGGAACATCCTCTGCTGAGCTTTCTCGTTAATGAAGGAGGTACGGTTCTCCGAAGAGGTCTTGGTGAAATTGGTATTAAAATGACGTAGAAATATTCATTGTCACATTCCAGTTTGGTAATCTATATTGATTTTCAATTACAACTGAATTTCTAAGCAATTATATGAATGTTGGCTTTGGAGAGGGTGCTGAAGAGGTTTACCAGGATGTTGCCTGGATTAGAGAGCACGTGCTATAATGAGAGGTGGGACAAAATCGCGTTGCTTTCTCTGGAGTGGTGAAGACTGAGGGACAATCCTGCAGAGGTTTATAAGATTATGTGAAGCATCGACAGAGTAGACAGACAATATCTTTTTCCAAGGGTTGATATATCTAATACCAGAGGGCATGGATTTAAGGTGAGAGATAGTCATTTCAAAGGAGATGTATGAAGCAAGTTTTTATTTATGTAGGGAGTGGCGGGTGCCTGGAATGAACTGTTTGGGGTGGTGGTAGAAGCAAATACAATAAAGAAGCAAGACAGAATTATGAATATGAGTAAAATGGCAGGATATGGACATTGTCAATTCAATTCAAGTTCAATTATCATTTAACCATACATGAACACAGCCAACTGGGACAGCGTTACTACGGGGTCCAATTGCGAAGACATATTACCAAGCGACACACGGTAAGCACACACAAGGTCACAGTCACGTAAAAAGAGTCCTGATGCCCACACCTATCCCCTCACCACCCCCCCCCACCGCCGCAGAAAGGATTAGTTTAGTTGGCCAATTGATTATTAATTTAATTGGTTAAGCACAACATTGTGGGCCAAAGGACCTGTTCCTGTGCTGTACTCTTCTATGTTTTATGTTCTAAATGTGATAATTCAGGAGAGGTGGGCGTTTCCCGGATATAACACAAAACATTCAAATATGAAAACCCTGTGCTGAGTTATAATCCAACATCAGTCACATTCTTTCACAGTAGAATGAGCTTGTAGGTCAGTTCCTATGCTCTACTGTTCTGTGTTCTGTTTTCTATTGTAATAATTTTAAATACTTCCTCCCACATCATAATCTCACTGCGGCCTTTATTTTTTTTTCAGAATCTAAAAGATCGCACTTACTCCACCGTAAAATCTACCTCAACCTCAACCACCATCAATAACTTGAAACCAGGCACAGCCTATATATTCCAGATCCGCGCCTTTACCACTGCAGGTTATGGAAACTACAGCCCCAGGCTAGAAGTCTTAACCCTAGAAGAGACGACAGGTAAGAGACATCAATATCGTCCTTCTGCACTGTAAGGCAAAAGAGAGGCGTCCAAAGCAGAGTCAGCCTGATGCATATCGTTTGAGAAACAAAAACGGACACAAGATATCCCAAAATTCTGGAGGAACTCGTCACATCAGGCGACGTTCAGGAGGGGATAAACCGTCAATGTTTTAGGTCGATTCCCTTCATCAGGACTGGGAAGTAAGGGGGCAGAAGCCAGAATAAGAAAGTGGGAAAAGGGAAAGGAGTACAAGATTCATGATTGAAGATTGTTTAATGTCATTTTCAGTAGATAAGTGTAAAAAAACAAAATAATTGTTACTTCAGATCCGACGTAGCACAAAAAAACACAATAAGATAAAGAACACAATAATCAATAAATATAAATATATAAGATAGCTTGTATACATAGATTGATTGTATGTCCATAAAGTGACACTAGACACAGGAGTGTCTGCACATAAGGCCAGGGGTCCCCAACCTTTTTTGCACTGCGGACCGGTTTATTATTGACAATATTCTTGCGGACTGGCGGACCGGGGGCGGGGGGGGGGGGTAGGGTTGCCAACGGACAAGAGTAGCTGTCAAGTACGTTGGTTTTACCCAAAGTAACACTACAATGACCATGAAGCCTTGCGCATGTGTGTACGTGCCCATTTTTTTTATAAATCGTCTTTTGCGATTCTGTTCGGGGGGGGGGTGTTAATCACAACCGGAATACAGTACTGTATGGGTGATATGTGGCTAATACACTCAATTTCGTTTCTAAAAGGGTTTATCTAACGAATTTAATATTAAACACACAGCACATATTTTCCACGCATGAATATAGTGATAAGTCAATTATCAGGGGAGGACAGGGGAGCTTGAAGTAAGTGTTGAACGAACTTCCAGTAGAAATGGCAGAAGCAGGTTCTATATTATCATTTAAAGAAAAATTGGATTGGTATATGGACAGGAAAGGAATGGAGGGTTATGGGCTGAGTGCAGGTCGGTGGGACTAGGTGAGAGTAGCGTTCGGCACAGACTAGAAGGGCCGAGATGGCCTGTTTCCGTGCTGTAATGGTTATATGGTTATATAAGTAAGTCAATAGCATCATAACATTTTAAGTAACGTTTGAATATTAAACACACAGCACATATTTTCCCCGTATGAACATATATGATTATTGCAACACACCGATATCGCTGAATCAGTGGGAGCCCTGGGCTAGTTTCCATGCAACAAGACGATCCTATCGAGGGGTGATGGGAGACAGCGATACTCGAAGGGGGTTCCTTATGTCCAGTCTGTTCCGCAATTTAGTTTTCGTTGCATTCATTGCAGAGATATGTTGGAGATGGATGCAACGTTTTCAGTGCTTTCGTGGCTATCTCAGGATATTCAACCTTGACTTTGATCTAGAATGCCAGCAGAGATGTTATGTCAAACATACTTTTCAGCCTACCGTCATTTGCAAACTCGAGGAGTTGATCCCCTTCCCGCGCTGACATGGATGATGCGCGGGTCATGAACTCGCGAGCGTTCAAGCTCAACAGGGCATGACAGGGAATGAGGAAAGGTGCAACTGACTCCTATCACCAAATCATACCGTTTCCTCGCAGCCCGGTAGCACATGCTTTACGGCCCAGCACCGGTCCGCGGCCCGGTGGTTGGGGACCACTGCATAAGGCGACTGACCGGAAATGATAAAGTACTGATGGTTGGAGGTGTCGATCAGCCTTACTGCTTAGGGAATTTACTTCAGGACTGTATATGGAGACATACTGTAGATGATAATAAATTTATCAATTTTGGTAATAAATTTACTTTGAGCTTTGAAGTAACTGCTTTTGAGTCTGGTGGCCCTGCCATGGATCCGAGATGGCCTCCTCCCTGATGGGAGTGGGACAAACAGTCCATGGTCAGGGTGTGTGGGATCCTTCATGATATTGCTGGACTTTATCTGGTGCTTTTCCAGATATATGTCCTTGATGTTGGGTAGACTGGTGCTGGTGATGTGTTGGCTACCCATTGACCCTTCCCGTCTGCCGCAGTGCAGTTTCCATACCAAGCAGTGATGCAGCATGTTAGGATGCTCTCTTCAGCCACTTCAGAAAGTAAAGACATAGGTGAACTTTCCTGATTGTGTCGAATGTGTGCTGGGACCCTGAGAGGTTGTGTGAGATGTGCGCTCGAAGGAGGTTGAAACTGCTGACAGTTTCTACTGCTGTGCTGCCAGTGTAAAGAGGGCTGTGAGTGGTGCAAGTTCTCCTGAAGTCAGTAACTCCGGGGGTCAGGGGGCACCTGTGTTGAGGATGACAGGAGGGGAGGAGCAGTTGTGCATCCTGACAAACGGAGGTTTATTGGTTAGGAAGTCCAACACCCAGTCACACAATGGTGTGTTTAGACCGAGGAGTGGGAGTTTGTGATACAAGCTGGCAGGTAATAGGTGACATAGGTTAGCAGGAAGGTGGTGGGTGGGGAAGGGAGGGTGAAGAAGCTGGGAGAGGATAGTAGGATGAGATAAAGAACTGAAGAAGAAGGAAGAAGGTCAAGTATCTTCACAATGCCCACTGCAAAAGGCAGAATCTCCTGGTGGCCACCCATTTCAATTCAACTTCCCATTCCCTTTCTGACATGTCAGTCCATGGCAGGGGTTCCCAACCTGGAGTCCACAGACCCCTTGCTTAATGGCATTGGTCCATGGCATCAGAAAAAGATGGGAACCTCTAGTCTACAGCCTCTTCTCTTGCCATAATGAGGTAAAACTCAGGTTGCAGCAGTATCTCATATTCCATCTGGGTAGCCTCCAAACTGATGGCATAAACATTGAATTTCATTGTAATTTCTCCCCCTTTCCCTCCTCCATCTTCCATTCCACATTCTGATTCCCCCTCACCTTTTCTCTTCTCCTCAGAGAGGGCCCAGCAGAGATTGCACTTTCTGAGGAAGCTTAAACAAGCATCACTCCCCACTAACATCTTAACTACATTCTACAGAGGCGTGGTTGAGAGTGTGCTGACCTTTTGCATCACAACCTGGTACTCCAGCTGCAGTGCTGTCGACAAAAAAGCCTTGCAGAGGGTGGTTAGGGGAGCAGAGAAGGTTATTGGGGTCTCCCTACCTTCTGTCCAAGCCCTCTTTCAGAGTCGATGCCTCCAGAAGACACGGTACATCATTAAAGACCCCTCACACCCTCTCCATGAACTGTTTGTTCTTCTGCCATCAGGCAAACGTTACAGGAGCATCAAAACTAAAACCACAAGGCGACTAAACAGCTTCCTCCCACAGGCAGTCAGACTGCTAAATAGCTGCTCCACCTGACTCTGCTTTGGACACTTTTAACTTGCACTAGATACTTATAACTGATTTTAACTGACATGTGGCTGTTGTGTTTACTATTTATTCTTACATTTATTATTTAGTATTGCGTTTGTCATGTTATGATTGCACTGCTCCTGGGAAACGCTGTCTCATTCTGCCCTGCAGAGCTGATGTATGGTTAGAATGACAATAGAGTTTTTTGAATCTCATGCCCATCGCCTCCCTCTGGTTTCTCTCCCCTTTCCCTTTCTCCCGTAGATTACTGCCCTCTCCTATCAGATTCCTTCTTCTTCAGCCCTTTACTTCTTCCACCTGTCACCTCCCAACTTCATAGTGCAACAGCCCCCATCCCCCACCTCGCCAGCTTCCGCTTCACCTGATCTCATCTATCACCTGCCAGCTCCTATCCTCCCCCTGACGCCACCATCTTACCTGGCTTCTTCCCCCTTTGGCCCAGAATGTCCGCTGTTCATTCCCCTCCATGAGCACTGCCCAGCTTTCAGAGCTGATCCAGCACTTTGTGGGTGTGCTACTCAAGATATCCAGAACCTGAAGAATCTTTTGTGTCTTAGAGGTATCCCGTGCTGTTGTTTAAGGACAGTCGGATCAATTACGGCAGGAGCTGAGGACTCGATTGTCTGACAGATTTATTTGCTAGTTAGTTTCCCACAGCAGTTAAGAACCATCAAGTGAAGGTAGAATCTCTGCCTTGAGAATAGAGTGCGATAAATAAATAAGTATTATACTGTTAGTGCCAGCCTGCGTCACGCCACAGTATTGATCATCAGTGCATTGTGTTATTAGAGATTTTAATGACAAGCTTCTTTCCATGAGGGTGTCGTTTCATATTTATTACCTCCACCACCCCCAAGGCTAAATGTATTTTTGGGATGGTTGGGGGAGGGCATTCTTAGCAGATTTCTGAACGAGATACCATAGGTCTATACGCTCAATGGCCACTTTATCATTTACCCCCTGTGCCTAATAAAGTGGGCACTGAGTGTGTATTTATGGTCGTCTGCTGCTGTAAGGTCTGATGTGTTTGTGCATTCAGAGATGCTCTTCTGCACACCACTGTTGTGACGTGTGGTTATTTGAGTTACTGTCGCCTTCCTGTCAGCTTGAACCAGACTGGTCAGTTTCCTCTCACGTCGCTCATGAATAATACATCTTTGCCCACAGAGCTGCCACCCACTGCATGCTTTTTTGTTTTTTGCACCATTCTCTGTAAGCTCTAGAGACTGTTGTGCATGAAAATCCCAGGAGATCAGCAGCTTCTGAGATACTCAAACCACCCCGTCTGGCACCAGCAATCAAACAGTCAAGGTCACTCAGATCACATTTCTTCCCTATTTTGATGTTTGGTCTGAATAACAACTAAACATCATAACCACATCAGCATGCTTTTATGCATTGAGTTGCTGCCACATGATTGGCTGATTAGATAATTGCATTAACAAGATGTACCTAGTAAAGTGGCAATCACATATATATTGGGACAATTGACTTTGCAAGTCGTGTACCATGCAGCCAGAAATGCTGTGGGAAGTTTAATATATTAATGATTCAAGAACTACTCTGTCAGCTTTTTATCAAAAGGTATACTGAAAGATCCAACCACTTACGTTGTATTAAGTCTGCATGGGATATCTGGATCCTGCATACACAGACGCCAATAGACAGCTCCTTAGGAGAACATTGTACTTGATTCCAGTGATCACTTTGCTACTATGCCTATGAATATTTGGTGAACATAGGACTAGTATTATCTGTGGCATATATAGATAATTCTAGTCCCATTTTTTTTAACCAAATATTGGGTGGCAGGGTGGAGATACATCTCTACCATAGGAGGTGTAAGGCGCTCTTTCTCTCAGCCTGCAGGTCACTCTTGGACAAGGAGTAGCACCCACTTAGCCTCCCCCCCCCACCACAAATCAAGGTCACATGAAGCCATAGGATTTGGTGATGGATGGTCGCATGAGCAGCTGGTGCATACCACAAGTCCTGGTTATGTGACCACTGACACCAGGCAGGCAATCTCTGAAGAGTATAGACAATGGCTGAGGTCACCCGTCTTATAAAGACACTGCCCAGAAGAAGGCAATGGCAACCACTTCTGTAGAAAAATTTGCCAAGAACAATAATGGTGAAGACCATGATTGCCCACGTCATACGACACACACGGTATTGGGGGTATGGTATTGATGTGGATAGAGAATTGGTTGGCAGACAGGAAGCAAAGAGTGGGAATAAACGGGACCTTTTCAGAATGGCAGGCAGTGACTAGTGGGGTAATGCAAGGCTCAGTGCTGGGACCCCAGTTGTTTACAATATATATAAATGACTTAGATGAGGGAATTAAATGCAGCATCTCCACGTTTGCGGATGACACGAAGCTGGGTGGCAGTGTTAGCTGTGAGGAGGATGCTAAGAGGATGCATGGTGACTTGGATAGGTTAGGTGAGTGGGCAAATTCATGGCAGATGCAATTTAATGTGGATAAATGTGAGGTTATCCACTTTGGTGGCAAGAACAGGAAAACAGATTATTATCTGAATGGTGGCCGATTAGGAAAAGGGGAGGTGCAACGAGATCTGTGTGTCATTATACACCAGTCAATGAAAGTGGGCATGCAGGTATAGCAGGCGGTGAAAAAGGCGAATGGTATGCTGGCATTCATAGCAAGAGGATTTGAGTACAGGAGCAGGGAGGTACTACTGCAGTTGTACAAGGCCTTGGTGAGACCACACCTAGAGTATTATGTGCAGTTCTGGTCCCCTAATCTGAAGAAAGACATTCTTTCCATAGGCAGAGTACAAAGAAGGTTCACCAAATTGATTCCTGGAATGGCAGGACTTTCATATGATGAAAGACTGGATCGTCTAGGCTTATACTCTCTGGAATTTAGAAGATTGAGGGGGGATCTTATTGAAACGTATAAAATTCTAAAAGGATTGGACAGGCTAGATGTAGGAAGATTGTTCCCGATGTTGGGGAAGTCCAGAACAAGGGGTCACAGTTTGAGGATAAAGGGGAAGCCTTTTAGGACCGAGATTAGGAAAAACTTCTTCACACAGAGAGTGGTGAATCTGTGGAATTCTCTGCCACAGGAAACAGTTGAGGCCAGTTCATTGGCTATATTTAAGAGGGAGTTAGATAAGGCCCTTGTGGCTAAAGGGATCAGCAGGTATGTAGAGAAGGCAGGTACAGAGTTGTGAGTTGGATGATCAGCCATGATCTTACTGAATGGCGGTGCAGGCTCGAAGGGCCGAATGGCCTACTCCTGCACCTGTTTTCTATGTTTCTGCATAATGATGGTGATAACTTTCTGTGGGTGGCTATACAGCAATACCATCCTCCCAAACTAAATACATCGATACTTCGTGTAAACCTAGTTTTTCAGTGTTACAGTTATGCTACTTCAGTAAATGTTAAGAACAGTAAAATTCACCAAGTTTTTTTTTACCAAGAACAATGTTTTTCCTGTGGATTTTGTACCACAAAATAGTAAACCAAATTTCATTACAAGGTCATGTTAATCAGCTCTAAATATCTCATCTCCAGCCTGATTCCACCAACTCCTTTGAAGGTCGAATCTTTTGCACTCTGGTTAGTTTAGTTTTTTAGAATAATTTTTTTTGGGCAACGTTTTGAAATTTTAAACACGTGCCTCTACACACAGTCATCTCCCAACAGCTATTTAAAAGATGTCTTTATTTTATTTATTAATAGATTGGATATTCAAGATTCAAAATTGTTTCAGTGTAAAGGAGAACAAAATAGTTGTTAATCCAGATCCGATGCAGCACAAAAAAAAGCAGACTCACTAAGATAAAGAACACAAGAATATAAAAACACCATTGCGATAAATCATACAATAGTCAATACATAATTTGACTGTATGTGCTTAAAGTGATGGTAGGTACAGGAGTGTCTGTACATAAGATGACTGACAGGAAATGATAACCTTTCATCTCAAAATGGCAACTGTTTATTCATTTCCATAGATGCTGCCTAGCCTGCTGAGTTCCTCCAGCATTTTATGTGTGTTGCTCTGGATTTCCAGCATCTGCAGATTTCCATGTGTTAATGATATAGCAGTGGTGGTTTGGGGTTTAGATCATGGGTGGAGGTGTCGATCAGCCTTACTGCTTTGGGAAAGTAACTGTTTTTGAGTCTTGTGGTCCTGGCGTGGACACTACATATCCTCCTCCCTGATGGGAGAGGGACAAATAGTCTATGAGCAGGGTGTGTGGGATCCTTCATGATGTTACTGGTCCTTTTCCAGCACCTTTCTGTATATATGTCCTTGATGGCGACATGTATCCTATGCCCTATGTGCTGGCATAAACTGGCTGCTGCATGATAATACTTGCATATACCGTTTGAAGGTTCACTGTCCATTATATATTTATAGATGTACTGCATATGGACCGTTAACTGCACTGACAGGTGCTCTCGGTAAATTGGTGAATTATTATTGTCACCTGTACCAAGTTAAAGTGAAAAATGTGTGTTTCATCTGTAAATATAGATCAATTCATTATAATGGTGCAATGCGATTATTGTAATCAGTTGATCTGCAAGACAATTTTTTTGCTTCACCTTAGTACACGTGACAATAATCAACTTCTCTCAGTGGCCACTTTATTACATAACTGCTTTGTCTAATAAAGTGGTCACTGAGCGTGTGTTCGTGGTCTTCTGCAGCTGGAGCCCATCTGCTTCAAGTTTTGACATGTTGTGCATTCAGAGATGCTCTTCGGCACACCACTGTTGTAACGTGTGGCTATTTGAGTTACTGTCACCTTCCAGTCAGCTTGAACCAGTCTGGCTTTTCTCCTCTGACCTCTCTCATTAACAAGGCATTTTCACCCACAGGACTACAGCTTACTTGATTTTGTTTTTTTGCATCATTCTCTGTAAACTCTATGCTCTAGAGTTCTCAATCTGGGGTTCACAGACTCTTTGGTTAATGATAAGGCTCATAGGCATAAAAAAGGGTTGGGAAACCCTGCTCTGGAGACTGTTGTGTATAAAAATACAGATCATCATTTTCTGAGATACTCAAACTTCCCCATCTGGCATTAGCCATCGTTCTCCAGTCACCGTAACTTCAATCACATTTCTTCCCCATTCTGATGTTTAGTCTGAACAACTGAACCTCTTGACCATGTCCGCATGCTTTTATGCATTGAGTTGCTGCCACATGATTGGCTGATTAGATATTTGTATTAACAAGCAGGTCTACCTAATAAAGTGGCCACTGAATGTAAATTAGATCAATGTTATACTTTGTCTATTAGCACCTTACTGTTCTAATACTAGAGGTCTGGTAGTGATGTGAATAATGTTGTTTCATGATGCGTACAGTAGTCTATGCATGGAGCAGTTGATTGACTGTGTTTCACATGATTAATTGAGAATTCTTTAATCTATTTATCACCTTCCAGTTTCCCAGTTCATTCCCCCACCCCCAGCCACACACCTTCCCCTCACCTGGTCTCACCTGTCACCTGCCATCTTGTATTCCTTCCCCTTCCCCACCCTCCCCCACCTTCATATTCTGGTTTCTTCCCCCTTCCTCTCCCATGTTGGTGAGGGGCCTCAGCTCAAGACGTCGAATGTTTATCCATTTCCATAGATGCTGCCTGACCTGTTGAGTTCCTCCCGAATTTTGTGTATGTTACTCTGGATTTTCTGCGTCTGCAGAATCTCTTGTGTTTGTGGTAACTACGTTTTGTGTGTGCAATAGGACAGTTGCGGTGTGATTGTACACTGTTTGCATTGTATGACAACTGCCACCTTACTTTCCTGCAATTAGATCATCATCATTTAATAAGATGTTTATGTCACATCACATTCCTTTAACAATGTGTTTTTACACAAACCCAGAAATAAAGCATATAACATTTCACAATAGTTCCTGTGAACAAAATATCACCAAAGGTGAAGCAGTGAATGCAAAACTATTGTGTCTTTATGACTCTAAAACAGTAGTATTATTAACAGAATATGTTGTAATTACATTGCTATTGTTTGGTAGTGTAGTGGTTAGCACAATGTTTTATAGTGCAGGCGACCTGTGTTCAAATCCTACGGCTACCTGTAAGGAGTTTCTACTCTCTCCTCGTGACTGCATGGGTTTCATCCCAGAGCTCTGGTTTCCTCCCACATTCCAAACACCATCATGGTTGGTAGGTTAATTGATCATTGTAAATTGTCCCGTCATTAGGCTTGCGTTAAATTGGGGAATAGCTGGATGGCATGGCTCAAAGGGACAAAAGGGTCTATTCCACACTTAACTCTATAAATAAATAACTTGCACTTATTTCACTGATAAAATTACATTTCACAACCAGAAAAAGAGTTGGAAAACAGTTTAAAAGTATTTTATTGCACATGTCAAAATTTATCCTCCTCTTCATCAATATGTGAATTGAATTGAATTGACTTTATTTCTTACATCCTTCATATACATGAGGAGTAAAAATCTTAACTTTACACCTCTGCCTAAATGTGCAATGTGCAATTTATGGTAACTTATAATGAGTAGTATGTACAACAGGACGGTCAGTATAACATAGAAATATAGTTGTATTAGTGTGAATTGATCAATCTGATGAATTGGAAGAATCTGTCTGTTGGTCCTGGCGTTTATGATGCAATACGGTTTCCTGGATGGTAGCAGCTGGAACAGTTTCTGACTGGAGTGACTTAGGACCCCAATGATTCTTCAGGCCCTTTTTATGCTCCTATCTCTGTAAATGTCCTAAATAATGTGAAGTTCACATCTACAGATGCGATGGGCTGTCTGCACCACTCTCTGCAGAGTCCTGCGATTGAGGGAAGTACAGTTCCCATACCAGGCAGTGATGCAGCCAGTCAGGATGCTCTCAAATGTGCCTCTATAGAAAGGTCTTAGGCTTTTGGGGCCCACACCAAACTTCTTCAACTGTCTGAGGTGAAAGAGGCGCTGTTGTGCTTTTTTCACTACACATCCGGTATGTACAGACCATGTGAGGTCCTCAGTGATGTGTATGCCGAGGAATTTAAAGCTGTTCACCCTTTCAACCTCAGATCCATTGATGTCAATAGGGGTTAGCCTGTCTCCATTCCTCCTGTAGTCCACAACCAGCTCCTTTGTTTTGGTGACATTGAAGGAAAGATTGTTTTCTTGATTCCACTGTGGCAGGGTGATGACTTCTCTGTAGGCTGCCTCGTTATTATTTGAGATAAGGCCAATCAATGTAGTGTCGTCCTCAAATTTAAATAGCAGATTGGAGCTGTAGGTGGCGACACAGTCATGGGTATACAGAGAGTATAGGAGAGGCTTAGGACACAGCCCTGAGGGGCATTTGTGTAGAGGGGCAGAGGCAAGGAGCCCACTCTGACCACCTGCTATGTCATATGGCGTGGGCGATTATGGTCTTTCCGCGACCATGATTGTTCTTGGCAATAATACATAGTACTCTAATTATGTATATGTACCTGAGACTTTTGTAAAGTACTGTGTACATATTTCTTATTGTAATTTTATAGTTTTTTATTGTGTAGCACTGTACTGCTGCCACAAAACAACAAATTTCATGACATACGTGAGTGATGAACCTGATTCTGTTTCTGATTCTAATGAATAAATCACTGGGAATATCCAAATTACAAAGAAAGAGATTGGTAAGAAATAGTTAGAGATTGGTTAATTCCGGTTTTCAAACAAGCATAATTGACCCCTGCTGAGGTTCTCATTACTTCATCCTCATGGACACCATCAGTTGCCCAGCAGTTAAGTAGATTAATGGTATAATTTTATAATCTAGCCTCAAGTGCGATCTTTACCTGTGCTTTGGGGGCCATTCCACTTGGGACTGCGAGAGCACTTAACATTGAATTGATGCCTTCCTTTCTAGTATTTCAGAGCACTTATGCATAGACATTTTATTGACTTTCCAATCAGGTTAGATGTTTTCTTGATGAGATTACGTCGGTGTAATTGCTTTGTTTATGATAAGTTCCGGACTTCATTAGTCCTGAACAATCATTGTCTGCCTTGAATCAAGTTCAAGTCCATTGTCACTCAGCTGAATACACGTATACCACCAAACAAAACAATGTTCCTCCAAACAGTACATACACACAACACATCAATTAAAATTAAAAGTAAATTAACAAATAATACAGTGCAGCTACAACACATGTTAAAAAGTAAATAGGAAAATGCTACTTGCGCTTCATAGATGATGAGACCTGGGTAGTGGCAGGGAGTTCAACGGTCTTATAGCCGGAGGAAGAAGCTAAGCAAGGAACTGGGATTTTAAGAAGTTACTAATGGTGAATAGTTAGATAAATTCCAACTATCTCCTTCAAAGGATATTGGCACGTCATTCTTTTTTTGAACTAGGTTCCTAAACTATGGAATTCAAAACCTAAATCTATAAGGGACGCAGTTCAGTTCACACGTTTAAACACCAGCTCAAAATCTATTAATTGAGCCTTGCTTTTATCTGACATCTTTTTGTCTTTTATTTTCATGTTTATTTTTATTTTTATCTTCATGTTTGTAGTTTATCCCATTGTAAAGTACTGTATGAAAAGTGCTCTATAAATTAGTTATTATTATTATTATTATTTATTTTTTCTCAGCTCAAACTGTTAAAACCTGACGTACGGGCATAGCCATGTATGCTCATTTGTCAATTACCGCAACTTTCGGACTACACTAGTTGTGTTTAGTATTGTGGCTTTTTAGAGATTTACATAAATATTGCTGTGAAGGCCTGGTTGTTTAACTATTGTGTAATGCTATTGTGTGGTGCCTTTGGGCTGATACCAGTTGTAGATATTACTATTGGTATTGGGATAATGTATACTTTGTTCATGTTCCAAAGACTTTAAATTTCCTTTATATTTTATTACTATTATTATTAAGAGAAACAGCATGCATGATTTGTGTGAAGATCTTTATTATACCAGTGTAAAAGAGGACTTAGTTAATTACCTGTGCATTATAAAGATGGAGTTACTGTACTGATAGATAAATTCACTTCAACGCATGAATATGACACTGCTCAAAGATTCTTTCAGCTATAAATAGATGCCTGCTACACTGCTGTCAAAGCCCCACAGATCTTTCTGGCATTATTATTTGTCAGTAAAAGTGTCTGCATGGATGCCATCCTTACAGAATTTCCGTAATTCACTCTACCACACTTAAAATTAAAGATCCTTAACACCAGAGTATAGATATTATGATTTTTTTTACGTGAATAAGATGGACGATTTATCCTACAAAAATATAATCACAGTCTTGTCAAAATACATTCATTTAAATAAGGGATAGAATCCTAGTGTGCAAAATAATATATAACTTTTTTTGTGTTCTGTTGCATTTATTTTTCAGGGGATATTTATCAGCTGTTTTTAATCATTTGCTCAATGGAAGTCATGCTCACATTTTGATGTACTGAGATTTTGCTGACCTACTTTTATCCCCTACAGGTTACAAGCAGAAAATATATGAAGTTTGGGATAGATCATTTGTAAAATACACTCAGAGCAACATCAGCTTGATTACTTAAACCCGCGGCTGTAGTATTCACCCCGAGTTTGTATTTACGGCAGTCTAGGTTGAATGCTCTGACTGAACAAAATGAAAGAGATGAAAAATAACACATTTTGAGCAATCAGTTACAGATAAATACAGTGATATAATGAAAAGAGTTTGGTTATACAGGCTAAAATAAATGACTGCGACCTAGAAGAGCTCCTCTTGCCGAGAGTCACTATGTCACTTTATTATTTCCTCTCAGAGTTATCCTATCTACAGATAAGACCTCAAGGATGTGTGCTTTGCCCACTGCTCTACTGTCTCTGCAGCTGTGACTGTGTGGCTAGGCACAGCTCAAATGCCATCTATGAATTTCCCAACAACACAACTGTTGTTGCCAGAATTTCGGATGGTGGTGGGCAGGCATGCAGGAGTCAGATAATGTGTTGGTTGAATGATGCCTGTAAGGAGACAAATCTCAAGGTTGTATAATATGTGTACACACACACACACACACACACACACATACACACACACACACACACACAGACACACACACACACACACACATTTTGATAATAAATGTACCTTGACTTTGAACTTTGCACAACCTTGCACTCAATGCAACTCATTGATCGTGGGCCAGGAAGGGGAAGTCGAGGGAGCACATACCAGTCCTCATCAAGGCATCAGCAGTGGAAAGGATGAGCAGTTTCGGGTTTCTGGATGTCAACATCCCTGAAGATCTATGCTGAGCCCAACATATTGATGCTGTCACGTGTCCAGCAACAATGGATATGAAATTCAGTCAGGTTATATAAACAAACAACGATATTTATTAACCTCTACTCAACGCATCGAAAAGTAAACGAACGACTAACTTCACCGGAAGTTAACAGTTAGGCGACTGTATCGAACAAACAGTCAAACATATAAACTGTTCTTAACAAGTTCTCATCCAAGCACAGACTTAAAGTGGTAAATTCAAAAGTCCATGTGATTTATACAGTCATTAAGGAGAGACGTCCCCGAAACAACGATTTCTTCGAAGCGGTGACAAATCTGTCGATCTCAGCCGAGAGATGCCTTGTCCAAAGGAATCACGAAGAAATAAAGGAACTGACCTTTTGACTGGAGGGTGGTCACCGCACAAACCTTCCCGCCCTGGCAGGGGTTTTACTCAAACATGCATGCCACAATTCCCAAACGAAATAAAAAGGTGGAACATTCCCAAGAAGCTGAACGATGTTAACTTTACCCAATCCTTTGCTCGGATAACTCTCGTAATGTCTTCACTCTCTGATACTGGACTGTAAAGGAAAACAAAGGTGCAACAAACAAAAACTGGCAGCGATTTGTGAAACTGCTGGCACAACGTTACACTAAAAATAAAAATGAGAACTGCGTCACCGTGGCAGCTTTTTCTTGTATACCGTGCCATCACATGACATCACATCACCCCATCATCACAAGACCATTGCATCATTCCAATAGCATGAGACCATTACGTCATGCTCACAAGATGTGTAACAAAGCAATCACAAAGAATGCACAGCAATGGCTATATTTCATTAGGAGCTTAAGGGGATTTGGTATGTCACCAACAGCACTCGCAAATTTCTACAAATGTACCATAGGGAGCATCCTAACTGGCTGCATCACCATCTGGAATGGAGGGGCCACTGCACAGGATCAGAAGGTTATAAACTCAGCCAGCTCCATCATGGGCACCAGCCTCCCCAGTGTCCAGGACACCTTCAAAAGGAGATGCACCCAACATTGAGGACCCCATCAGCCAGGACATTCTCTCTTCTCATTGCTACAATCAGAGAGGAGGTACAGGAGCCTGAAGACCCACACTCAACATTTCAGGAATAACTCTTCTCTCCCCGCCCCCATTAGATTTCTGAACGCACAATAAATCCATGAACACTTCCTCATGATTTTTTTCCTCTTTTTTTAGAAACATCGTAAATAGGTGCAGGAGTAGGCCTTTCGGCCCTTCGAGCCTGCACCGACATTCATTACGATCATGGCTGATCATCCAACTCAGAACCCTGTACCTGCCTTCTCTCCATACCCCCTGATCCCTTTAGCCACAAGGGCCTTATCTAACACCCTCTTAAATATAGCCAATGAACTGGCCTCAACTGTTTCCTGTGGTAGAGAATTCCACAGATTCACCACTCTCTGTGTGAAGAAGTTTTTCCTCATCTCGGTCCTAAAAGGCTTCCCCTTTATCCTCAAACTGTGACCCCTCGTTCTGGACTTCCCCAACATCGGGAACAATCTTCCTGCATCTAGCCTGTCCAATCCCTTTAGGATTTTATATGTTTCAATAAGATCCCCCCTCAATCTTCTAAATTCCAGAGTGTATAAGCCTAGTTGATCCAGTCTTTCATCATATGAAAGTCCTGCCATCCCAGGAATCAATCTGGTGAACCTTCTTTGTACTCCCTCTATGGCAAGGATGTCTTTCCTCAGATTAGGGAACCAAAACTGCACACAATACTCCAGGTTTTTACTACTTATTTACGAGGGGTGATTGATAAGTTCATGGCCTAAGGTAGAAGGAATCAATTTTAGAAAACCTAGCACATTTATTTTTCAACATAGTCCCCTCCTACATTTACACACTTAGTCCAGCAGTCCTGGAGCATACGGATCTTGGACCTCCAGAAAGTGTCCACAGCAGGGGTGAATGATAGGTTCATGTCCTAAGGTAGAAGGAGATGAGTTATGCAGATCTCATTACACGCAGATGCAGTTCAATGCTTTGAATGATTATGCAGAAATTATGAATTTAATAATCCATCTCCTTCTACCTCAGTCCACGAACTTATCAATCACCCCTGCTGTGCGCAGTTTCTGGAGGTCCAAGATCCGTATGCTCCACGACCGCTGGACTAAGTGTGTAAATGTAGGAAGGGACTATGTTGAAAAGTAAATGTGCTAGGTTTTCTAAGATTGACTCCTTCTACCTTAGGCCTCAAACTTATCAATCACCCCTCTTAATTAGTTTTTGTATGCAGTATATACTTATTGTAGTTTACAGTTTTTTATTAGTATGTATTGCATTGTACTACTACCTCAAAACAACAGATTTCACAACATATGCCAGTGAAATTAAACCTGATTCTGATTCTGATCACAATACTTAGCATTATTTTGTGTACAGTACATACAATCAAATCCATGTAGAGGAACTAATCTGATGTGTATACAGCCACACTCAAACAATCACTTGTACATGGTGTTTAGTAGGGTGCTTTGATATTTACAGTCTATTTATTATGTTGTGTTTTGTTTTTATTGTGTTCTTTGGTACGGTGATTTTTTTATGCCACACTGGATGCGCGGTGACAATCACTTCATTCTCCTTTCCCCTCGTGTACTGAAGATTGACCATAAACAATCCCGATTCTAAATAGATCAGTTCAACACCACTTTATTCACTAACTGGAGTGCTTTTATATCTTTCTGGCAATCATTCCCGTTTGAAAATATATATTGAATAGTGTCACTTTGTCTGAGTATTTAGGAATTTCTGATTGCTGAACATCAAAGCTCAGCTCCCTCTCTCTAGCAGTTAAACAGATCAGTCGGAATGACATGATTATAAGAACAGAAGCTGAAGTGTGGGATTGAGCAGCCTTGAGTAATATGTGTGCAAAGCTCGCAAACATCATTTTCTTGTTCTCCTGCTCAGCTCCCTCAACATTACAAATCTGAGTGTTTGTTATGAATATATTTAAACTACTGGAAGTCTGTTGCTTACCTGAAAAGGACTTGAGGTGTTTATGAACCGGATTTTTTAGCTATGTTTCCCTGCAATATTTAAATGCTACCTTGGCTGCACTGATCCCCTGCCCTTCCCGTCCTGGTAACGGGCGGCATGGCAACGCAACGCTTTACTGTACCAACGGCCTGGGTTCAATTCCCGCCGCTGTCTGTAGGGAGTTTGTACATTCTCCGCGTGACTCCCCACACATGTGCTGGTCGGTAGGTTAACTGGTCATTGTAAACTGTCCCGTGATTAGGCTAGTGTTAAATCGGGGGATTGCTGGGTGCCGTGGCTCAAAGGACTGGAAGGGTCTATTCTGAGCTGTATTTCAATAAATAAACAAAACAAAATAAAGCGTCATCTTTCCATAGACGCTGCTAACCTGCGGAGTTCCTCCAGAATTCTGTGTGCGTTGCTCTGGATTTCCGGCATCTGCAGAGTCTATTGTGTTATTAACTGCACTGAGTCATTTTGACTACTTCCGAGCGTTCACTTGTCTGGAAATTTCTGTTGCCCTCAGTATTTATTCATTTTGATATGCCGGGCTGTTGTCATGTCAGCTAATGTTGATCTGAAATCCTTTATATTCTGGTCCTAGCCACTGCTGCTTCCACTGAACAAAATCCTGTCATCATCATCGCTGTCGTCGCGGTGGCAGGGACCATCATCCTGGTCTTCATGGTCTTTGGCTTCATTATTGGACGAAGGTATGGAACTAAGGAACATGCCGAGCTGGGTCACGCAGCTGAGGGGTACGTGATTGTGGTATATGCAATTACCGGGCATCCGGTTGTGGGAGAGGGGAGGGTGGAAAGTGTAGAACTGTTGTACAAGCAAAAACAGTGCAGAAAATATGGGATCCTTAAATCTTAGGCAAATTCACTGCAATTCTGAAAGGGCACGTCCACTAAGGAAGTCACGTATATGACATATGTCCTTGACGCATCACTTCTGTGCCATGATTTTCACATCTTTTCAATTCAAGTCTAAAGTAATAGCAATTTTACCTTTTTAAACTGATTTCTCCTGCCATTCTGCACAGTTACCACAGGTTGTATCTCAAGACTCCCATCTTTGCTTCCCTTTCCTTAATAAGACACCTCCTTTGGTTGGGGTCAACCCCTGATGCTGTGTCCTGTCTATACGCAAGCCAGGGCAGTACAATACGGAGAACAAGCTGTTAACCATGTCGCAGGCTAACCCACTCCACACAGCTGATAAACTCAAAGCAACAGTAGAGACTGGCACAGTTCAGCACCAGCAGCATCTCAGGAGTTGCCAGGCAGTGTTGAACTAACGTAGGACTGCCTTAGGGACTCCAGCTCTGTTTTTTTTTCCCTCTGGACTTACACCCAAAGTCCTTATAGTTTGGGATCAGACATTTCCTTCTCCTGGAAGAGCTGCCCACCACGGCTGATGAGCCCCATTTGCCCAATATGACTGGCTTTAAGGCTCCAGTAACCCACCTTTTCCCCTTTTCCTGTCAGTAGAAACAGTTCCGTCAGGCGTAGTAGCTAGGCCACACGTGAAGGCCGGGAGCTGGGCTTGGTTGTCAGAGGCGAATGCCATTGGGAGCATTTAATAAGTAGTGGGAGCTTGTCCCCATTACCACCCCCAGCTATAACAACCTTAAGGAATCTTCCCTCAGTAACCCTTGTATAATCCCTTTATATTATATTGTAACATCTGCAATCATAGAGTCACATTCCACACCAAGTCTAAACCCACCCTGCTATATTTATAATGTTCCAGCTTTGGGAGATACCTTGTCTGTCAGGTGCCACAGAGAGTTGTAGAACACTACAGCATAGAAACAGGTTCTTTAGCTCATCTAGTCCATGCCAAACTAATATTCTGCCAAGCCTCATTGACCTCCACCTGGACAATAGCCCTCCATATCCCCTCCGTCCATGCACCGATCCAGATTTCTCTTAAATGTTGAAATCGAACCCACATCCACCACTTCCGCTGAGAGAAGAAGTTCACCCTTATTTTCCCCTTAAATATTTCACCTTTCACCCTTAACCTCGAGTCCTACCCAACCTCGGTGAAAAAAGTCTGAAATGGCAGCTTAAATGAAAATCTTTCTTTATTTAACTCTGCATCATAAATCAACTCCTTTAACTAGTAATAAAACTGGAATCGTCCTTCATTGCACATTCAATACAAAAGAATCCGCCCCCTGGCCATCACCGACATCTCCATGTCCCTGACATTTGGCTCATCATCTTTCAAACCCTTTGTCTTGGAAGCCATTTGCATTTCCTTAAAATACCATCTGTAGAACCCACCATGCCTCTGGCTTTCATCCCCTAAACTACTGTTTCCCTTTCTCTCCTGCTTGATGTCCATCTTTCCTCCATGGTCTGAAGCATTCTGAGATGTTTTCCTTACGTGAGGAGAGCAATAGAAATGTAAGTTGTTATTGTTGTACTTTTCCTTCCTTTTTATGTTCTCTCATTCAGTGGTAATTGTCTGGTAGAGCACTGGGCGAACAGTGCACGGATAGCAATTGGGATGTCTGGTGTTAGTAACATACCCTTCGAAGAAATATCACTTTTCTTTCTGAATTGTCAGCATTTACTTCATAAGCGTACTGTACATAGCAAATATGGTAAATTGGTATAAGGACAAATATAAATAATGACTGTCATAGAGTCCGAAACCCAGAGAACACTATAGCACAGGAACAAGCTCTTCGGCCTGTCTAGTCCCTGCCAAGCTCATACTCTGCCTAGTCTCATTGACCCGCACTGGGCCATAGCCCGCCATATCTCTCCTATCCATGTACTTATCCAGACTTCTCTGAAATGTCGACATCCACCCTGCATCCACCAGTTGTACTGGCAGCTAGTTCCACACTCTCACCACCCTCTGAATAACTTCAAGGATCAAAGTAAAGTTATTATCGAACAACGTGTATGTCACCATATATTACCCTGAGATTCATTTTCTTGTGAACCTCCCCCTCAGGTTCCCCTTAAGTATTTCACCTTTCAACCTTAACCCATGACCTCTGGCTGTAGTCCCACCCAACCTCAGTGGAACCCTCAAAATTTTGTGTATCTCCATCAAATCATTCCTCATTCTTCCATGCTCCAGAGAATAAAGTCCTAGATAACACAGTGATAATACTTCTAACATTAAAGTTATCACTTCCATTAAAATAGACAAACAAGCTTACTGGAAATAATAATATATTAATATCTTATCAGAATTGATTGATCCAATCTCCATCCAAGTTCCATAGTTATCTGCAGCAAATAAGCCCAACCTGAGTGCTGTTCCCAACTTAAGGCTGTAAGTAACTGTAAGACCATAAAACATACGAGCAGAATTAGGCCCATCAGGTCTGCTCCACTATTCCAAAATGGCTGATTTATTATCCCTATCAACCACATTCTCCTGCCTTCTCCCCATAACCTTTGATGCCCTGGCTAATCAAGAACCTGTCAAACTCCACTTTAAATATACCTAATGACTGGGCCTCCACAGGTGTCCGTGGCAATGAATTTCACAGATTCACTAACCTCCGACTAAAGATATTCCTTCTCATCTCTGTTCTAAAGGAGCGTTCTTGTATTCGTTGGCTGTGCCTCCTGTCCTAGATTTGTCCACTATTGGAAACATCCTGTCAAATTTCACTCTTGCAAGGCCTTTTAATATTCAATAGGCTGCATGAAATCCCACCTCATTCTTCTAAACTCCAGAAAGTACAGGCCCAGAGCCATCAAACCCTCCTCATATGTTAACTCTTTCATCCCCAGGTTCATTCTCTTGAACCTCTTCTGGACCCTCTCCAATACCAGCACATCCTTACTTAGATACGGGGCCCAAAACTGCTCACTGTACTCCAAGTGCGGTCTGACCAGTGCCTTATGAAGCCTCAGCATTACATCCTTGCTTTTATACTCTAGTCCCCTTAAAATGAATGCTAACATTGCATTTGCCTTCCTCACCACAGACTCAACCTGGAATCTTTAGAGAATCCTACACAAGATTACCCAAGCCCTTTTGCACCGCTGATTTCTGAATTTGTTCTTATAAAACTGTCTACACCATTAAACCATGTGTTCAGGAGAGACCTTGCTGCCAGGTGGCTCAGGGTGTCAATCAGACAGGTTTGAAGGTCCATCAGTTTCGCAGCTGTCTCCTTTCAGCATATGCCAGACTAACCTTGTTCAAACCAACTGAAACTGCATGGGAGATATTGGTCTTTGTTATTCAATTTACTTGTTGGTTTAAATTAATGGAATTGTCTTTAAGTGTATATGAGTGTTCTGTTTTGTAATCTTGTTTAAAATATTTAACATTTTCAAAAATGTGACTTTATTTTTAAATACTGGTTGCAAAGTTTTGTAATATTTGTGAAGAATGGAAGTGTTGACAGCTGCTGGGCCTTGGGAGTGGGGAGAGGGTATTGGGGACCACACCAACTGTCAAAGCCATTATATCAGCGCAGCAGGCCACTTGTCCTGGGCAGCCCTGGTCTTTACCAACGGGAGCTGGCCTCTCAGTCGAGGACAACGCTCTGGACCGTACTGATCCAAAGGGCAGACAGCTCATGACCTGGAAGCGAGAAAAGACTTGAAATTTTGTCCCATGTTAGGTTTCATATCAGCAAAGTGCTTGGCTGCCAACAGCAAAAATTATAATTTGGCAAGTTTTAGAGTCATAGAACAGAACAGATACAGACAGGTCTTACAGCCTTTTTTACTCCAATCTTTAGCCTCGTCCCACTCAAACCATATGGCTCCAACCCCTTCCTATCCACAAACTTATCCAAACCTCAGCTTGTTCCACACTCTCACCACCCTCTGAGTGAAGAGGATTAAATATTTCACCTTTCACCCTAAACCTATGAGTTCTAGTTCTAGTCTCAACCAACTTGTAGGGGAGATCCTGTTTGCATTGACCCTGTCTATACCATTCATAGTTTTTTTTATTATTGAGACACAATGCAGAATCAATCTTAAAGGCTCTTCCAGTCATGTTGCCCAGCAAACCCCAATTTAACCTTAGCCCAATCATGGGACAATCTTTGGACTGTGGGAGGAAACCAGAGCACCCAGAAAAAAACCCACACAGTCACCAGGAGAAACTCACATGGTCACCGGGAAAAACTCACACAATCACCAGGAGAAACCACACAGTCACCGGGAGAAACCCAGACAGTCACCGGGAGAAACACCACAGACACCGGGAAAAAACCACACAGTCACCGGGAGAAACTCACACAGTCACTGGGAGAAACCCACATGGTCACTGGGAAAAACCCACACGGTCACTGGGAGAAACCCGCAGTCACCAGGAGAAACCCGCAGTCGCCAGGAGAAACCCACGGTCACCAGGAGAAACCCCACAGTCACCGGGAGAAACCCCCACAGTCACCAGGAGAAACCCCCACAGTCACCGGGAAAAACCCCACACTGCCACCAGGAGAAACCCCACAGTCACTGGGAGAAACCCCACACAGTCACCGGGAGAAACCCCACACAGTCACCAGGAGAAACCCCACAGTCACCGGGAGAAACCACACAGTCACTGGGAAAATGTAGAAACTGCTTACAGACAGCAGTGGGGAATGGAACCCAGGTCGCTGGTACCGTAAACATTGTCATAAGCACCACGCTTCCATACCACCTATTGTGTTCAAGTATTAGATCTCTCCTCGTTCTCCTATGCCCCGGTGCATTGTGTCCTAACCTATTCAACTTTTCCTCATAACTCAGGTCCTGGCAACATCCTTATGTTTTCTCCACACTCTTTTGGTTATATTTCTCCGTGATTTTGAAACGTGCTCCTAATGTCCCATTCTTTTTTCTTTCCATTACCCACTCCAATCTATGCTATGGATGTGGCTATTTCATCGAATGACATGAATGGCTCAATTCATCGCCAATCTGTCGTGCTAACCACACTACTTAGAAGTGACAGTGTTCAATTCAGAGTCAGAATCGGGGTTTAATATCACTGACATATATGTGAAATTTGTTGTGTTGTGGCAGCAGTACATTGGAATACATTGGAAAGTATATACATTTAATTAAGAAATATATATGAATAAATTTAAATTAAATGTGTTAAATTAAATCTGCTTAAAATATTCAGAAATTCAGCTATTGTATCGTGGCATCCCTACCAAGTAGCAAGGATATACTTTCAGGCATTTGCGAAGCAAAGCAGATTTAATTTGTAAATCAGATTTTCTGTGTGTTAACTTCGCGTAGGGTCAGGTTTTACTGGCCCACATTATACACTGACATTTAAATCAGTGTGTTTTACAACTGCCAAAACACTGCACCACTCAGTGATGTGTGTTGCAAGCAGAATTCATCCCTAGCTTGGGTGACAGTATAGCATAAAGTATCACACAAAACACTAACACGTCTTAAAAATAAAATTACATCAATATTGGAATCTGAATCAGTTTATGGTCAAAGTCCAAAGTATATTTATTATCAAAGTACGTATATTTTTATTCGTCTCCTATATGTCATGAAATTTGTTGTCCAGCTGCAGCAATACATATACTGTAGTGTACAATAAGAAATATATCTTTAAAAAAAAGTAGTGCATAAAGCAAAAATAGTGAGGTAGTGTTCATTGTTAAGAAATCAAGCTGAGTTCTGGAATCTGAGGGGAGGGAGTTGTTCCTAAAATGCTGAGTGTGTTTCTTTGGGCTCCGGTTCATCCTCTCTAATGGGACAAACGAGAAGCCGTGCCCTAGGTAGTGGGGACCCTTAATGATGAATGGCACCTTTTCGAGGCATTGCCTTTTGAAGATGTTCTCGATGGTGGAGATGGTAGAGTCCATGGAGTTGTTGGCTGAGTTTCCAGTTCTCTGCAGCTTTTCCTTTTCCGATCCTGTGCAATAATGACAATATATTACATTCAGCAGTGAAGTACAAATCATCATTAACACTTTGTGAGGGAGCCCACTCTTACTAGCTGCCGAGTCATATGGCGTGGGCGATCATGGTCTTTTCACGACCATGGTTGTTCTTGGCAACATTTTCTACAGAAGTGGTTTACCATTGCCTCCTTCTGAGCAGTGTCTTTACAAAACAGAGTAACCCCAGCCATGATCAATACTTTTCAGGGACTGACTGCCTGGTGTCAGTGGTCGTGTAACCAGGAATTGTGATCTGCCCCAGCTGTTCATACAACCATCTACCACCTGCTCGCATGGCTTCATGTGACCCTGATCAGGAAGATAACCTTGCCCAAGGGTGACCTTCAGGGTAGTGGAGGGAAAGAGCACCTTGTACCTCCTTTGGTAGAGATGTATCTCCATCCTGCCACCCTGAAGTACAAATACAAACACAAAAAGGATGAAATTCAGCTTTGGTAGAAGTAGGGGAGGGTAGATTGTTACCTTGTTCAATGTTTCCTGAATTCCTTTATGATTATTCTCAGTGTGGAGTTAGTTCAATTTAATTCAAGTTTAATTGTCATTCAACCATATATGAATACTCAGGAATACAGCCAAACGAGACAGCATTACTCCAGGGCCACGGTGCAAAGTACAGTACCAACAGTCACACACAGCACAAAGCACACACGACTCGAGTAAGACAGAAAGACACAGCCACACAATAAAAGAATCCACATTCAAGCCACCCAACGCCGCTGAAATCTGCAGACGAGCACAACAGAGATACTCTTCTGCCGGGCGAACACTGGGGGCAACACCAACTCCAACCTGAAGGCTGCGTCACACCACCCCCCCCCCCGACTGAGCTTACCAGCTCCGATGCCCCTCTCCCGATGACTGTAAACAGGCGATACCGCGGCTTCAGGCCTGGTGTTCACACATACAACACAAACTGTAGTCCAAGCCCTAAATCCAATGTTCTGCTGAGCAAATACGGCAGGGGGAGGGGTTGGGGCAGCACCAATTCCAGCTGCAATGTGGAATAGGGCAAATGTAAAAGATGAAACCATCTTCTTTTCCTCCCTGAATTTCACCCTGAGAATAAACATGCAATACGTGAATACAGATATCTCAAGATAGGTGTGAACATTAAATAAAAGTGACATACCATCATGCATGGATAAAGATTGTCTAAGATACGGCGTCTAGGACTGACTGTGAACAACTACAGTCTATGTCAGCGGTTCCCAACCTGGGATCCACAAACCATTTGCAAATGGTATTGATCCATGGCATGAAAAAGGTTGCGAACGCCTGGTCTAGATGCTGAATGCCCGAATATTATGCAGAACGGTGAGCCCAGTCAGTTAGTCCTGTAGCAAACATGGGCCTATGTGTTAAGCTAAGTGCAACATATGAAATCTGTACTAACTTTGATCAAGTTGTCTCATTTTCTTATTCAGACACTGTGGCTACAGCAAAGCTGAACAGGAAGGGGATGAGGAGCTCTATTTCCACTGTAAGTGTCATAATTAAGCCTCTTAACACGCAGAAATACTTAGGTCTTTTTTTTCCAGCTGGTCTTCTTCCCCAGCAATGCTTTCGTACTCGATACTGTTTTCTGTCCCCACCTTTACACCCTGCAACCAGTTAATATGGCAGTAATTTACTGATGTAATGTGGAAAATATTTCTGATAAGATAATGTTCCTAATCATCTTTATTTCTATCAATTAAGTCCTGGCCTTGGGAACTCTCATACTGAAACTATTAGTTTAAAAGGCGATTCAGTAGTTCAGTGGTTCAAATTAATATCAGTGTCAAATACAGTATACAACCTGAAATTCTTACTCTTTACAGACATCCGAGAAGCATAACGAACACCTCAAAAAATGAATGATAGAAACCTGAGAACCCCAAAAGCCCCACTTTCCCCTCCCACCCACAAGCAGCAGCAAACGCATCGACCCTCTCCCTCCTCCCACTTGCACCAGCAGAAGCTTCGACCCCACCAGGCAAACCATAGCAAAGCCCCCAGACAGACCTTGATCCAGAGTCCATCAAAAACTACAGTCCGTAACCCAGCACTTTAGATCTCAGACAGGCCCTCTGTCACCAGCAAGGGAGAGAGAGATTGCCCCTGTGACAACGAGAGCAGGGGACCAGCTGGTCCGATGTTACAATCAAATAAAATGGATTTTACACTAAATTAAACGCTGAAGAAGACAGGGATCTTGTTTAGTTTCTGATAGTTTATGCTGAGTGGCTGAATAATTTCAGTGTTTAAACAACATTTAAAGCCACACCTTTGTGTTTTTTTATTTAAATGGTGATAACTTGCAGAGCTCTGAGATGCAGAGGAATTTGGGTGCCCTAGTTCATTGGACACAGAAGTCTGGCATGCAGTGATTGTGAAAGTTAGCAGAAAGTTCTTACTTATTGCAAAGTAAGATTATGTTTCAGTTACATAGGGCATTGGTGCAACCCCACATGGAGAGGATTAGCTTTAAATTCGCAAACACAAGAACATCTGTAAGTGCTACAAATCCAAACCACACACACGTAAAAAGTTGTTTTTTTCCCATGCTCCCTCCTCCCTTCTTTGGTTCCCCACTCTGAACTTTTACCTATCCTCACCTGCCTATCACCTCCCCCTAGGTCCCCTCCTCCTCCCCTTTCTCCTATAGTCCTCTCTCCTCTCCTATCAGATTCCTTCCTCTCCAGCCCTTTACCATTCCTGTCCACCTGGCTTCACCTGTCACCTTCCAGCTATCCTCCTTCCCTTCCCCCCACTTTTTATTCTGGTGACTTCCCCCTTCCTTTCCAGTCTTGGGGAAGGGTCTCAGCCCAAAATATTGACTGTTTATTCATTTCCGTAGATGTTGCCTGACCTGTTGAGTTGCTCTAGCATTTTGTGTGTGTTGCTTTAAATTCAGCCCGATGTTCCCCAGTAATTCTCTGCCAAATGTTGTAAATGATAACTTTGCTAACCCATAAAACCTCAATCATCAGAAAAACAAGGGAATAAGGCAAAGTGTAAAGAGTATTGTGGATAAAGAAGAAGAAGAAGAATATCTTTATTGTCATTGTTGTGGAGCAATGAAACACAGTTTAGCAGCTCAATGTTTTGCAGCATGACAAAGAATATATACATAAAATAAACTCTAAAACCTCAGGAGTGCAGTCCAAAATTATTAATATATGGATGGAGGGGTAGGACTATTGCACACCTGCCATTCCTGGAAGTGTGATGCATTTAGCTGCCGCCGACTTAGGAGGGGGGCAGGAGAAGGGAAGGGGGTGTTATACATTTCACTGCTTATGGGTAGAAGCTGTTAAGGAGTCTCTTTGTTTTCATCCTTAATGCTCTGAATCTCTTCCCAGAAGGTAGAGGGAAAAACAGGTGATGTCCAGGATGAATGGGATCCTTTGAAATACAAGTAGCCTTCTTTTGAAGTCTGCCAGTATAAGTGTCTCTGAGGGAGGGTAATGTTGTGCCAATAACCCGCTCTGCTACCCTCACTACCCGCTGCAAGTACTTCCTGTTCTGTTCTGTGCAGCTGGCAAACATAAAGATTGCGAAGCAATGGAGGAGGTGTGGAAATAATGTAAACAATTTTATTTCCAGGTCACCAACACTAAAAGCATAATATGATTATTATGAGTTGAGTGAACTTGGTCTTTTCTTCTTGGAGCGACTGAGGATGAGGTGACCTGATAGAGGTGTATAAGATGATGACAGGTATTGATCGTGTGGATAGTCAGAGGCTTTTTCCCAGGGTTGAAATGGTTGCCACAAGAGGACACAGGTTTAAGGTGCTGGGGAGCAGGTACAGAGGAGATGTCAGGGGTAAATTTTTTACTCTAGAGTGGTGAGTGTGTGGAATGGGCTACTGGTGGCAGTGGTGGAGGTGGATACGATAGGGTCTTTTAAGAGACTTTTGGATAGGTACATGGAGCTTAGAAAAATAGAGGACTGTGGGAAAGCCTAGTAATTTCTAAGGGAAGGGCATGTTCAGCACAACTTTGTGGGCCAAAGGGCCTGTATTGTGCTATAGGTTTTCTATGTTTCTATGATTATTATATTATATCTTGGCCCCTTTATCTAAGAAAGGATGTGCTGGCATTGGAGAGGATGCAGAGGAGGTTCACGAAAATAATCCCTAGAACGAAAGGCTTAACACATGAGGAATGTTTGATGGCTCTGGGCCTGAACTTGCTGGAATTTAGAAGAATGATGAGGGATCCAATTTGAAAACCATCAAATATTGAAAGGCCCAGTTAAGTTGGAAGTCAAGAGGGTGTTTCCACTGGTGGGAGAGTTTAAGACTGGGGGCACAGCCTCAGAACAGAGGGGCGTCCCTTTGGAACAGAGTTAAGAGGAAATGTGCCAAAGGGTGTTTCTGCCTGAAATGTCAGCAATACTCTTTTCCATAGATGCTGACTGGCCTGTTGAGTTCCTCCAGCATTCTGTGTCTGTTGCCTGGATTTTGAGTATCTGCTGATTTTCTCTTGTAAGGAGAAATTTCTTTAGCCCAAGGGTAGTGAATCTGTGGAACTAATTCCCACAAATGGCTATGGAGGCCAAGTAATTATGTATATTTAGAAGTGGAGATTAATAGGTCCTTGACTAGTTCACTCATTATGTGCCGTGTCGTATAGCATGGGTGATCATGGTCTTTCTATGACCATGATTGTTCTTGGCAAATTTTTTGAAAGAAGTGGTTTGCCATTGTCTCCTTCTGGGCAGTGCCTTTACAAGACGGGTGACCCCAGCCGTTATCGAAACTCTCCAGAGATTGTCTGCCTGGTGTCAGTGATCACATAACCAGGACTCGTAAGTACACCACCTGCTCCCATGGCTTCACGTGACCCTGACTGGGGAGCCAAGCAGGTGCTACACCTTGCCGAAGGGTGACCTGCAGGCTAGCGGTGGGAACGAGCACCTTACACCTCCACTGGTAGAGATGTATCTCCACCCCACCATCCAAACTTGATTAGTAAGGTTATAGAACATAGAATAGTACAGCACAGTACAGGCCCTTCGGCCCACAATGTTGTGCCGACCCTCAAACCCTGCTTTCCATAGAACCCCCCGCCACCTTAAATTCCTCCATATACCTGTCTAGTAGTCTCTTAAACTTCACTAGTGTATCTGCCTCCACCACTGACTCAGGCAGTGCATTCCATGCACCAACCACTCTGAGTAAAAAACCTTCCTCTAATATCCCCCTTGAACTTCCCACCCCTTACCTTAAAGCCATGTCCTCTTGTATTGAGCAGTGGTGCCCTGGGGAAGAGGCACTGGCTATCCACTCTATCTATTCCTCTTATTATCTTGTACACCTCTATCATGTCTCCTCTCATCCTCCTTCTCTCCAAAGAGTAAAGCCCTAGCTCCCTTAATCTCTGATCATAATGCATACTTTCTAAGCCAGGCAGCATCCTGGTAAATCTCCTCTGTACCCTTTTCAATGCTTCCACATCCTTCCTATAGTGAGGTGACCAGAACTGGACACAGTACTCCAAGTGTGGCCTAACCAGAGTTTTATAAAGTTGCATCATTACATCGTGACTCTTAAACTCTATCCCTCGACTTATGAAAGCTAACACCCCATAAGCTTTCTTAACTACCCTATCCACCTGTGAGGCAACTTTCAGGGATCTGTGGACATGTACCCCGAGATCCCTCTGCTCCTCCACACTACCAAGTATCCTGCCATTTACTTTGTACTCTGCCTTGGAGTTTGTCCTTCCAAAGTGTACCACCTCACACTTCTCCAGGTTGAACTCCATCTGCCACTTCTCAGCCCACTTCTGCATCCTATCAATGTCTCTCTGCAATCTTTGACAATCCTCTACACTATCTACAACACCACCAACCTTTGTGTCGTCTGCAAACTTGCCAGCCCACCCTTCAACCCCCACATCCAGGTCGTTAAAGTTGTCAAAGATTGCGGGGAGAAAGCGGGAAAATGGAATTGAGAGGGATAATAAATCAGCCATGATGGGATGGCAGAGCAGACTCGATGGGCTGAATGGCCTAATTCTTCTATATCTTATGATTGGATTGGGATATTGCAATCTGTCCGTGAATTGAATTGCTAGTATATAGTGCCATTTAACACTTTTAACTGAAGATGAATTTCTGTGAAGATCTCTCTGATGCTCAGATTCTGCAGTCATACAACAGCAGGGCATCTCATTCACATGACTGCGTTCAGCACAGACTGACTTTATTAGCAATTGATTCTTCGATCATGCAATCCTGCGGGAAGAATGGTGGGCAGTGTGACAGCAGGTAGATCCTAATTGTACTCAAAGACCCAATTTGTCATGAACATTGCCACCTACGTTTTGTTAAAACATCCCTATCTAATTCAGCAGCAGCTGTGTGAATAGACAAAGCAATTATAAACATGAGCGGGGAGAATCCCCTTTAGAAGATTGAACGGAGAAACGTACTACACAGGACCAGGGTCTTCGGCCCACAGTGTTGTGCTGAACCAATTAAATTAGTGATCAAGTGGCCAACTAGCCGGCCGGTGGTGTAGTGGCATCAGCACTGGACTTGAAGGCGAAAGGTCCCAAGTTCGCAACTGGCCAGCTCCTTCACGCACTTTCCATCCGTCCTGGGTTGAGCAACAAGCTAGCAACTCAGCCTCATAAAACAGTCGAAGGCCACAGAAATGGCAAAAAAGGCACCTGATAAGCGACAGGGCATGTAAAGGAGCATCAAATGGCCAACTAAACTAATCTCGTCTGCCTAAACTAATCTCTTCTGCCTCTTCTTCCACACATTCATGTGCCTGTCTTCATATCTCTTAGAAGTCCCGAATGTATCTGTCTCTACCACCACCCCAGGGAGCACATTCCAGGCATCTCTGTGTAAAAAAACTTGCCCCTCACATCACCTTTGAAATTACCCCCTCTCACCTTAAATGCATGCCCTCTGATATTAGACATTCGACCCTGGGAAAAAGGTACCGTCTGTCTACTCTGTCTGTGCTTCTCATAATCTTAAAAACCTCGATCAGATCTCCCCTCAAACTCCACCACTTCGGAGAAAGCAACTCAAGCCCATAATGTTGTGCCAAATCAATTAAAAGGCCAGCTAATCTCTTCTGCCTACACAACGTCCATATCCTTCCATTTTCTTCACATTCATGCGCCTCTCTAAACATCTCTTAAAAGTCCCTAATTTATTAGGCATTTGATCCGTAAAAGTCAATGAATTACAGCTCAGTCCACAGCTATGTCACCCTAAGCATAAACAGTTTCCAGATGGATTTCTACATTCCATCTACTCCCTGTGTGTGTCCTTGTGTGGTAAAGGCATGGATGTTTTCCTTATGGAGGCAATGGGAGGCGTCCTCAGTAACTCATCCTTCATCTTTCAGCATTCTGCACAAGGTCACAGGATTTTCATGCTGCGTGGTCCCTTCTCCCATCTGCCCTTTGTTGTAATTTTAAAATTCCTTCCAAACCCCTCAACGAGCCTGAACTATAAAGCACTGAGGGAAAGGAAACTGAAAATAATGTCATCAACACAAGAGATTCTGCAGATGCCAGAAATCCAGAGCAACCCACACAAAGTGCTGGAGGAACTGAGCAGGTCAGGCAGCATCTATGCAGAGGAATAAACAATCAAAGTTTTAGGTTGAGACCCTTCATTAACACTGAGCAAATTTGTGATACTACTCCTACCCCTGTTGCAATAACTTCACGCCCTGACTAATCATGAATCTATCACCCTCTGCCTTAAATATACCCAGTGACTTGGCCTCCACAGCCACCTGTGGCAACGAAATCCATAGATTCATCAGCCTCTGGCTAAAACGCTCAGAATATTTTCACCTTGTGCAAGGATTGGCAAGACAGCCATGCCAATTTTCCTTCATTTGAAAGGTCCTTGGTTCCACCATTCATAGGGAAATATTATGACCAGGAAGTCCTGTCAGTTTTGCCCTAACTCAACTAAGGAATGCTGAGCAGAGTAACACACACACAAAATGCTGGAGGAAATCAGCAGGTCAGGCAGCATCTGTGGAGAAGAATAAACAGTCGACATTTCGGGCCAAGACACTTTATGAACACTGAGCAGAGATTAAATTTTGGACATTTCTGGTAGGCCATACTTCACTGCTGGCAGAAAAGAGACTGAATCCTAATTGTCCATTATGCACAGACACTGATTTTGATTGCTACATGTAGCGCAAAGTTTGACTTAAATATGTTTTATTTAGGGGCATTTGAAGACTCTTCAAGACCTACATAAAATAGCAACTCCAGGTAGCAGTAAGTTATTTATAGCACTTCGGGAAAATTGACCAGGGAATGATTGTCTTCAGTGTGAGCTTTGACAAAAAGCTGATACAAATTAAATCCAAAAACTGGCAAAGCAACTGATACAGAAGTGGTTGAAAGATTGTTGAAGATGTGCATGCTGGAGAGTTGAAATAAGAAGATGCTAGATGCTTGTTATTGAGATTCAGCTGCAGAGTCACAAAGAAGAAACAAATTCCCCTGTAAACAGAGGAATGAGAGTTCTGCAGAGAGACACGTTAATGGCCATTGCAGAGAAGAAATTCAACTGACGATTTGCAATGGCCATTTTTAGTTCCCATGAAAGATCTCTAAAAATGTTATCCAGCTGTGTTCAAAGTTCAAAGTAAATTTATTATCATAGTACATACACGTCTCCTGAAGATTCATTTTCTTGTGGGCATCCAGAGTAGAACAGAGAAATGTAATAGAATCATTGAAAAACTACACACAAAGACTGACAAACAACCAATGTGCAAAATGAGACAAATTACACAAATTCAAAATAGTAATAATAACAACAGTAATAATAAATAAATATATATATAATACTGAGAACATGAGTCGTAGAGTCCTTGAAAGTGAGTCTGTAGGTTGTAGAATCAGTTCAGTGTTGAGGTGAGTGAAGTTATCCACACTGGTTCAGGAACCTGATGGTTGAATGATAACAACTGTTGGTGTGGGACCTAAGGTTCCTGTGCCTCGTTCCCAGTGGCATTAGTGAAAAAAGAGTGTGGCCTGGATGGTGGGGTCCTTCATGATGGATGCTACTTGCCTTGTAGGTGTGCTCAGTGGTAGGAAGGTGCTCCTGTGATGATATATGGGGTTCTGGGTGGACTTGATATGCATTTACACTATTTTCTGTGCAGACAGATGAGAGTATCTGGAATGGACTGATGGACTCTATTCCAGATATATTAACCACGCACCAGAGAAAGCAGGATCCCCCAGTGGCCACACATTTTAATTCCACGTCCCATTCCCAGTCTGATATATCTATCCACAGCCTCCTCTACTGTAAAGATGAAGCCACACTCAGGTTGGAGGAACAACACCTTATATTCCGTCTGGGTAGCCTCCAACCTGATGGCATGAACATTGACTTCTCAAACTTCCGCTAATGCCCCACCTCCCCCTCGTACCCCATCCGTTATTTATTTATATACACACATTCTTCTTTTCTCTCTCCTTTTTCTCCCTCTGTCCCTCTCACTAAACCCCTTGCCCATCCTCTGGGTTCCCCCCTGGCAACTTTCCTTTCTCCCTGGGCCTCCTGTCCCATGATCTTCTTAAATCCCTTTTGGCAATCAACTGTCCAGCTCTTGGCTCCATCCCTCCCCCTCCTGTCTTCTCCTATAATTTCAGATCTACTCCTCCCCCCCCCACTTGCAAATCTCTTACTAGCTCTTCTTTCAGTTAGTCCTAACGAAGGGTCTGGGCCTGAAACGTTGACTGTACCTCTTCCTATAGATGCTGTCTGGCCTGCTGTGTTCACCAGCAACTTTTATGTGTGTTGCTTGATATTAACCACGCTGTAGGTGGCTAATGGGCTTTCCCAAGACTCAACTATGAGTTTACAAGGTTTTCTCTCAGTTGTTTATCTTAGCCGCATTTCTGATTATTTCAAAATTGAAATATTTCTACAAAATACAGCTGGGTAGCAGTCAATACTTATATCTGTAAATGACACAAGACCACAGGGTGCCGAGGACATTTACCAGGATGCTGCCTGGATTGGAGAGCATGTCTTATGAGGAGAGGTTGATCGAGCTCGGGCTTTTCTCTTTGGAGTGAAGGAGAATGAGAGGTGTACAAGACAATGAGAGGGCGTAGATAGAGTTTTACCCAGTGCAAAAAAAAATAGCTAATGCAAGGGGGCATAATTTTAAACTGAATGATGGAAAGTGTGGTAGGGTTTTTGGAGGTAGGGTTTTTACACAGAGTAGTGGGTGTGTGGAGCATGCTGCCAGGGATGGTGGTACCATGAGGTATTGGAGCTGAATTAGGCCATTCGGCCCATCGGATCTGCTCCACCATTTCAACATGGCTGATCCACTTCCCTCTCAATCCCATTCTCCCCATAACCTTTCACACCCTGACTAATCAGGAAACTAAGAAATTAAGATATTATTGGTTAGGCAGATAGGTGATAGAAAAATGGAGGGCTATGTGAGAGGTTAGGTTAGGCATTAGGTTGATCAGCACAACATTGTGGGCCTAAGGGCCTGTACTGTGCTGTGCTGTTGTATGTTTTCTCATCAGACAAATTGATTTTAGCACTTAAAAGGATCATTTTCCAGCCCTTCCTTGAGACAGAATGGGCTGAATTGGTGCAGATCCTGAGAGAAGTACAGCTTTGTTCCATCGCATGGTAGCAGCACGTTGAAATTTGTCACAATCAATCTTCCCTCACTTTACTACAGTTAAATTACCAGGTTCAAGAACGTACATCGATCCAGAAACATACGAGGACCCGAACCGGGCTGTCCATCAGTTTGCCAAGGAATTAGATGCTTCCTGCATTAAGATTGAAAGAGTGATCGGAGCAGGTGAGTGGTTAACTGATGAGCCATTGAATCGTCCATTTAAGTAATTTAAGTAAGTCCTGAATCTTAAGTGACAGTGCAGAGAGTGAAAGTTTTGTGGTAGTTTCTCATTTATTGTCATTCTGAGCTACGATTTGGCACGGATCAAAACACAGCCTTTCCAAGTCTGTACATTATAACTTTGAATGTAGAATACCTAATTTTTTTTTAGAAGCAGACAAAGTAGGGTGAACTCAACTGCCTTTGTCTTCTTATAAATCTTTAACTTCATCTACTTATCAGATGCCTTGATCTACTCAGCTCTGAAAACAGACCAAATTCATTACTTTCTGGACCCAGTTAAGCACTGCTATTAGACTGAGGCCTGCTGCTGGTAACAAACTCCAAAAATAGCCAATAAACTGACTATCATAAATTCCACTAGACTTTTATTTCTACTTTTTTTTTGTCTCATTTCTAATTGAAATGGAGGTGTGGCAGTAATTCATATTGATCAGAATTTACAAAAAGAAAAATTAAATTTCATTGTGATCTTGATTTGCAGAGTTATGTAAACTCCAGAATTCAAGATAAATTTATTATCAAAGTGCGTGTATGTCACCATATATGTACCACACTGATATTCATCTTGTGGTCATTTACGAAGAAACACAATAGAATCAATGAAAGAAACTGCGCACAATAAAGACAAGAGTCTGCAAAAGAAAACAAGTCACACAAATACAAAAAGAAGATAACAAAATAATAATAATAATAAATTAAAAAGCAATACATTTCAAGAGCAGAGGCTGTAGAGTCCTTGGAACTGAGCCCATAGGTTGTGAGAACAGTTCAGCGTTGGTGTGAGTCAAGTTGAGTGAAGTTAGCCACTCCGGTTCAAGAGCCTGTTGCTTGAGGTGTGACAACTGTTTCTGAACCTGGTGGTGTGAGTCCTGAGGCTCCTGTACTTTCTTCCTGACGGCGGGGGTGGCAGCGAGAAGAGAGCAGGACTTGGATTGTGGAGATTCTTGATGATGAATACTGACTTTTTGCGACAGCGCCCCATGTAGATGTGCTCAGTGCTGGTGAGGGCTTTACTCGTATTGAGGTGAGTGAAGATGCCCCCTCTGGTTCAGGAGCTTGAGAGGTAATAACTGTTCCTGAACCTATAATAAAGAAGAGATTATAAATCTCCAAAACGTAAAGCCTTGTTACCACCGGAGTAGAATTTAATTCATATGCTTTGCCTTTTTCATGGAGTTACCATTTCACTTAAAACACCCAAGGCAACTTCCCTATAAAGTGACAGAGATTACTACATAATTAACAGGTGATATGTTTTGTGACCTAATAATGCTATGGAAAGTAGCAAGTCCAGAGGTGGTTCACAACAATGATCCCAGGAATAAAAGGGTTAATGTCTGAGGAGGATTTGATGACTCTGGACCTGTACTCATTGAAGTTTTGAAGAATGAGTGGGGATCTCAGTGAAACCTATTAAATATTGAAAGGCCTGGGTAGAGTGGACATGGAAAGGAGGTTTTTGCTGTAGTGGGGGCATCTAAGACTAGAAAGCCCTGCCTCATAACACAAGGAGCAGAGATGAAGAGGAATTTCTTCAGCCAGAGGCTGGTGAATCTGGAATTCATTGCCACAGATGGCTGTAGAGGCTAACTCATTAGAAATATAGAAACATAGAAAACCTACAGCACAATACAGGCCCTTCGGCCCACAAAGTTATGCCAAATATGTCCCTGCCTTAGAAATTACTAGGGCTACCCATAGCCCTCTGTTTTTCTAAGCTCCATGTACCTATCCAGGAGTGTCTTAAAAGACCCGATTGTATCCGCCTCCACCACCGTTGCTGGCAGCCCATTCCACGCACTTTGGTATATTTAAAGCGGTCGATAGGTTCTTGATTATTAAGGGTGTCAAATGTCATAGGGAGAGGACAAGTGGGGTTGAGAGCGATAAGAAATCCACCATGGTCGAATCATGGAGCAGACTCAATGGGCCAAATGGCCTAATTCTGCCCCCTCTGTCTAATGGTCCAGGTATAGACACATGATACTGTTTCCACGGAAGTAATCACTGTAACCAGAGGAAATTGTAATGGTCCTGAATCATTGGGTGGAAGTTTCATCCAGCAACTACCGCATTCTTACCTGTGAAACGAGTGAGCAGCTACTGACCACACACGGCCGTCTCACCTCACATTCAGCTAAAACAAATCTGCTGTATTTTCCCGCTGGGTCTATAAATGATGCTGTTTTCAAAAATTAAGTGGCCTGACCAGAGACTCTTAAAGAGACCAAAAGGAGGCTGGTAAAGACTAAAAAATTATAAACACGAGAAGGTCTGCAGGTACCAGGAATGCAAAGCAACACACACAAAATGCTGGAGGAACTCAGCAGGTCAAGCAGCATCTATGAAAATGAGATCAATAGTTGATGTTTCAGGCCGAGAACCTTCATCAGGACTGGAGAGGAAGGGGAAAGATACCAGAATAAAAAGGTGGGGGGAGGAAAAGGGGATCGGTGAAACCAGGGGGGTGGGAATGGTCAAGGGCTGGAGAGGGAGAAATATGGGAGGAGAGGAGAGTGAGCCATTGCAGAAAGGGAAGGAGGAGGGGCATCAGTCAGTGATAAGCAAGTGTGAAGAGGTAAAAGACCAGAGTGGGAAATACAAAAAGAAGGGAGGGCTGGGCTGGGGGTGGGGGGGGGAGCTTTTTATTACTGGAAGGAGGAATCAATATTCATGCCATCAGTCTGGAAGCTGCCCAGATGGAACATAAGGTGTTGTTGTTCCTCCATACTGAAAGTGGCCTCATCATGGCCCTAGAGAAGGTCATGGACTGACACATGGGAATGGGAATTAAGATGTTTGGCCACCAGGAATGTTCTGCTTTTGGCGGATGGAACGGAAGTGCTTGACAATGCTGTCCCCGAAGTTGTATGACTTTGCAGGGATTACAATGATAGAAGCCCGTAAAATTCTAACACCAAACTGCACACACGGACAAGGCCATTGCCAATTCCTCCTTTTTCTAAGGGTTATGTGTAAGGAGAGATCTCTCACCCTCCATAACTGAAAGGTTGGAGCGTTCCGCCCGCTTAGAGATTGCCGCTTACCAGAAGGATTTAAAAGAAGAATGACTCTCCAAACAATTGTGCCTCTCTGGGGCTGAGTAGGAATTGAAAACTTGCTCCCATTCTTCTCTGCAATGAGGCCTTGTTCACAAATCGTAAATGATATACCACAAACAGAAATAGTTCACCATTTATAAACTGGGTCAATTTTATAGGTTGGGGTTACAGTTTATTTTTGTTTTCAAAATGTCACTACTCGTATATCACTGTTATAACTCTTAACACGAGCTTTCCATCAGAATGGAAAAATGGAAACAAAGTGAAGGCTCAAGTTTCCTAATAAATGATACTGTGTTGTCATTTAACAGTGAGACCGCTCTGCCTTGTTAAAACAAGGCTTTGAGCTGGGCAAGCCTTTCACATTGTATAAGAATCAGCTTATGCCTGCATATGGGTAGTTAAATAACTCAAGTGCTTTTTGAGTATACCCTAGTGTTGCCAAATTTAATACAACTGAAAATTGTTCTGGTTAACACTCATTGGGGCCGGTACATTTTGGCTCAATTAAGAGGCTGTCCGATTTAGCCAACTTTCATGGCAATAGTGAAAAACATACAATAAAAAGACAAGTTACCATTTAAATGAGTAAAAAATAATGTTTTTAAATGAAATACAGAGCAAAATAGAACATTACTACAGTACTATAAAATCATGTATTAGTTCCTAATAGTTATTGGCGAAGGATGTATGCTACCCACGTTGTTTTGACTGTCAAAAGTCAAAATAAAAAACAACTTGATCCAAAGTCACTGCTTTTTAACTTTCAGCCCAAATGATAACAGAACAGAAGCATACACAACTGACGCTATTTAAAAACTGTTTGGTCACAGCACAGTTCGGCAGCGGTGCTGTCCTGATTGAACAGCATAGTGTCCCAAACAAATGAAGGGAACCCTGCCTATTTTCTCGATTAGTTTTTGTTCTTTAATGGTTGTCCCAAATAAGCAGCTGCCCTGGTTAACCGATGACCCAATTAGCCAGTGTATTGGCAAAAATTCATATTAGGTATAAATTCATTTTAGGTATAAGAAAGAGGAAAATCTTTTCCAACATTGCTCTGTATGTATTGTAAATATCAGTTTGATTTTGTTCACATTTGGTTAAGGCAAAGTTCTCTGGCATGGTGACAACATGAAATTATTGAACAGACAAAATTTCAAACTTAAATTCTGAATAAATTAAAAGCAATATTAAGATGATCTGCAAGTAGTCAGCAGTACCACTCTAACTGAAAGCACCTGTCCTTGTTTCTCAGGAGAGTTTGGAGAAGTCTGCAGCGGTCGCCTGAAACTACCTGGGAAAAGGGACGTGCCAGTCGCTATTAAAACACTGAAAGTAGGCTTCACCGAGAAACAAAGAAGAGACTTCCTCTGTGAAGCAAGCATCATGGGACAGTTTGATCACCCCAATGTCGTCCACTTGGAAGGAGTTGTTACCAGGGGTAAGAGTTCAAACTTGTTATCACAGTATGTACCATATATGTGAGTACAAACACAAGAGATTCTGCAGGTGCTGGAAGTCAAGAACAACACACACAAAATACTGGAGGAACTCTGCAGGTCGGGCAGCATCTATGGAGAGGAACAAAACAGTTGACCTTTCAGACTGAGACCATTCATTAGGGCCATATACTACCTAGAGATTCATTTTCCTACAGGCATTTACTGGGAAAAGAAATACAATAGAACTTATGAAAAACTATATATAAATCAAGACAGACAAGGAACCACTGTGCAAAAGAAGGCAAACTGCAAATAAAAAATAATACTGAGAACATGAGTTGTAGAGAATCCTTGTAAGAGAGTCTATAGGTTGTGGAATCAGTTCACAGTAGTGGTGATTTAAAGTGATTTGCTCATCAGATCTGTCAAAGTTCAATTCAGTTAGTTCCACTCTTTTGCTCTCCCTCCAGACCTTTGCAACATTAAAAATGTTCCAATTCCTTCAGAAAGCAAGTAATGATTCTGTACACAGCAACTAAGCAAGTAATGCAATTCAAATCCTATTACTGTATTTTTTTTTACACATCAATGGTGCTTTTTCACCTTCTAAACAAGTCCTTTTATCGACTGTTCAGCTATTGGAAAGGATTTTTCTTTATTTATTCAATACGAATCCTTCACAATTTAAACAAATTCTGCGAAGTTCTACCACTGTTCAAATGAGCACCTTTTCGGCATCTCCATTTTGCCCATTTGATTGTAATCCCTCATCCAATGAACCAACTTAATGAGTTTGTAGAGCTCCTCACATTTTCTACTTTTGCTTCAAGGTCAGATATGATTGCATTTATTAATTTAATTTTATTTATTTTGAGATACAGCGCAGAACAGGCCCTTCCAGTTCAAACTCCAGTACCGGAGCTGTAATAGTCCCACATTAACAGCTACTCTGAATCGGGAGCGTTTTCTTTTCTTCCGTTTCAGATGAGAAGCTTATGCTTTTCCGAGCTCTCTGTTTTGCTCTTATCATCAGACTTCTTGTATCTTTGTATGTGTGTGTGGGTGTGTGTGTGTGTGTGTTTTTGCCAAGTTTAGTGGAATTTTTTGCGTTTTAAGTTTGCGTTTATTTTGGAATTAAGCCGAGCGTATTTAACAACACTGCCCCCAGCATCTCTGGATCCATGGTTTTGCGTTGGTGTAAGTGATCCAAATGCCCTCCACTACCACAGCATTTCAAACACTCAGCTGGATATTCAGAGTAAGATTTCAAATCTAGAAGCTTAGCTTCCTGTCAAAAAAAGTGGAATTCTAAATAATTGGCAACCAAGAACTGGCCACTGATAATATCTTTCCAGTCTGATGAAATCCTGTTTATTCCATAAGACTATAAGACGTAGGAGCAGAATTAGGCTATTCAGACCATCGAGTCTGCTCTGCTATTCCATCATGGCTGATTTATTATCCCTCTCATACCTTCCCCTTGTAATTTTTTCTCCAATTCTCTGTTTTCTTTGCAATAATCAATCTTAAATTCATGCTAACACGAGGAATTCTGCAGATGCTGGAAATTCAAGCAACACACATCAAAGTTGCTGGTGAAAGCAGCAGGCCAGGCAGCATCTCTAGGAAGAGGTACAGTCGATATTACAGGCCGAGACCCTTCGTCAGGACTCTTTTACTAGTTCTTCCTTCAGTTAGTCCTGACGAAGGGTCTCGGCCTGAAACGTCGACTGTACCTCTTCCTAGAGATGCTGCCTGGCCTGCTGCGTTCACCAGCAACTTTGATGTGTGTTGCTTAAATTCATGCTAACAAACTTTCTACTGTATCACACGTTATTGTTCACAAGACAGTTATGTGCACATTGCCTTCTGAAAATCTCTACGGACTCTGCTCATTTACATCCTTCAGGTACCCCTTCAAGGATATATTTATAACTCCTATGCTCATTACAGGACAGACATGGAATGTCTTGCACAGGATGTGGCCTGGATTAAAGTGCATTGCCTTATGAGGATAGGTAGAGTAAGCAAGGGCTTTTCCCTTTGGAGTGAAGGAGAATGAGAGATAAGAACTTCAAGGAGCGAAGCCTCGAAAAGGTGGTAACCATCGTTTTTCTCTTTTTGCACGACTTATTGAATTTAACTTTTTCAATATATATATGAAAAGCCAGAGACTTTTTCCCAGGGCGAAAATGGCTAATAGTAGGGAGCATAATCTTAAAAGAGATTGGAGGAAAGTTTAGGCGGATGTCAAAGGTTAGTTTTTTTTTTCCACATAATGGTGGGTACACTACTCTTGCACTTTCTCTGTAACTGTTGCATTTTACGCTGCATTGTTACTGTTTTACCTTGTCCCACCTCAATGCACGGTGTAATGATTTGGTCTGATTTGGGTGCAAGACAAGCTTTTCACTGTATCTCCGGACGTGGAACAAAAATGAACCAATTCCAAAAATGATAAATAAATAGTGTCAAATATGAATAGTGAGGTGTTGTTCATGGGTTTGTGGACCGCTCAGAAATCTGATGGTAGAGGGGAAGAAGCTGTTTCTGTAGTCTGGGTCAGCAGGCTCCTGTACCTCCGCGAGTGTTCTGTTTCTGTTTTAGATATCCAATGTCTGAAGCTGCTTTAATTTTCACTTTTAAGGTCTGGCTTCTGCCTCTACAATCCCCTGGCTAAGCAAGGTGCAGGACATGATTGTTTTACATCAGTCCAATCCAGTCCAGTAGCGTGCCTGGAATGCTCTCCCAGGCCTGGTGGTAGAGGTTGATAAAATAGAAACCTTTAAAAGCATTTTATATAGGCATATGGCTATTCAAAAAATGTAAGGTTATGTTCTGTGTAGGAGTAAAGGGTTAGATTAACCATGTCGTAGGTTTTTATGGGTCTGGGCAACATCGTGGAATAAATGGCCGGTACTGTTCTGAAGAAAGGTCTCAAACCAAAACATTAACTGTTTATTTCATAAATGCTGCCTGGCCTGCTGAGTTCCTCTAGCATTTTGTGTGTGTTGCTTTGGATTTCCAGCACCTGCAGAATCTCCTGTGTTTATGATTCGACTGTTCTACATTATTTTATTTTAGTCCTCTATATGTTCTTTGTTACACTCAGTGGCCACCTTATTAGGTACACCTGTACACCTCGTTAATGCAAATATCTAATCGGCCAATCATGTGGTTGCAACTCAATGCATAAAAGCACGCAGACATGCTTTTGTTACTTTCACTGTGGAATGATTGTTGGTGCCAGACAGGGTGGTTTGAGTATCTCAGAAACTGCTGACCTGCTGGGATTAGGGTTTACAGAGAATGGTGTGAAGAACAAAATAACATACAGTGAGCAGCAGTTCTGTGGGTGAAAACGTCTTGTTAATGAGAGAGGTCAGAGGAGAATGGCCAGACTGGTTCAAGCTGACAAGAAGGCAACGATAACTTAAACAACCAGATTTACCACAGTGGTGTGCAGAAGAGCATCTCTGAACGCACAACGCATTGAACCTTGAAGTGGACGGGCTACAACAGCAGGAGACCGCACAAACATACACACAGTCTGTCGCCAGTTTATTAGGTACTGGATGCACTTAATAAAATGGCCACTGTGTGTGTTCTGTGCTGTTCTGTGTATGTTCCATATTCTCAGTGCATAAGACTCAGATAGCATAACAGTTAGCCTGATGCTACGAGAGCTCAGAGTGTTGCGCAGTTCATCGTTCTGTATGTCCTCCCCCGTGGAATGCATGTGTTTTCCGTGTTCCAGTTCCCTCCCACAGTCCAAAGACGTACACGGTAGGTTAATTGGTCATTATAAATTGTCCCGTGATTAGGCTAGGGTTAATTGAGGTTGTCGGGGGTTGCTGGGGCTGCACGCTCAAAGGACCTAATCCATGCTGTATCAGTAACTAAATAAATACGATCCCGTAAGACTGATGTTTAAAATAAGCTTCCTTCCTTCTTACGGGAAGAGAAGGGAAGGATTGTGGATTATTTCATTTTGTATAGCAGAAACATTGGTTCTACAATATCGGTCATTTCAGAAATCCTCACCACTCTCTCTGTGATTGCGTCAACACACTGCTCCAGCCTTTAAGTGCTGGTTAAATGAGCATCCTGGAATTACAGGCAGTTCCAAGCAGCAGCAGTGAGGCGTGCCTAGCACTCGAGGCGGTATCAAATTAAACCTTATGAATCCCCCAGAGGAACTGGTCATTTACAGTAAGCTCGCTTTATTTCTGCAGGTAAACCAATTATGATCGTAATCGAATACATGGAGAACGGAGCATTGGATGCATTTCTCCGGGTAAGTCACAAAACAAACAGATTTTTACACATTGCTGAAACAAAAGCAATGATTTTGCATCATCTTCAAGAATATAACAGCTTTTTGTTTAATCAAACTCGACCAGAATTTTGTTTGTACCCATTTATATAGAAAATAACAGCTAAATTGGTACAAAAGCTTCAACTGGTTGTATTAAAATTTAAATTTAAATGCTGATCTTGTTAAAATATTTACTAGCATTTCCATTGTAATAGAACAGAATATATCAAGGTAGAAATTCACTCACACAGTCTCAACATCAAAGCAAATTTAATATGAAAATAGGAAGATGTCATGATATACAACCCTGAGCATTTTCTTGTGGGCATACTCAGCAAATCCATATTAGAATGCCAGTGCCTTTGAGTGGAAAATCCTACAAAAAGTAGTGGATTCAGCTCAGTCCATCGCGGGTAAAGCCCTCCCCACCATTGAGCACGTCTACACGAAACACTGTCGCAGGAAAGCAGCATGATATCAAAAATACCACCACCCCAGACTGCTGCCATCAGGAAGAAGGTACAGGAGCCTCAGGACTCACCACTAGGTTCAGGAAAAGTTACTACCCTGCAACCATCAGGCTCTTGAAGCAAAAGGGATAACTTCACTCAATTTCACTTGGCCCATCATTGAAACGTTCCCACATCCAATGGACTCACTTTCAAGGACATTTCATCTCAAGGTCTCAATATTTATTGCTTATTTATTTATTGTTCCTTCCTTTTGTATTTGTATGTTTTGTTGTCTTCTGCACTCTGGTTGAACACCCTAGTTGGACAGTCTTTCATTGATTCTGTTATGGTTATTATTCTATAGATTTGCTGAGTATGCCCACCAGAAAATGAATCTCAGGGCTGTAAATGGTGACATATTTATACTTTGATAATAGAATTTACTTTGAACTCTGGATATAGTAATCTTCTTTTATCAACTCAGGCAGCATCTATGTAAAGTAATGAACAGTTGACAGTCCGGTATACAGTAACCTTCTTTTATCAAGGAAGAAGCAAATTTCTTTCTTTTTTAGCCTCTGTGGTTTAAAGTGAGGGCAACAAGTCCTAATAACAACTTTGCTTGCCAGAATAAATGGTGCAATTTGGTTTTGTCCAATAAAATTCACAGATTCAAAGTTCAAAGTAAAGTTATTATCGAAGTTTTTATACGCCACCATATACTTTTCTTGTGGGCATTCACGAAGAACAAAGAAACACAATAGAATCTTGAAAAACTGCACACAAAGGCTGACAAGCAAACATGTTAAGGAAGACAAAGTTTGCAAATATATTAAAAATAATTGGAATTAAATACTGTAAACAAATAATTAGAATCAGAATCAGGTTTATTATCACCGGCATGTGACGTGAAATTTGTTAACTTAGCAGCAGCAGTTCAATGTGATACACAATCTAGCAGAGAGAAAAAACTCTAATAATAATAAATAAACAAGCAATTCAATTACACATATTAAATAGATTAAAAATCCTGCAAAAAATGAGAACTACTATATATAAAAAAGTGAGGTAGCGTCTAAGGGTTCAATGTCCATTTAGGGATCGGATGGCAGAGGGGAAGAAGCTGTTCCTGAATCGCTGAGTGTGTGGTTTCAAGCTTCTGTACCTCCTACCTAATGGTAACAGTGAGAAAAGGGCATGCCCTGTGTGCTGGAGGTCCTTAGTAATGGACGTTGCCTTTCTAAGACACCGCTCCCTAAAGATATCCTGTATACTGTGTAGTCTAGTACCCAAGATGGAGCTGACTAGATTTACAAACTTCTGCAGCTTCTTTTGGTCCTGTGCAGTAGCCCCTCCATACCAGACAGTGATGCAGCCTGTCAGAATGCTCTCCATGGTACAACTATAGAAGCTTTTGAGTGTATTTGTTGACATGCCAAATCTCTTCAAACTCCTAATAACGTATAGCTGCTGTCTTGCCATCTTTATAACCTAATTGATATGTTGGGACCAGGTTAGATCCTCAGAGATCTTGACACCCAGGAATTTGAAGCTGCTCACTCTCTCCAGTTCTGATCCCTTCCCTCCACTTCTGATCCACATTCTCAAATAATATTGAGAATGAGTTGTAGATTCCTTGAAAATGAGTCCATAATTTGTGGAATCAGTTCAGTGTGAGGTGAGTGAAATTCTTCACTCTGATTCAGGAGCCTGATGGTTGAGGGGTAATAACTATTCCTGAAGCTGGTGGTGTGAGTAGCTCCTTCCTGATGGTAGCAGTGAGAAGAGAGTATGGCCTGGATGGTGGGGGTCCTTGGTGATGGATGTTGCTTTCTCTGGCAGTGGTCCATGCAGATGTTCTCAATGATAGAGACGGCATTTCCTCTGATGGACTGGACTATATCCATTATTTTTTGTAGGTCCTTCCATTCTTGTGCATTAGTGTTTCCGTACCAGACCTGATATAACCAGTTTTAGATGGCATGCCTAATCTGCGTAAACTTCTGAAAAAGTAGAGGTGCTGCTTGTGATGGCTCTTGCGTACTGGGCCAGACAGATCCTCTGACATGATAATGCCAAGGAATTTAAAGTTACTGTCTTTCTCCATTTCCAATCCCCTCTCACCGACCTCTGGCTTCCTCTTCCTGTAGTCAAAAATCAGACGTCTGGTTTTGCTGATGTTGAGTAAGATTGTCAGGGTTCTTCCATGACATTTCCCAAGCCATCTGCCGGGAAATAGTAGCAACAAATGTATGTAGGATTGCCAACTTTCTCACTCCCAAATAAGGGACAAAAGTAGCAGTCACTTGCGTTTACTCCAAGAAAGACTACCATGACCATGAAGCCTTGTGCGGGCACCTGTGAGCGCATGCGTGTACGTGCTGATTTTTTTTCCACAAATCGGATTTGGCTTAATCTTCTCACCTACACTGTACGTACATCATTTCTACTTTATATAGGCTGTGTATTTATCATATCATTCCTGCTTTTACTATATTTTAGTGTTATTTTCGGTTTTATGTGTTATTTGGTATGATTTGGTAGGTTATTTTTTGGGTCTGGGAACGCTTAAAAATTTTTTCCCATATAAGTTAATGGTAATTTCTTCTTCTCTTCACGCCATTTCGGCACGAAAGCTTTCATAGGAACGCTCTACCTTGGAGGGGGAAATACGGGACAAGGGCAGTCCCGTATGGGACAAACCAATTTAGCCCAACATACGAGATATCCCGGCTAATACGGGGCAGTTGGCAACCCTAGTTATATGACAGGGAGGAAGGTGCACAATTCATGAACCAAGCTGCGTGCCTGCGTTTGGAAGCAAAGGTTCATTGACTTTGGCTTGTTGGTGAAATTAGTCTGCTAGTTCTGCAAGTAAGAGTTGATGACGTGATTACAGCTCGGGGCGTCAGAGATTGGAGTTAATTCTGGCGAGTTCTGGAAGGAGTTTCTCTACATCCTTCCTATGATTGCATGAGCTTCCTCCAGGTGCTCAGCTTTCCTCCCATATTCCAAAGACATACAGGTTAGTTGGGTAATTGGCCATTGTGAGTTGCCCTGTGATTAGGCTAGGGTTAAACAGGTGGCTTGCTGAGTGGTGCATCTTATTAGGCTGGAAGGGTATCTCTAAATAAATAAATAGATAAATAAAATTCATTTAATTAGACATCTTTTCTGGCTTGATGTGATGGATTAAGTGCATTTAAGTGGACAGATTTTTCTTCTGAACTTTTTTACAATGTGATTGCTTTCTCCCATTAGAAGCATGATGGCCAGTTCACCGTGATTCAGCTGGTTGGAATGATGCGTGGGATTGCAGCTGGGATGAGGTACCTCGCCGACATGGGATATGTGCACAGAGACCTGGCAGCACGGAACATTCTGGTCAATAGCAATCTTGTCTGCAAAGTTTCTGACTTTGGGCTCTCGAGGATTGTGGAAGATGACCCAGAGGCTGTCTACACCACAACAGTGAGTAAAAATGGTCACAGTTTCAAAAAGCACTTTCACCACTGATGTCTGCTCTCCCAGTTAAAGTTTACTGTTTATTCATATTCAGTAAAGCCACAAGACATAGGAGCAGAATTGTGCCATTCGGCCCATCGAGTCTGATCCACCATTCCATAATAGCTGATTTATTATCCCCCTCAACCCCATTCTCCTGTCTTCTCCCTGTAACATTTGATTGACTAATCAAGGATCTTTCAACCTCCGCTCTAAACATGCACAATGACGTATCCTGCACAGCTGTCTGTGGCGATGAATTCCACAGATTTACAACCCTCTTGATAAAGAAATTCCTGGTTGGGTTGAGTTGTTCTCTGATCTTGACGATCCATTTGCAAATGTTTTGGCACTATACGAGAAGAAATCAATAGTGTGCTCTCCATTTAGAAAGTAGTTTGTGCTTTTATTCCTTCTACCAAAGTGCATGACCATACACTTCCTGACACTGCATTCCGTTTGCCACTTCTTTGCCCGTTCTCCTAATCTGTCTGAAATCCTTCTGCAGACTCCCTGCTTCCTCAACACTTCCTGCCCCTCCACCTATCTTTGCATCGTCCACAAAGTTGGCAGTTCTGTCACCCAAATCACTGAAAAGAAAGTGGTCCCAACACTGACCCTGCAGAGCTCTACTAGTCACTGGCAGCCAACCAGAAATGGCTCCCTGTATTCCCACTTCCTCGCCTCCTGTCACTCAGACACTACTTATCCTTTTAAAGGTTAAAGCACAAGGAGCATTTTTCAGGGTAGTGGTACCTTCTCAACTTTGAGTCATATCAGAGTCTTTAGACTAAAATTAGCCTTGGGTAATTGAAAGAATGACAATGTAACGATTTAAAAATTACTCATCGCATGGAACAGAAAGCTGCCTCAGGCTGGGAGTAAGTAATTTTTCAGTAAACATTTTCTCATACCAGTATTGCAATATCTTGTGGTAAAAAAAAGGTGTTTTTTTTTCTTTCAGTTGATGTTCAGTTCTTTAAATTTTTAAACTGTATTTTAATTTTAATTGTCATTCAACCATACATGAATACCCATGTATACAGCCAAAGGAAACAGTGTTACTCTGGGGCCAGGGAGCAAAACGCACAGTGACGCATGCCACAAAGCACTCATAGCAATAAGATAGCTAACGCATGTAAGGAATAAAGCATTTTAAAATTGTATCTTTCTAGTTGTAAATAGGGGTTCAATCACGTGCACAATTTGGAGGGTCTGGTCACCTACCCGCAGGAAGGATGTTAACACGATTGAAAGAGTGCAGAGAAAATCTACAAGGATATTGCCAGGCCTTGAAGACCAGAGTTATAGGGAAAGGTTGAGTAGGTTAGGGCTGGAATGAGGGGAGATTTGATCAAGCATTACAAAACAGGATAGGGTAAATGCAAGCAACACACATCAAACCTGACGAAGGGTCTCGGCCTGAAACGTCGACTGCGCCTCTTCCTATAGATGCTGCCTGGCCTGCTGCGTTCACCAGCAACTTTGATGTGTGTTGCTTGAATTTCCAGCATCTGCAGAATTCCTGTTGTTAGGGTAAATGCAAGCAGGCTTTTTCCACTGAGGCTGGGTGGGATTAGAACTAGAGGTCATGGGTTAAGGGAGAAAGGTGAAATGCTTAAAGGGAACATGGAGGGGTGGAATTTCTTCATTCAGAGGGTGGTGAGAGTGTGAGACAAGCAAGTGGTGGATGCGGTTTCAATTGCAACATTGAAGAGAGGTTTGGATAGATCCATGGTTGGGAGGGGTGTGATCTGAGTGCAGATCGATGGGAATAGGCGGACAAAGAGTTTGGCATGGATCAGATGGGCTGAAGAGCCTTTCTCTGTGCTGCAGTGTTCCAGGACTCAACGACAAGTTTGGATCTTGGCTTGTATTATAAAAGTGCTATGAAATGACATTCACAAATTGTCCTACTCATGAACTGTCATGTCATCGGAAATTACTTGATGTATCGCTGGTTTGTAATGTACCTCGAGGTGTCTGTCAGGCGATATATGTGTGCACGAACTGAAATTGAGCTCAGTCAAGTCTATTTCAGATCAGAACCTATGCCTCTGACACTTGATCCACCTTCTCAATAAATTATGATGGACCAACATACCCTTCAACAAGATTTAGTGCGTGCCCAAGCAATCATAACTTCCCATTTATACTGCGGTAATGATCAAAGTCTTAAATCACATGGAGGTTACAAAGTTGCACATCTGAGGAGAGAAACTGAGTTGATTTTTGTTAAACTGTGAAATTGTGTCTGTTTTATCAGTCACCTGATTCCTTTTTACAGGAAAAAGAATCCTTTTTATCAAAATGTCACTGATAATATCTTTGCCCATACAACAAATCATATCAGTTATTGAATATGCGTAGTGTCAATACATGGCTAGAGATAATAAGCAGAAGCACTGAGTATCTGTGATACTGACCTGCAGGGGTGATTTAGAATCAGAATCAAGTTTAACATCACTGAAACAGGTTGTGAGATTTGTTGTTTTGTGGCAGCAGTACACTGCAATACATAAAAAGTACTAGAAATTACATTTAGGATCAGGATCAGAATAACTAATATCACCGGAATATACCGTGAAATTTGTTAACTTTGCAGCAGCAGTATAATACATGATAAATACAGAAAAGAAAAACTGAATTAGAGTAAGTATATGTATATTAAATAATTAAATTAAATAGGTAGTGCAAAAGTAGACATTTTTAAAAAGTAGTGAGATAGTGTTTATGGGTTCAATGTAAACACGAGGAATTCTGCAGATGCTGGGAATTCAAGCAACACACATCAAAGTTGCTGGTGAATGCAGCAGGCCAGGTAGCATCTCTAGGAAGAGGTACAGTCGACGTTTCGGGCCGAGACCCTTCGTCAGGACTCAGTCCTTCTGTAGAAATTTGTGAGTGTTTTTGGTGATGTACCAAATCTCTTCAAACTCCTAATGAAGTATAGTCGCTGACCTGCCTTCTTTATAGCTGCGTTGATACGTTGGGACCAGGTTAGATCCTCAGAGAACGTTGTTATGTCCCCAAGTGTACAAGCTGCTGAAAAGATTGACTCTGCATGCACTCAAGGTATGTTGAAGTGTTCCCTTCTTGCCACAAGCAGCACACCTGTCTGTCTTATCTTCATACCAGATGCTGAGGTTGGCAGGTGTTGGGAACAGATCATAAGCTGCTCTGCATAAAGAAGAAATGCGGAGCGGTTCCATCTGCCACAGAACATTCCAAGATAGGTGTCATTGTTCAACACTTTCCCCCCAGGTCCAAGCCCCTTGTTTGGCCAGGCCAGCTGTTTCAGTTAACCTCTTCTCCTCTTCTACCTCTCGTATTTCTTGTGTTACAAGCTCACGGCGCTCCTTACCGGTAGAAGATGACCACCACTTGTGGGTTGTCCATCCAAGTCCCTGGCGGCCTAGCTGGATAGCCCCAACTGTCTTCTTGTGCTTCAATCTAGACTCTGCCTCATCAACTGCTACATGGGCTGACCACTTCCTGCCTGATCTCACATCCGGCTGGGTGTTCTTGATGACAGGGTCTTTTGAGTCTCGAAGCATCAAGAATGATCTTACCTTGGCTACCTTGACCTCCTCAACAAGGGATTGCACTGGGATGGTAAGCTTTGTCTGGCTACTGTGGATTGCAACATTGGTGAGGCTGCTCGGTACTCCAAGCCACTTCTTCACATACTTGTTGATCTTCCATTCCATTGCCTCAACATGGGACATTGCCACTTCATAGACAGTTAGTGGCCACATTATCCGTGGCATCAGTCCGTACTGCAAGCACCACAACTTCAACTTGCCAGGCAAGCCACACTTGTCAAACAGACTTCAGACCTCTGCTGATCTGTTCTCCTGTCTCTTGAACCCTCTTGGTGTCTCTCAGCTCCTCTGTGTACCATTGCCCGAGGCTCTTAACTGGTTGGTCCTGAATGGATGGAACCTCCTCTCCACAAAGGGTGAAATGAAAGTCAACCAGCTTTCCTCTCCTAAGAACAAGGCTCCTTGACTTCTTGGTCTTGAACTTCATTCAACTAAAAAGCTTAAAAGATATTTGGACATTAACATAGATTAGAAAGGTTTGTGCCAAATATAGGCATATGGGATTGGCATGGTTCGGCACCTTTGGCCCAAGGGGTTGATTCTGTGCTCCCTATTCTATTTTTTGTATGATAACATTTGGAGAACGTGGTTTTTTTCTATTCTCTCATTTTGTTTCCTTAGCTGGAGGGTGATTGAAACGTGTAACATGGTTATACATATATTTAGTGAAGTAGAGTGAGCTTGGTGGGATGTTTGGCTGGTGAAGAGGGGTGGATGAATCATGAGACATTGCTGACCATTTCAGCAGTGCTAAAAGCTATCAAAAACAAGTCAATTTTAAATACTTGTTAAGATGGAGAACATAGTGGCAAAGCATCATAAGTACCTCCCAAGATAATCAAGATCAAAGTCCGAAGTAAATTTATTGTCAAAGAACGTACAGTATAAGTCACTATATACAACCCTGAGATTCATTTTTGTTTAAGCCTTCACAGTAGGTACAAAGAAACACAATAGAATCAATTAAAAACTGTACACAGACAAACAAAGACATCCTTGCCATAGAGGGAGTACAAAGAAGGTTCACCAGATTGATTCCTGGGATGGCAGGTCTTTCATATGAAGAAAGACTGGATGAACTGGGCTTGTACTCGTTGGAATTTAGAAGATTGAGGGGGGATCTGATTGAAATGTATAAAATCCTAAAGGGATTGGACAGGCTAGATGCAGGAAGATTGTTCCTGATGTTGGGGAAGTCCAGAACAAGGGGTCACAGTTTGAGGATAAAGGGGAAGCCTTTTAGGACCGAGATTAGGAAAAACTTCTTCACACAGAGAGTGGTGAATCTGTGGAATTCTCTGCCACAGGAAACAGTTGAGGCCAGTTCATTGGCTATATTTAAGAGGGAGTTAGATATGGCCCTTGTGGCTACAGGGGTCAGGGGGTATGGAGGGAAGGCTGGGGCGGGGTTCTGAGTTGGATGATCAGCCATGATCATAATAAATGGCGGTGCAGGCTCGAAGGGCCGAATGGCCTACTCCTGCACCTATTTTCTATGTTTCTATGTTTCTAAACAACCAAAGTGCAAAAGCAGGCAAAATCTGCAAATACAAAAAAAAACAGCTAATAATAACAATAAATAAATCAGTAATAAATAAAACTGAGAACATGAGTTGTAGATTCCTTGAAAATGAGTCCAAAGGTCGAGGACTCAGTTCAAAGTTGAGGTGAGTGAAGTTATCAGGAGCTTGATGGTTGAAGGGTAGTAACTATTCCTGAAACTGGTGGTGTGGGAATAATTAGAAATCTTCTTTTTCTCTTGGGCTGTCCAACGATTTTCGATGTTGACTGAGGCCTGGGCAAGGTTGTATGGAAGATCAGCGATTGCCCATGCTGCAAGTCTCCCCTCTCCACACCAAAGAAAGGGCACTAGGACCCATACAGCTTGGCACTGGTGTCGTCGCAGAGCAATGTGTGGTGAAGTGCCTTGCTCAAGGACACAACACGCTGCATCGGCTGAGGCTCGAACTAGCAACCTTCAGATCACTAGACCAACGCCTTAACCACTTGGCCACATGCCACACTATGCATTGAAATATAGCAAATTCGAAATCATTATAAAATTGAACTTTGGCATTTCATGATAATGTGTTCCTTGTTTTCTCAGGGTGGTAAAATTCCAGTACGGTGGACTGCCCCTGAGGCCATTCAGTACCGCAAGTTTACATCAGCCAGTGACGTTTGGAGTTATGGAATAGTGATGTGGGAAGTCATGTCCTATGGAGAGCGACCTTACTGGGACATGTCCAATCAGGACGTAAGTAGCCTGTATTAGGGATGGAACAATTAGCACAACATTTACCTTGTGTGTGGTTGAAATCACATCCATATTGAACCATAAGGTCAGAAGACATAAGAGCAGAATTAGGCCATTCAGCACATTAAGTCTGCTCTGCCATTTCATCAAGGCTGATTTATTATTCCTCTTAAACCCAATGTCCTGGTCTCCACTGCCGCCTGTGGCAATGAATTTCACAGATTCACGACCCTCTGGCTAATGAAATTCGTTCTCATCTCCATTCTAAAGTGACGGCATCCCTCTATTCCGAAGCTGTGTCCTCTGGTCCTGGACACCCCTACCATAGGAAACATCTTCTCCACATCCGCTCTACCGAGGCCTTTCACTATTCGATAGGTTTCAATGGGATTCACCCCCACCCCCCCCCTCTAAATTCAAGCTAGTAAAGGCCCTAGCTCGTCTTACGATAAGGCTGTCATTCCCAGAATCATTCTTGTAAATCTCCTCTGATCCCTATCCAATGTCAGCACACCTTTCCTTAAATAAGAGGCCCCAAACTCCTGACAATACTCCAAATGAGGCATTACCAGAACCACTGGGTAACAAACCTGAAATTCCACTGCGGGATAATTATAAGTTCCCAGTGCTCCAAGCTTGATGGGAAATTATCTGTAAGGTGAGAGGCAATTCTATCAAGATAATATTTAATCAATGTATTCATTTGTGTAAATAGATTTGAAACATGTCAGGCCCTCAATTAGCCTTAGCTAAAGAAAAAAGATAACAATTAATTCTATGCAGGCTACACAATCAAAAGTTGGATTACTTTTCACTGTAAATGCAAGTCCTCTCATGATTTGTTAGCTCCAGTGAATGGAGTGACAGACATCAAAGATTTTATAAAACATTGGGGTAAAAAGATCCGGATTTGAAGCTACACACATAAAAGTTGCTGGTGAATGCAGCAGGCCAGGCAGCATCTCTAGGAAGAGGTGCAGTCGACGTTTCAGGCCGAGACCCTTCCTCAGGACTAACTGAAGGAAGAGTGAGTAAGGGATTTGAAAGTTAGAGGGGGAGGGGGAGATCCAAAATGATAGGAGAAGACAGGAGAGGGAGGGATGGAGCCAAGAGCTGGACAGGTGATAGGCAAAAGGGATACGAGAGGATCATGGGACAGGAGGTCTGAGAAGAAAGACACGGTGGGGGGGACCCAGAGGATGGGCAAGGGGTATATTCAGAGGGACAGAGGGAGAAAAAGGAGAGTGAGAGAAAGAATGTGTGTATAAAAATAAGTAACAGATGGGGTACGAGGGGGAGGTGGGGCATTAGCGGAAGTTACAGAAGTCGATGTTCATGCCATCAGGTTGGAGGCTACCCAGACGGAATATAAGGTGTTGTTCCTCCAACCTGAGTGTGGCTTCATCTTTACAGTAGAGGAGGCTGTGGATAGACATGTCAGAATGGGAATGGGATGCGGAATTAAAATGTGTGGCCACTGGGAGATCCTGCTTTCTCTGGCAGACAGAGCGTAGATGTTCAGCAAAGCGGTCTCCCAGTCTGCGTCGGGTCTCGCCAATATATAAAAGGCCACATCGGGAGCACCGGACGCAGTATATCACCCCAGCCGACTCACAGGTGAAGTGTTGCCTCACCTGGAAGGACTGTTTGGGGCCCTGAATGGTGGTAAGGGAGGAAGTGTAAGGGCATGTGTAGCACTTGTTCCGCTTACACGGATAAGTGCCAGGAGGGAGATCAGTGGGGAGGGATGGGAGGGACGAATGGACAAGAGAGTTGCGTAGGGAACGATCCCTGCGGAATGCAGAGAGAAGGGGGGAGGGAAAGATGTGCTTAGTGGTGGGATCCCGTTGGAGGTGGTGGAAGTTACAGAGAATAATATGTTGGACCCGGAGGCTGGTGGAGGCTGGTGGGGTGGTAGGTGAGGACCAGGGAAACCCTATTCCTAGTGGGGTGGCGGGAGGATGGAGTGAGAGCAGATGTACGTGAAATGGGGGAGATGCGTTTAAGAGCAGAGTTGATAGTGGAGGAAGGGAAGCCCCTTTCTTTAAAAAAGGAAGACATCTCCCTCGTCCTAGAATGAAAAGCCTCATCCTGAGAGCAGATGCAGCGGAGACGGAGGAATTGCGAGAAGGGGATGGCGTTTTTGCAAGAGACAGGGTGAGAAGAGGAATAGTCCAGATAGCTGTGAGAGTCAGTAGGCTTATAGTAGACATCAGTGGATAAGCTGTCTCCAGAGACAGAGACAGAAAGATCTAGAAAGGGGAGGGAGGTGTCGGAAATGGACCAGGTAAACTTGAGGGCAGGGTGAAAGTTGGAGGCAAAGTTAATAAAGTCAACGAGTTCTGCATGCGTGCAGGAAGCAGCGCCAATGCAGTCGTCGATGTAGTGAAGGAAAAGTGGTGCTTCTGGCACCAACACAACTCACTAGCCCCAACCTATAGGTCTTTTGGAAGTTGGGAGGAAAAAAGGAGCTCCTGGAGGAGGCCCACATAGACATAGGGAGAATGTACAAATTTCTTACAGACAGCAGCAAGGATCAAACCCGATCTTACAACTGGCCCATGTAAAGTTTTGCGCTAACTGCTGCATTCTACCGTGCTGCCTATTTAGGATTAGTCATAGTCATAGTCATACTTCATTGATCCCAGTGGAAATTGGTTTTCGTTACAGTTGCACCATAAATAATAAATAGTAATAGAACCATAAATAGTTAAATAGTGATATGTAAATTATGCCAGTAAATTATGAAATAAGTCCAGGACCAGCCTATTGGCTCAGGGTGTCTGACCCTCCAAGGGAGGAGTTGTAAAGTTTGATGGCCACAGGCAGGAATGACTTCCTATGACGCTCTGTGTTGCATCTCAGTGGAATGAGTCTCTGGCTGAATGTACTCCTGTGCCCAACCAGTACATTATGTAGTGGATGGGAGACATTGACCAAGATGGCATGCAACTTAGACAGCATCCTCTTTTGAGACACCACCGTGAGAGAGTCCAGTTCCATCCCTACAACATCACTGGCCTTACGAGTGAGTTTGTTGATCCTATTGGTGTCTGCTACCCTCAGCCTGCTGCCCCAGCACACAACAGCAAACATGATAGCACTGGCCACCACAGACTCGTAGAACATCCTCAGCATCGTCCGGCAGATGTTAAAGGACCTCAGTCTCCTCAGGAAATAGAGACGGCTCTGACCCTTCTTGTAGACAGCCTCAGTGTTCTTTGACCAGTCCAGTTTATTGTCAATTCGTATCCCCAGGTATTTGTAATCCTCCACCATGTCCACACTGACCCCCTGGATGGAAACAGGGGTCACCAGTACCATAGTTCTCCTCAGGTCTACCACCAGCTCCTAGTCTTTTTCACATTAAGCTGCAGATAATTCTGCTCACACCATGTGACAAAGTTTCCTACCGTAGCCCTGTACTCAGCCTCATCTCCCCTGCTGATGCATCCAACTATGGCAGAGTCTTCAGAAAACTTCTGAAGATGACAAGACTCTGTGCAGTAGTTGAAGTCCGAGGTGTAAATGGTGAAGAGAAAGGGAGACAAGACAGTCCCCTGTGGAGCTCCAGTGCTGCTGATCACTCTGTCGGACACACAGTGTTGCAAGCACACGTACTGTGGTCTGCCAGTCAAGTGATCAATAATCCATGATACCAGGGAAGCATCCACCTGCATCGCTGTCAGCTTCTCCCCCAGCAGATTCGTTATGATAAGTATGTGTAGGTGACCATTTTGGGTCCAGCGACCATAATGTCATTAGTTTCAAGTTAATTATGGATATGGATAGTTCTGGTCCTCGAGTTGAGGTTCTAAATTGGAGAAGGGCCAATTTTGAGGAGAAAGGATCTAGGAAGAGTGGATTGGGATAAGTTGTTTTCTAGCAAGGATGTGTTCAGTATGTGGAAGGCCTTCAAAGGCGAAATTTTGAGAGTGCAGAGTTTGCATGTTTCTGCCAGGATTAAAGGCAAAGTTAACAGGCATAGGGAACTTTGGTTTTCAAGGGATATTGGCGATCTGGTTAAGAAAAAGAGAGAGGTGTACAGCAGGTATAGGCAACAAGGAACAAATGAGGTACTTGAAGAGTATAGAAAATGTAAGAAAATACTAAAGAAGGAAATCAGGAAGGCAAAAAGAAGACATGAGGTTGCTTTGGCAGATAATGTGAAGGTAAACCCAAAGGGTTTCTACAAGTATATTAAGAGTAAAAGGATAGTAAGGGACAAAATTGGTCCCATAGAAGATCAGAGTGGTTGTCTATGTGTGGAGCCTCAAGAGATGGGGGAGATCTTAAACAGTTTTTTTGCATCAGTATTTACTCAGGAAACTGGCATATTGTGTATGGAAGGAAGGGAAACAAGCAGTAGTGTCATGGAACATACAGAGATTAAAGAGGAGGAGGTACTTGCTGCCTTACAGCGAATAAAGGTAGATAAATCCCCCGGGCCTGACATGATATTTCCTCGGACCTTGAGAGATACTAGTGTAGAAATTGCAGGGGCCCTGGCAGAAATATTTAAAATGTCCTTAGCCACAGGTGCGGTGCCGGAAGATTGGAGGGTAGCTCATGTTGTTCTGTTGTTTAAAAAAGGCTCCCAAAATAAACCAGGTAATTACAGGCCGGTGAGCCTGACATCAGCAGTAGGTAAATTATTGGAAGGTGTTCTGAGAGATCGGATATACAAGTATTTGGACAGCCAAGGGCTGATTAAGGATAGTCAGCATGGCTGAGTGCATGGTAGATCGTGTTTTACGAATCTTGTAGAGTTTTTCAAGGAGGTTACCAAGAAAGTAGATGAAGGAAAGGCTGTGGATGTTGTCTACATGGATTTTAGTAAAGCCTTTGACAAGGTCCCACATGGGAGGGTAGTTCAGAAGGTTCAGACACTAGGTATCCATGGAGAGGTTGTAAACTGGATTCGAAATTGGCTGTGTGGGAGAAGACAAAGAGTTTTAGTAGATGATTGCTTCTCAGACTGGAGGCCTGTGACTAGTGGTGTGCTTCAGGGATCTGTGCAGGGACTATTATTGTTTGTTGTCTATATCAATGATCTAGATGATAAATGTAGTAACTTGGATCAGCAAGTTTGCTGATGGCACTAAGATTGGAGGCGTTGTGGACAGCGAGGAAGACTTTCAAAGCTTGCAGAGGGATCTGGACCAACTAGAAAAATGGGCCAGAAAATGGCAGATGGAATTTAATGCAGACAAGTGTGAGTTGTTGCATTTTGGAAGGACAAATCAAGGTAGGACATACACAGTAAATGGTAGGACACCGAGGAGTGCGGAGGAACAAATCGATCTGGGAGTTCAGATACATAATTCCCTGAAATTGGCGTCACAGGTAGACAGGGTTGTAAAGAAGGCTTTTGGCATCCTGGCATTCATATATCAAAGTATTGAGTATAGGAGTTGGGATGTTATGGGGATGTTGTATAAGACATTGGTGAGGCCACATTTGGAGTATTGTGTGCAGTTCTGGTCACCTGACTATAGGAAGGATATCAGTAAAATTGAAAGAGTGCAGAGAAGATTTACTAGGATGTTGCCGGGTCTTCAGGAGTTGAGTTACAGGGAAAGATTGAATAAGTTAGGACTTTATTCTTTGGAGCATAGAAGAATGAGGGGGGATTTGATAGGGGTTTACAAAATTATGAGGGGTATAGACAGAGTAAATGCGAATAGACTCTTTCCACTTAGATTAGGAGAGAGAAATACAAGAGGACATGGCTTTAGTGTGAAAGGGGAAAGGTTTAGGGGGAACTTCTTCACTCAGAGAGTGGCGGGAGTGTGGAATGAGCTGCGATCTGATGTGGTAAATGCGGGCTCACTCTTAAGTTTTAAGAATAAATTGGATAGATACATGGGTGGGAGAGGTCTGGAGGGTTATAGACTGGGTGCAGGTCAATGGGACTTGCGGAATAAAGTTTCAGCACAGAGTAGAAGGGCCGAGTGGCCTGTTTTCTGTGCTGTAGTGTTCTGTGGTTCTAAGTAAACACCAGAAACTATTCGGGATCATCTGTACAGTTTGCAGAACTCTGCTCTGCTCTGGTGAGAAGAGAGTAAACCAAAAGTGGCTTTGTGTTTAAGAAGGGAAGCAAATGTAAGGTGAGGCTGCATCTTATTCAGCAGAGATTTAAAACCGAGCATCTAGCAACCATCTGGGGATATGACAGCATCATCAGTAGGGCCCAAAGTCGAATTCTGTCAAAATCTGCCTTACAACCTTCTTCACATTCTGTCTTATCATGCCAGCTTTCTCCCTCTCCCCATTTTGCAGATTGTTATGGACCAACAAAAAACAAAACCCATGGCCTCAAGGAGACGTGAATTTGAAATGGTTCAGGAGGAAAGTAATATGGCTGCAGGTTTCCAGATCAGTGCTGTTCTCCTGGCATCACAATTTAAGCGTAACAGTATCTGGGTGTTACTGTGTGACAGCCCTCAGTGTTGATGGTAATCATACTGTCAGAAAAGGGAATAGAGATAGTTAGCAAAACAACAGCAGAGGAGCAATTTCCATTCCCTCCTTCTCAGACCCCGTCAAATGGGAAGATTCATCCCTTGCCACCACTCTTCCAAATTTTGTGTTAGATTACCCCGAGAAAAATGTGAATCTAACTTCAAAGTCAATCGGGTACACTGCTCTTGAAACAAGGTCTGGTTGATTTGTATATAAGACACAAGAGCAGAATTTGGCCCTTCAGCCCAGTATTTGCTCCTCAATTCGATCATGGCTGATTTAGTTCCCCTTTCAACATCATTCTCCTGGTCCTGCCTTCTCTCTGTAACCCTTGACATCCATACTAATCAAGAATATAACCTCCACTTTTAACTATACCCAATGACTTGGCCATCCACACATTCCACAATATCACCACCCTCTGGCTAAAGAAATTACTCCTCATCTCTGTACTAAAGGGACTCACAATGTTCCTTTGAATCAATATTCAACGTAAAATAAGCAACGGGAACTCCTCAATGAAATGGATGTATTCTCTCATCAGTACTGCTATCTTCTACATTACTCCGAGAAAATTGTTAGGCTAACTCCCAGGTCAGTCAGGTGGCTGTTGATTTCTTGAGACAAGACCTGCTTCATTCACAAGGTTGAGTTGCATGAGACCATAAGACATAAGAGTGAGGGGGGATCTCACTGAAACCCATCGAATGTTGAAAGGCCTTGACAGAGTGGATGTGGAGAGGTTGTTTCCTTTGGTGGGGGAATCTCGGACACGAGGACACAGACTCAGAATACAGGGATATCCACTTAGAATGAAGATGAACACTGAGCGTCATAGGAAGTCATTCCTGCCAGTGGCTATCAAACTTTACAACTTCTCCCTTGGAGAGCCAGACCCCCTGAGCCAATAGGCTGGTCCTGGACTTATTTCCATCTGGCATAATTTGCATATTATTATTTAATTATTTATGGTTTTATATTGCTATGTTTATACTCTATTCTTGGTTGGTGCAACTGTAACGAAACCCATTTCCCTCAGCATCAATAAAGTATGTCTATCTATCAATCTATTTATCTATTTATAAAGAAGAATTTCTTTAGCCAGAGGGTGGATAATCTGTAGGATCCATTACCATGGGCAACTATCGAGGCGAAGTCATTGCTTATATATATATAAGGCAGAGATTGATAGTTTCTTGATTGGTCAAGTCATGAAGGGTTACAGAGAGAATGCAGGAGATTGGGGCTGAGAGGGAAAATGGATCGGGCATGACGAAATGGAGCAGGCTCGATGGGCCAAATGGCCTAATTCTGCTCCTATACCTTATGGTTTTACGATTGATCAACCTCTGCTTTAAATATACCAAATGACTTTGCTTTCAGAACTGTCTGTGACTTTGAGTTCCACTAATTCACCATCCTCTGGCTAAGAAAATTCCTCCTCATCTCTGTTCTAAAGGGACCCAGAATATTTCTCTGAATCATTGTTTAACTTAAAGCAAACAACAAGGAGCCAAGCTGATCTCCTCAACGGAAAGCAGTAGATAGATTCCCTCATCGGTACTGCTGGTAGTCAACAAAACAGGAGTGATATGAGCTTATTTCAAACAAGAAATTGCGGGTCTGTCCACATCGAAATCAAAAGCATTTTTCTAAGTGCAGTGTGTCTTTGCTTTATACTGCTGGTGAATTACTTCAGAGTGTGGGAGAACTTGCTTTACTCTCTTCTCATTACTTCCATCAGGGAGGAGTTACAGGAGCCTGAAGACACATTCAATACCTTTGGAAAAACTTCTCTGCCGCCAGATCTCTGAATGGATGTTAAACCCAGGAACACCACCCCACTATTTTGTTCACTTTTTAACATAGAACACAGAACAGGACCTTCAACCCACAAAGTTGTGCTGACTTTTTAACCTACTCTAAGATCAACCTAACTCTTCCCTCCTATATAACCCTCCATTTTCCTATCATCAATATGTCTATCTAAGCTACTTTTTCATTTTTCATGTATTTCTTGTCACCATCATCATTATGTTCCCTGTTCAATGACGTGGGTGATCATGGTCTTTCCATGACCATGATTGCTTTTGGCAATTGCCTTCTTCTGGGGAGTGTCTTTACAAGATGGGTGGCCCCAGCCATTATCAATACCCTTCAGAGATTGCCTGCTTGGTGTCAATGGTCGCATAACCAGGACTTGTGATGTGCACCAGCTGCTCATACAACCGTCCACCACCTGGTCCCATTGCTTCACTTGACCCTGTTTGGTGCTACACTTTGCCCAATGGTGACCTCAGGCTAGCAGAGGGAAAGAGTGCCTTACACCTCCTTTGGTACAGATGTATCTCCACCCCGCTACCCCCAAATTTCTTAGTATTTTGTATGTATTGCATTGTACTATTGCCACAAAACAACAAATATCAGTGATAATAAACCTGATTCTGATTCTAATGCACTAATCTACTTTCACCTCTTTGTCGTCAAGGTTATAAAGGCTATCGAGGAGGGTTACCGTCTCCCTGCTCCCATGGACTGTCCACCTGGTCTTCACCAATTGATGCTCGACTGCTGGCAACAAGAACGCAGTGAGAGACCCAAGTTTGACCAGATAGTCGGCATCCTGGACAAAATGATCCGGAATCCAAACAGTCTGAAGGTTCCTGTGGGGACTTGCAGTAGGTGAGGGAGAATATGGACACAACTCTACTGCACGTCAGTGATGGCAGGAGGGGGATCAAAGTTTTGCATAAGTGAAAGTGTTAAGGACATGGAGTTACAGGTTCAATCATGATGGCTTCTGTTCCTAGTAGCCCAGTGTAGGAGCGTAGCTTTTAGCATAACACTTTACAGCACAAGCTGTAGGATCACGGTTGAATTCCCACCGCAGTCAGTAAGGAGTTGGTACGTTCTTCTTGGGACCATGGGTTTCCTCTGGGTGATCCGTTTTCCTCTGTAGTCCATAGACCTATTGGTTACGGTTGGTAACTTCCGAGTACGCTGTGTTTGTGCCGGAAGCATAGGAACACACACACGGTAGAGTAGCAGTTACTGCAACGCTATTACAGGTCAGGGTGTCGGAACCGCGAGTTCAAATCCTGCTATCCTGTGTAAGGAGTTTGTGTGTCCTGTCTGTGGAACATGTGGGTTTCCTCCGGGTGCTCCGGTTTCCTCCCACAGACTAAAGGCGTGCCAGTTAGTAGGTTAATTGGTCCTGTGACTAGGCTAGGACTGGTAGGTTGCTGGCGGCACAGCTCCAAGAGCCAGAAGGGCCCATTCCGTGCTGTATCTCTCTCCGTCAATCAACAAATAAACAACCAGCACATAGGTCATTGAAAGGTACAGCACAGAAACAGGCCCTTCGGCCCATCTAGCCCATTCCAAAGCCATGTAAACTGCCTACTCCCACCGACCAGCACCCAGACCATCCCCCTATGTGTACCTATCTAAACTCCTCTTAAACGTTGAAATCGATCCCATGCGCCATTTGTTCTGGCAGCTCATTCCGCACACTCACAGCCCTCTCAGTTTAGAAGTCCCCTCGTGTTCCCCTTAAACTTCTCACCTTTCACCCTTAACCCATGACCTCTAATTGTAATCCCACCCAACCTCAATGGAAAATAATCCTGCTCGGATGGTGTTTGTCGCATTTCATTATATGTTTCAATGTACATATGGCAAAATAAAGTCATCTTTATCTTTAAAGGATGCCTACGCCTTGAATTTCAATTCATTAACACAGGTTGTTTCAGAAATTGTAGAGTTCAGCACAAAAACTCTATCGACCATGATGCCAGTGTAAGCAAGTGGAAGGGAAATTACAAGATCAAAATGGTGAACGTTTGCAGCAGGTTGTTGTGCAAAGGGTCCTGAGAGTGTTTGTGCACAAAATCGTAACCGTTTGGTTTGCAGGCACAATTTATCAAGAAGGCAACGGTATGTTGGCCTGCATTGCGAGAGAGGTTGTATTTAAGATAAGGGAGGTGAGCTGCAACTTTACAGGATACTGATGAGATCGTTCCTGGAGTAGTCTGGGCAGTCCTGCTCTCCTTACTTGAGAAAAGATGTATTGCATTTGGAGGTGGTGCAGAGAAGTTTCAGGAAGTTATCTCTAAAGGTCACTTGGGACTATAGTTGCTGGAATTCAGAAGAATGGACAGGGGATCTTACAGAAGCATATAAAATTATGAAAGGGGTTGATAAGATAGAGCAAGTAAGTTGGTTCCACTGACAAGTGAGACCAGAAATAGGAGACATAGTTCTCAAGATATGTTCATTCGTTCATTATGTGCCATGTCGTATAACGTGGGCCATCATGGTCTACAGAAATTTTTTACTGAAGTGGTTTGCCATTGCCTTCTTCTGGATAGGGCCTTTACAAGACAGGTGACCCCATCCATTATCAGTTCTCTTGAGAGATTGTCTACCTGACGTCAGTGTTCACACAACCAGGTGATATGCACTAGTTGCTCATACAACCATTCATCATCAGCTTCCATGGCTTCACGTGACCCTGACTGAGTGACTAAGCAGGTGCTACACCTTGCTCAAAGGTGACCTGTAGGCTAGCAAAGGGAAGGAGTGCCTGGCACCTCCTTTGGTAAAGATGTATCTCTACCCCACCACTGGAAGGGATATGTAAAGTTATGAGAAGTATAGATAAAGTAGATGATCAAAGTGCAAAGTAAATTTTATTATCAGAATATTTATATGTCACCATATACAACCCTGAGAATCATTTTCCTGTTTGCATACTCAGGAAATTTATAGAGTAGTAGCTATTACAGGGTTTGAGACTAAGCTTGGGCTCTGCCTTTGGAGCTTCCCTACTCTCAACAACTTGCTCTCCTTTTAAACAAAGGCTTTCATAACGTCTTGGTTCAAACAGTCAGCCACACATTTACAAATTAAACCACCAATGAGAATATTTTGCTCCATTCGGATTCTCCGGACATCATTAAGCTGTCAATTAAATTATTTACCATGTCATGGATACAGAGAACATTATACGCAGAAACAGGGCCAGTGACCCATCTAGCCCATGCCAAACTATTATTCCGCCTAGTCCCACCTGGACCATAGCCCGTCATACTTAACCAAATTTCTCTTTAGTTCTGAAATCGAACTCACATCCACCACTTCTGCTGACAGCTCATTCCACACCCACATGACCTTCTGAGTGAAGAAATTCCACCTCAGGTTCCCCTTAAATATTTCACCCTTAACCTGCATTTCTAGTCTCACCCAACCTCAGTGAAAAAATGTCTGCTTCCATTTATATTACCTAAACCCTTCAGAGTTTTGTATTGCTCTATCAAATCTTCCCTCATTCTTCTACACTCCAGGGAATAAAGTGCTAATCTATTCAACATTTGCCTATAATTCTGGTCCTCAAGTCCTGACAACATTCTTGTAAATATTCTCTGAACGCTTTCAATCTTATTGCTGTAGTTAGATGATGACTGGTTTCTTTTTAATGTGACTCTGTGATTTGCTTACAACATTGGGAGTGTATCAGCTGAGGTAATTTTATCTGGTCTTCCCCCGTACAGACCAATCAATCCACTTCTCGATCAGAATACCCTCGACTTCACATCCTTCCGTGGTGTAGGCGATTGGCTTGAGGCTATCAAGATGGAGCGATACAAGGATAACTTCACAGCCGCAGGGTACAGCACGCTGGAGTCAGTGGCAAGGATGACCATTGAGTGAGTTAAATGCCAAAAATCAAAATCTGACTCCATTATAAAGCAGTCGTGTTGTTGACCGCACATAAAAGGAGTGAAAATAAAGCTGCAAACACGAGGAAATCTGCAGATGCTGGAAATTCAAGCAACACACACAAAATACTGGTGGAACACAGCAGGCCAGGCAGCATCTATAGGAAGAAATACAGTTGACGTTTCGGGCCGAGACCCTTCGTCAGGACTAACTGAAAGAAGAGATAGTAAGAGGTTTGAAAGTGGGAGGGAGAGGGGGAGATCCAAAATGATAGGAGAAGACAGGAGGGGGAGGAATGAAGCCAAGAGCTGGAAAGTTGATTGGCAAAAGGGATACAAGGCTGCAGAAGGGAGAGGAACATGGGGCGGGAGGCCTAGGGAGAAAGAAAGGGGGTGGGGAGCACCAGAGGAAGATGGAGAGCAGGCAAGGAGTTATTGTGAGAGGGACAGAGAGAGAAAAAAAGGAATGAATGAATGAATGAATAAATAAATAAATAAATAAAGGATGGGGTATGAAGAGGAGGAGGGGCATTAACAGAAGTTAGAGACGCCAATGTTCATGCCATCAGGTTGGAGGCTACCCAGATGGAATATAAGGTGTTGTTCCTCCAACCTGAGTGTGGCTTCATCTTGACAGTAGAGGAGGCCGTGGATAGCTTAATAGTTTTTATTCCATAATTAAGCTGGAAATACTTCAACCTAAAAATTTGATTTCATTCTACAAATAAATCCATATTGAGCAATGTGGTGAACGTGCTTGTCTGAAATATAACATATAACATAGAACATGGAACACTACTGCACAGTGTAGAATCTTTGGCCCACAATGCCATGCCAATGTGTACCATCTCCAAGATCAATCTAACCCTTTCCTCCCACTGAGCCCTCCATTTTCCTTCCATCCATGTGCCTGTCTAAAAGTTTCTTCAACGCCCAAAATGCATCTGCCTCCACCACCACCTCTGGCAGGGCGTTCTATGAACTTACCACTCTCTGTGTAATAAACCAGTCTCTGACATCCCCCCTACATTTACCCCCAGACACTTTAAAGTTAATACCATCATCATCATTACGTGCCATTTCAGATGACACGGGCGATCATGTTCCCATGACCATGATTGTTTTTGGCAAATTTCTCTACAGCAGTGGTTTACCATTGCCTTCTTCGGGGCAGTGTCTTTACAAGTCAGGTGACTCCAGCCATTATCAATACTCTTCAGAGATTGTCTGCCTGGTGTCAGTGGTCACATAACCAGGACTTGTGATATGCACCAGCTGCTCAAACCTCCTCCCACGGCTTCACGTGACCCTGATCGGGGGGCTAAGCAGGTGCTGCACCCTGCCCATGGGTGACCTGCAGGCTAGCGGAGAGAAGGAATGCCTTACACCTCCTTTGATAGAGATATATCTCCACCCTGACACCAGGCAAGTTTAAAGGTGTGCCTCTCTGTAATAGCCATTTCTGCTCTGTGATCAAATAATATTAGAATCAGAATCAGTTTTATTATCACCGGCATGTGACGTGAAATTTGTTAACTTAGCAGCAGCAGTTCAATGCAATACATCATCTAGCAGAGAAAAAAATTATATTGAATAGATTTCTTAAAATGTGCAATCTAAATCTTCCCTCAAACATAATCCTCCAGTTTTCTGTCATCCATGTGCCTGAGAGTTTCAAAACTCCCCCAGTGGATCTGCCCCTACCACCACACAGGCAGGGCATTCCACACACTTACCTCTCTCGGTTAAAGACCTAACATCTGACATACCCCCAATACTTTCCTCCAATCACCTTAAAACTATCCCCCCGGTGTTAACCATTTCCTCCCTTGGAAAAAGGTCATGTCAAATATGAAATTGCAGCTCATATGTTCTTGCAGAATAACTAAGTATTGCTCATCCCCATCATCCTGAAGTGTGCAATGTCAAGAGCTAACACCCAAATCGTATTCTTTGTCCTCATCGCCAAGACTTCCTGTGCAACTTCACACATGTGCCTGGACAGCTGTACCCATGGAGGTCACGGTCACTGTCAGTGGGCCTCAGGATCACTGCAAACTGAAGACATTGACCTCTACCATATCTCAGTTTCACACTCACTGCTGCAAAATAGGAATGTCACCCAAACTAAAGGTGTCAATACTCATGTCCTTCTACAGACCCGCATCCTAACATGCTGCATCACTGCTTGGAATGGAAATTGCACTGCAGCAGACAAGAAGGCTGTACAACGGGCAGTCAAAACTGTGCTACACATCACCAGCACCAACCTACCCACCATGGTGGACATAATTGGACAGATACATGGATGGGAGGATGGGAGGTGTATGGAGGGATATGGTCCGTGTGCAGGTCAGTGGGACTAGGCAGAAAATGGCTTGGCACAGCCAAGAAGGGCCAGAAGGCCTGTTTCTGTGCTGTGCTATGTATAGAAAAGTGCTGTAAAAAGGCCAGTAACATCATGAAGGGACCCACCCACCCTGCTCATGGACTGTTTGTCCCACTCCCATCAGGGAGGAGGCTATATAGCATCCACACCAGGACCACCAGACTCAAAAACAGTTACTTTCCCCAAGCAGTAAGGCTGATCAACACCTCCACCCCTCCACACCCCCAAATACCACTACTTTATCGTTTACTGTCAGAGCCACCTTATGTACAGACACTCCTGTCCCTAGTGTCACTGTATGGACATACAATCAATTTATATAGGCTATCTTATGTATTGTATTTATGGTATTTTTATTATAATGTTCTTTATCTTAGTGCCTATTCTTTGTTCTGCACTGGATCCAGAGTAACAATTATTTCGTTCTCCTTTACACTTGTGTACTGGAAATGAATTTAAACAATGTTGAATTCTCTACGCTGCTCAAATTCAAGGTGCGGGATATGCCTGCAAGAAAGTAAATCTCAGGGTTGTATACGGTGATATACGTGTACTTTCATAATAACATTTACTTTGAACTTTGAACTTTTGAGCATGGTTATTGTCATTCTGTACACAAGTGTAAAGAATAATGAAATGATTGTTACTTCAGATTCAATGCAACATAAAAAACATAGTAAGCATAAAAATATATTAAATGTAATGCAATCTTATAAATCACAATATACAAGTAACGGCAAAGGGCCAGAGTATGGGGGATGAAGAGCGCTGAGGGGCTGTGGTGAGGAGAGACTGATGTGGATGGGGGGGGCGGTATCCTTATCTGCCCTTTTTCAGGAAGAGTGCTCGGACAGCATCTGCCTACAGCTCTTGGGCGTGAGCCACACCAACTCTGTTTCAAACTTTTTTTTGGAAAATTTCCCAATTTTTGTTCCCCGAGTAGATAAATTCGGCGCCAATGCTAAATGCAACAGCGTTTTCGCACACCATAAATGAATACAGTCTAATTTCTTGGCACTCAATCTTTGAGACATTCCCAAACACTTTTAGATGATCACAAAGCTGCTTTAACGCTATTAAAAAGTAGTAGTGTAGTTTCTAGTCCCTCATTTTGGGAAAAAGCCTAGGGATTTTCAGATTTACAAGGAATGCAAAGCTCTAATCCTTAAATCACCAGTAAAAATCCTGGGATCCCTTGGGGACGAGCACTGCCTGCTTTAGTCAGCCATTATAAATGGGTGTGTTGATTATAGGAAGCAGCAGAACGTTGAATATTAGTAGTGGTTGTTAATTTTCTATTTTCCTAGAGAATTGCAGTGAACAACCCCAAAAGATTTTACGAATAACATGCAATAAAATATAATTCAATTTTGGCTATAATTTGCTTAGTTTAATTTTTTTTAGACTTTGTGATTTGAACCTAATTAATCTGAGAGCTTTAATTGAGAGATTCACTGAGATGTAGTTTCTGCCCGACCACCCCCCCCCCCCCCCCCACACACATAATAGCAAAACTGTCCTCACACCAGAGGAAAGTGAGCTGCTGGGTGTAGTCACTGAGCTGTGACGTACATTTTACAATCACAATCATGATCAGGATCAAGATTTAATATCATTGGCACATGTCATGGAATTTGTTGTTTTGTGGCAGCAATACAATGCAATACATTTTTTAAAATTATAAATTACAATAATATAAGTTAGAGAAAGCCCTAATTCACTCAATCTTTCCTCAAAAGGGGTGTTTTCTAATCCAGGCAGCATCCTGGCAAATCTCCCCCGCATCCTCTTTAAAGCTTCCACGTACAGTCGTCCCTCGGTATCCACGGGGGACTGGTTCCAGGACCTCCCGGGGATACCAAAATCTGCGGAAGCTCAAGTCCCTTATATAAAATGGCGTAGTAACCTACACACATCCTCTCATATACTTCAAATCATCTCTAGATTACTTATAATACCTAATACAATGCAAATGCTATGTACTTAGTTGTTACACTGTATTGTTTAGGGAATAATGACAAGAAAAAAAAGTCTACATGTTCAGTACAGACGCAACCATCGTAGCTCTTCCGGGAACGCTGATGCTGCCTCGGCGTCAGCCGATGCCAATCCTCCCGTGATCTTTAAGTTCTTGAGGCTGTAGCGCTTTACATAACTAGCCAGCCATCCCTTACCAGCCTTAAACTCCTTCCTCTCGCTCACAACGAACAATGCTCAAACAACGAGTGCTGGAGAGAGACTGAGGATCTGTGCAATGGCGGGAGGCTACAGCAGGTTACGCCTACACATCACTTCATTCATGTGGGTTCAGCGTGGCGCACGGCAAATCCAAGTGTTGCTTTTTGGAACTTATTGGAATTTTTTTTCCGAGTATTTTCGATCCGCAGTTGGTTGAATCCACGGATATGGAGGGCCAATTGTACTTCCCATAATGAGGTGACCAGAACAGAACACAATATCGCAAGTGTGGCCCAGCCAGAGTTTTATAGAGCTGCAACATTATCTCCTGACTTTTGAACTCAATCCCCTAACTAATGAAGGCCAGCACACCATATACCTTCTTCAGAATCAGAATCAGGTTTAATATCACTGCCATATGTTGTGAAATTTGTTGTTTTATGGCAGTACAGTGCAATACATAATAATAAAATATACATTTATTTATATCTATATCATGATATGCATATAATTTTAATTAAATATGTGCAAACAGAACAAAAAAAGAAAAAAAATACTGAGGTAGTGTTCACAAACAAGAGGAAATCTGCAGATGCTGGAAATCTGAAAAACAACACAAAATGCTGGAGGAACTCAGCAGGCCAGGCAGCATCTATGGAAAAAAAAATTACAGTCAACATTTCAGGTGGAAACCTTCAGCAGGACTGGAGGAAAAAATAGATGCTGCCTGGCCTGCTGAGTTCCGCCGGCATTTTGGGTGTGTTACTGAGGTAGTGTTTATGAGTTCATTGTCCATTCAGAAATCTGATGACAGAGGTGAAGAAGCTGTTCCTGAAACCTTGAGTGTGTATTTCCAGGCTTTTGTTGGTAGCAATGAGAAGAGGGCATGTCCTAGGTGACGGAGATCCTTAATGATGGGTGCCAACTTTTTGAGCCATCGCCTTACGAAGATGTCCTGGATGCTGGGGAGACTCGTGCCAATGATGGAACTGACTGAGTTTACAAATTCCTGCAGCTTTTTACAATCCTGTGCGGTGGCCCCACCATACCAGAGCACTTTATCAAACTTGCTGTAAGCAATAGATGACACAATGAAAAAGTAGACCAGTGCTAAAAGTAATTCTAGCATCATTAAACTATATGATGTTAGTAGGTGCCTTCCTAAGACTGTCGCAACATGGGAAGAGGCCTATTAGAATACCAGAGTTAAGCAAACCCCTTTAATCCTCAGAACATCCGTACACCAGGATTCTCTAGTTCTTTCCTAAGCCTAAGACTTACCCTTCCTTATATCCAGAGGGTGTCTCTCGCCTGCCCAAGTATTCCCAGAGGCAATTACTAAGGTACTGAACATCCACAGAGCCTCACTTGATAAAACAAGGTGACGAGGGCACAGCAGCATCGGACTTCCACCGAGCCCGCCAGCGAAGCACTGACATGCTGGGCTGAGGAGCAAGAGTCACAACAAAAACTGCTGATACTTGGAATCTGAAAATAAAAAAAGAAAATGGGAATCACTGGTCTCTTAAATGCAAACAGTCTTCCTGAAAAGATAATTGGCAGGTCAGCTGTTTCGAACTACGCTCCCAAACTGTGGAATTCAATACCTAATCTTATAAGGGATGCAGACTCAGTTGAAACTTTTAAACACCAACTCAAAACCTATTTATTTAACCTTGTTTTTAACTAACATCCTTTTATCTTTTACTTTCTTGTTTAATTTATAGAAACATAGAAAATAGGTGCAGGAGTAGGCCATTCGGCCCTTCGAGCCTGCACCGCCATTCAGTATGATCATGGCTGATCATCCAACTCAGAACCCCGCCCCAGCCTTCCCTCCATACCCCCTGACCCCTGTAGCCACAAGGGCCATATCTCACTCCCTCTTAAACATAGCCAATGAACTGGCCTCAACAGTTTGCTGTGGCAGAGAATTCCACAGATTCACCACTCTCTGTGTGAAGAAGTTTTTCCTAATCTCGGTCCTAAAAGGCTTCCCCTCTATCCTCAAACCGTGACCCCTCGTTCTGGACTTCCCCAACATCGGGAACAATCTTCCTGCATCTAGCCTGTCCAATCCCTTTAGGATCTTATACGTTTCAATCAGATCCCCCCTCAATCTTCTAAATTCCAACGAGTACAAGCCCAGTTCATCCAGTCTTTCTTCATATGAAAGTCCTGCCATCCCAGGAATCAATCTGGTGAACCTTCTTTGTACTCCGTCTATGGCAAAGATGTCTTTCCTCAGATTAGGGGACCAAAACTGCACACAATACTCCAGGTGTGGTCTCACCAAGGCCTTGTACAACTGCAGTAGTACCTCCCTGCTCCTGTACTCGAATCCTCTCGCTATAAATGCCAGCATACCATTCGCCTTTTTCACCGCCTGCTGTACCTGCATGCCCACTTTCAATGACTGGTGTATAATGACTGGTTCTCCCCTATCCACTCTACTAGTTACATCCTTAAAAAATTCTATGAGATTCGTCAGACATGATTTTCCTTTCACAAATCCATGCTGACTTTGTCCGATCATTTCTCCGCTTTCCAAATGTGCTGTTATCACATCCTTGATAACTGACTCCAGCAGTTTCCCCACCACCGACGTTAGGCTAACCGGTCTATAATTCCCCGGTTTCTCTCTCCCTCCTTTTTTAAAAATTGGGGTTACATTAGCCACCCTCCAATCCTCAGGAACTAGTCCAGAATCTAACGAGTTTTGAAAAATTATCACTAATGCATCCACTATTTCTTGGGCTACTTCCTTAAGCACTCTAGGATGCATACCATCTGGCCCTGGGGATTTATCTGCCTTCAATCCCTTCAATTTACCTAACACCACTTCCCTACTAACATGTATTTCGCTCAGTTCCTCCATCTCACTGGACCCTCTGTCCCTTACTATTTCTGGAAGATTATTTATGTCCTCCTTAGTGAAGACAGAACCAAAGTAATTATTCAATTGGTCTGCCATGTCCTTGTTCCCCATAATGAATTCACCTGTTTCTGTCTGCAGGGGACCTACATTTGCCTTTACCAGTCTTTTCCTTTTTACATATCTATAAAAGCTTTTACAGTCCGTTTTTATGTTCTCTGCCAGTTTTCTCTCATAATCTTTTTTCCCCTTCCTAATTAAGCCCTTTGTCCTCCTCTTTTTAAAAATTTTATTTCTACTTTATCTCATTGTAAAGCACTTCGGGCAACATTGTTTATATGAAAAGTGCCCTGTAAAAACGCTATTATTAATAGGATGGCGGGGTGGAGATACGTCTTTCCCAAATG